>NC_091984.1:94980528-95283938 GCF_044704955.1 Pristiophorus japonicus
GTTGCACATTATATAATTGGATTCACGGCTGTAGAATGTTACTGCACTGAGACAATAGTCTGTGTTTTCATCCAATTAGGATATTAATGTTGGGTATAGCTTGGCTTATTTAAATATTATAGAAAAATCAGCTCCTTATTTCCTTTTTTTCATCTCATTAAAGCTGCAGTAGCCCATACTTGCCACAGAATTATTTTGCACTGACATGTAGTAATGAACTAAGGAGAGCCGGTTTTATACAGGGCCACAAGCCCCTACTTAATGCTTCCCCTGATGTCCAAAAGTGTATTTCCTGGCCGGAGTCACTGGGTAGCAATCAGGCTGAAGAACTCTGCTTGATAATTAGAAGTAAATATAAATAATTTTTCGGTCTTGTTTCACAGTTAAATTTCATTACTGCAGACCTGTGGAGTTGGCAAACTATTTCTTGTCACAAATTGATCTGGTCAAAGTTTCAACTCTTGGTGAATCTGCATCCAGGGGAGGGGGGACTTTTTAAAGTACTCTTGTCAACTCCCCCTGTGGCTCCGTGCGCTGTTAAGTAATAAAGGCTGGAAACTTCTGGGTTCAGTTCCTGTCCTGTTGAATTTGAAGCTTTCAGCCGGAGCAACAGTAGAGAGGGCACTACAATTGGCTTTAACAGCCTTGGTCTATGGATGTGAAAAATCAGCCGTTGTCCGCATTCTCCATTTCTGCCGACTGACTCCTGATAGAAAGTGCGTATGTGTGCATGTTGGGTAAGGACACAATTGGGCTCGCCTCTTGTTGTGTATGTATAATGTATGTACTGTAACATCAGACCACTGAATGTATCCTCACACTGTACACACCATAACTCTACCACCAGAGGGTGCTACTGATGGAGACCTGTCATGTATTCAATTGTCATTGTAACCCATGTATAAACTGACCTAAGTTGTACACCGTGAGAACATTGACCACTAGGTGGTGAACTTGTGGGAGACACTCTTAACCTGGACTTTCAGGTATAAAAGGGGAAGCTGCATCCACCGTCATCACTTCAGTGCTGGCTAATAAAGGTTACTGGTCACAGAGTGACCTTGTCTCAAGTATGGGCCTCGTGTGCATTTATACTGCATAGTAAGGACGTATTATTGGCAACGAGAAACTGGGATTTAAACCATGCGAGCATGGTCACTAGCAGCACAGATGAGAGGTACTGTGTTGGTGATGATTGGGACGATTTTATTGAGAGACTACAGCAAAGTTTCGTCACTAAGGAATGGCTGGGACAGGATTTGGCCGACAAATGCAGGGCTCATCTCCTGACGGTTTGTGGATCCAGGACGTACTCCCTGATGAAGGACCTTCTAGCGCCAGAGAAGCCGGCGGACAAGACTTTTGAAGAGCTCAGTAAGTTGATCGGGGAACACTTCAAACCGGTGAGCAGCATGCACATGGCGAGACGCCGATTTTACACGCACCGGCGGCGAGAAGGGCAAAGCGTTCCAGACTTCGTGGCAGACCTCTGGCGACCGGCGAGCCCTATGTAAGTTCCCAGATGCATGCAGAGCGGAGATGCTGCAAGACTTTTTTATTGAGGGCATCGGGCACGCTGGGGTTTTCAGGAAACTGATCGAGACCAAAGACATGACCCTGGAAACGGCGGCTTTGATGGCCCAGACTTTCATCTCAGGGGAGGAAGAGACCAGAATGATGTTTGACAAAAATTTTGGTTTAAATGCAGCAAATGGACAGGGAGTCAACATTGTTAATGCGGCATATAGTTCTCCAGGCAGACAAGGGCAATCGGACATGCCCAAACATGTAGTCGTACCCAAAGGGGGAATTCAACAGAGACAATGGCTAGCTGAACGGCGATTCATGCTATCGCAAGGGACAATGCGGCCAGCAATGGTGCCATCAACACCTGTCAATGGTGCGCTTAAGGACAGTTACAGAGACATTGCCCCATTTCCAGTTCATGACCGCAAGCCAGCTCCTCCCCAGCAATGCGGGACCGTCCCCCGGGACAATCCAGAGTGGCAACCTATTCTCCGAATCTTTGTGGGTCACGACTACCGTGGCGCTGCCTAGCACCAGAATGATCTCCTTTGTATATGAGATGATCGACTGGTAATGGACCTTTTGTTTTCAACAACGGCTCATGTTGGAGGTGTGGAGGCAAACACACAGCCAGAGCTTGCAGGTATCAGCAATATACCTGCAGAAACTGCAACGTCAGCAGTCACTTGGCGTGTATGCGCAGGAAGCCTGCAGCCAGGTTGATGTACGAGGGGGACGGGCCCGATGTAAGCCATACGAGGCCAAATGGACACTCAGGGAAATCGCTGGAAGCTGAAGTTCAGCGAGTTCATGTGGAGCACGTATACAGTTCATACACCAGGACGCCATCGATAATGATGAAAGTGCTCCTCAATGGCATCCCAGTATCAATGGAGCTAGACACGGGGGCCAGTCAGTCCCTGATGAGTATCAAACAGTTCGACAAGTTGTAGGCGTCCAAGGCCAGGAGGCCAAAATTATTGCCAATTGACGCACAGCTACGGACATATACAAAGGAGATCATTCTAGTGCTAGGCAGCGCCACGGTAGACGTGACCCACAAAGATTCTGAGAACAGGTTGCCACTCTGGATTGTCCCCGGGGATGGTCCCGCACTGCTGGGGAGGAGTTGGCTTGCTGTCATGAACTGGAAATGGGGCGATGTCAATGCAATTTATTCTGTGGAGCGAATATCATCCTCACAGGTCCTGGACAAATTTGACTCACTATTTCAACCCGGCATTGGCACTTTCATGGGGACCAAGGTAGTGATTCACATAAACTCGGACGCCAGGCCAGTACACCACAAGGCCAAAGCGGTGCTGTACGTGATGCGGGAAAAGGTAGAAGGCGAATTGGACCGCCTGCTGAGGGAAGGCATCATCTCGCCAGTCGAATTCAGTGACTGGGCGAGCCCAGTTGTGCTGGTGCTCAAGGCGGATGGGTCAGGTCAGGATATGTGGTGATTACAAGGCCACCATCAATCGGGTGTCACTCTAAGACCAGTACCCGCTACCGAGAGCGGAGGACCTCTTTGCGACGCTATCCGGTGGCAAACTTTTTTCAAAATTGGACCTGACCTCAGCTTACATGACCCAGAAGCTGGCAAGTGAGTCGAAGAAACTGACCACCATCACGACACACAAGGGGTTGTTTGAGTACAACATATATCCGTTTGGGATTCGCTCGGCCGCCGCGATCTTTCAATGAAATATGGAAAGCCGCCTCAAGTCGATTCCAAGGACAGTGGTTTTTCAAGATGACATCCTCATCACGGGTTGTGATACTGAAGAACACCTCCGCAACCTGGAGGAGGTGCTATGCAGAGTGGCCCGGTAGGTCTGCGACTGAAAAAGGCAAAATGCGTCTTCCTAGCTCCAGAGGTAGAATTCCTGGGGATGAGGGTAGCAGCAGATGGGATCAGACCTGCGGCGTCCAAAACAGAAGCGATCCAGAGAGCACCCAGAACCCGTAACACGATGGAGCTGCGTTCATTCCTGGGGCTCCTGAACTATTTTGGTAACTTTCTTCCCAAATTAAGCACGCTGTTAGAGCCGCTACATGTGCTCCTATGCAAAGGTCGCAAATGAGTCTGGGGGGGCAGCCAGGAAAGGGCTTTTGATAGAGCACGCAATTTGTTATGTTCCAACAATCTGCTATATGACCCATGTAAGAAACTTGTTTTAACATGCAATGTGTCATCCTATGGGGTCGGGTATGTGTTGCAGCATGTTAATGCCAAGGGTCAGTTACAGCCAGTAGCTTATGCCTCCAGAAGTCTGTCCCAGGCAGAAAGGGGCTACGGGATGGTAGAAAAGGAAGCGCTTGCATGTGTATATGCTGTAAAAAAAAAATGCACCAGTACCTGTTCGGCAGGAAATTTGAGTTGGAGACAGATTACAAACCCCTAACGTCCCTTTTGCCGACAACAAGGCCATAAATGCAAATGTATCGGCCCGCATACAGAGGTGGGCATTAACGTTAGCCGCCTATGACTATACAATTCAGTACAGACCGGGCACCGAAAACTGCGCCGATGCACTCAGCACACTCTCACTAGCCACCACCGAGGGGCAACCGAGCATGCTGCTGAGATGGTCATGGCTATTGAAGCTTTTGAAAGCGAAGGCTCACCCATGACAGCCCGTCAGATCAAAGTCTGGACAAATAGAGACCCACTTCTGTCTTTAGTCAAGAAATGTGTCCTGAATGGGGTCTGGGCAGCCCTGAGGAATTGGGGCATGCCCTGAGGAATTCAAACCATTTCACAGGTGCAAGGATGAATTCTCGATTCAGGCCGATTGCCTACTATGGGGAAACAGAGTAGTCTTGCCCCAGATGGGCAGAGAGGTGTTCATCAGAGAACTCCACAATGAGCACCCGGGCATTGTCATGATGAAAGCAATTGCCAGGTCACACGTTTGGTGGCCAGGGATAGATGCAGACCTGGAACTTTGTGTTCGCAGGTACAACATGTGTGCCCAGCTGGGCAATGCGCCCAGGGAAGCCCCGCTTAGCCCCTGGTCCTGGCCCGCTAAGCCACGGTGTGGACTATGCAGGTCCTTTCATGGGAAAAATGTTTTTGGTTGTAGTAGACGCCTACTCCAAATGGATCGAGTGTGGCATTCTCAATTCAAGCACATCCTCTGCCACGGTAGAAAGTCTACGGGCAATGTTCGCCGCCCATGGTCTACCGGACATCTTGGACAGCGACAATGGTCCGTGCTTTATAAGCATTGAATTCCAGGACTTCATGGCAGGAAATGGTATCAACCATGTCAGAATGGCACCGTTCAAGCCGGCCTCAAACGGCCAGGTGGAACGAGCAGTGCAGATAATCAAACAGGGGATGCTCAGAATCCAAGGGGGTCCCTGCAAAGCCGCTTATCACGCCTCCTGTTGGCCAATAGATCCTGACCACACTCGCTCACAGGGGTCCCATCCGCAGAGCTGCTAATGAAAAGGATGCTCAAAATCAGGTTATCCCTTATACACCCCACAATGAAAGAAATTGTTGAGAGCAGGCGCCAGTCACAATGTGACTACCATGACGGGAATGCGAGGACACGATGTATTGATGTCAATGACCTTGTCTTTGTCCTCAACTACGCTGCAGGGCCTAAATGGCTCGCAGGACTGTGATTGCCAAAGAGAGGAATAGGATTCTGGTAGTTAAACTAACCAATGGACAAATCTGCCGCAAACACGTGGATCAAACAAAAAGGAGGTTCAGCAACCCCATAGAAGAAGCAGAGAAAGAACACGATGTAGAGTTCACTCCTCCACAGGTGACCGAACACAGGAACCAAGCGGAGGAGATCCCAGTCACTTTTGGCAGTCAGGACAGGCCTGAGGCACCGCAAACAGCAGACACTCAGGCCAGCGCCCAACAACCGGAGCCCCAACTCAGGCGCTCTACAAGGGAGCGTAAACCACCAGAGAGACCTGTGATCCCAATAAGATTTTGTGGGGGAGGTGATGTCATGTATTCAACTGTCATTGTAACCCATGTATAAACTGACCTAAGTTGTGCACCGTGAAAACATTGACCACTAGGTGGTGAACTTGTGGGAGACACTCCTAACCTGGACTTTAAGGTATAAAAGGGGAAGCTCCACCCACCTTCATCACTTCAGTGCTGGCAAATAAAGGTTATTGGTCACAGAGTGACCTTCTCTCAAGTATGGGCCTTGTGTTCATTTATACTGTATAGTAAGGACGTATTAAGACCTAAGGGTCACCTGCACACTGCAGGTAACCAAGTATAAAAGGGAGCTCACCTCATTGTGTCCTCACTCAGGAAGCTACAATAAACGGACGAAGGTCACAATAGTTCAAGTACAATACCCTACCTCATGGAGTCATTACTAGAGTGCTTGCACACATAACAACTGGCGATGAGATTACGAATTTCCACGCGCAACATGCTAACCTAAGCAACTTTCAACAATTCGCTGATGGGGAAGATTGGGATGCCTTTGTGGAAAGGCTCGAACATTTCTTCATCGCGAACGACCTGGCTGGAGACATACCGACCTCGCTGGCTGATAAGCGCAGAGCTATCCTGCTCAGCAGTTGTGGGCCCACTGTCTATGGCCTCGCCAGGGATCTATTAGCCCCAGTGAAGACGACAACCAAAACGTACGTGGAGCTCGTAATAATAATACAGGAACAGCTTAAACCTAAAGAGAGCATCCTCACAGCCAGACACTGGTTCTACACACACCGGCAACCCGAAGGCCAAGAAATCGCAAAATATGCTGCAGACCTGAGACAATTGGCTGCACCGTGTGATTTTGGCGACCACCTCACCAAAGCACTGAGGGACATCTTTGTTATTGGAATCAGCCACGAGGGCCTCCTCCACAAGCTGCTTTCTGTGAACACCACGGTCACCCTGCAGAAGGAATCAAATTGAGCCAGGCATTCATGGCCTCAGCCTGCGATTCCAAGAGGATGATGACTCACCCCCAGGATTCTAACCCAAGGAGTACAGTGAACCGACTGGTGCCTTTCAGAGGCAAGGCTGCTAGCCCGAGTCCCGCAACCCTGAGTCCACCACATGGGGCCAACTGGCTAGCACCGTGCTGGCTGAGGAGGAAAGCACAGGGCCCACCAGTGCCAATACAAGGACTGTACTTGCAGAGGCTGTAACACTAAAGGTCATCTCCAGCGGAAGTGTAGAAGTAACTTTACTCACTGAATCGCTGAAGAGTTGGCCGATCACCTGGGCTCCAGCGCTGATGAAGACGAAGAGAGTCTATGAAGCGGCTCAGCCCCTTGAAGAGGTGTACAGGTGTATACCTGCTGCACCGAGAGTTCCCCGTGGAAAATGGAAGTAGAAATCAACTGGGGTTCCAGTCTCGATGGTGGTCAACACAGGGGCGAGCCAATCGCTGATGAATCAGGCGACCTTCGAGAAACTCTGGGACAATCCCGCCGACTGACCCAAAATGCTCCCAATCCAGGGCAAGCTGCTCACCTACACAAACTACACCATCCCAGTTGATGGCAGCGTGGATGTCCAGGTGTCCCATGGGGGCGCGATGCACAAGTTACCTTTGTGGATCGTTGCTGGGGATGGTCCAACGCTGCTAGGAAGAAGATGGATGAAGCAAATCCAAATCTGTTGGAGCTGGGAAAGCCTCCAGGCCCCGGCGATCGACGTCCCACGTGGCCCCAAATTTGGATCCATCACAGCACCTGAAAATCCTACCGTCCAACTCGACAACGTGGCGACGACACAGACCGCACAACTCAACGGTGAGATGATCCAACCCAAACGACCAGACCTCACCTTCTGGGCTACAGTGGCTGGACTCTGGAGGAAGAAGATCGGTGCAGAAGGTAGATTCCCAGCTTCCATGGCAGCACCTGGGGAGAAAAGGATCACTGCAGCCTACCTCGTGGAGAGAAAGAAGATGGTGCCTGCACCACGAGGTGAAGAACCTGAAATCAAGATGGCCGTGACCAGACCACGAGGGGCAGCGTTGAGGGAGCAACACGTGATGCCGAGCAGCGAACCGGATTGGGGTAAAGATTGCAAGGCTCTCTTAAAGGAGACCAGCAACCCAGAACAATTAAAGGGACAGTTCCACTCTTTGCACAGCGATGTCGGTGACACTAATGATAAAGGTACAATTAACAAATGCAAATATACAAATGTACCGTTGAACAGCGATGCCGGTGACACTAATGTAAAAGATGTATCTAACAAATGCAGGTATCTAAATGTAACCTTACACCGAGATGCTGGTAGTACACAGGAAAGTGATGTAATTGACAAATGCGAAAGTGTAAAGACAAATAACGATGTTGAGTCGGCTGATTGCGGTTGGAGCCAATATATCATATATGCTAATGATGAAATGAGATGTGATGCCGGGTTCTACATGCACGCCGACAAAACCAAAGGCAACCTCTCGTGGGAAGCACCCAGGTCCAGCGAGCTACCCGATCATATAGCCTGCGCTTCCGGGACCAATGTGATGCCCCAGAAAGGGTGGCCATACACACAGTGGAAGCATACCCACTATAGGGCCAGCGATCAATGGATGGTACAGGCACCACCACTGTTACCATGCCCCAGATCGGCCCTAGCCACCAGGGCCAGCACTGGGAGCGAGACGCCAGCACCCTCCAGCCCTCCCGACGGGACCTGGGATGACCAGACTCCCACCACCGCTGAAGGGCAGCAGAGAGACCCTGCAGCCCTCAAAGGAGGGCAGGGAGGCCACACATTCCTGTGGCTCTGCCCACCACTAAGCAACAGCTAAGGCCCTAAGGCACAGCCAGGTGAGCAATCCATACCCACCCAGCTGGCAGGGGGCACAGTCCAGTTGCTCTGGAACAAACGTCCTTGCCCACCTGCACCCATACCCCGGGGCAAGGCTGTAATACCACATATGCATCTTACTTGTAAAATGTACTTGTTCCACCACTGCTGAACCCAAAAACAGAGATATAACCAATCCGATTCTTTATTCTCTGTACATGCATGTCAATGCAGATGTCGAGCCACACACATGGTCTATGCATGGGTGGGGGAGGGGGAGGGAAATGGATGTATGTAGCCAAGGTCACACATGGATCACACCAGAAACCACACAACCCTCACTACAACCTCCTACCGTCCACTGCTGACCATTTCCCAATGTCGTGGTAATAAGGACTTGGGGGTCCACAGGGAGGGAGTTATTTTCCTGCAAAGACAAAGTGCAAGGGCTTTGGGCACTCAATTCATGGGCCAGAGCATCCAGTGCAAAAGTCTGTGGCACAAGACTTAGGGGGGAGTGTTGTTGTGTATGTATAATGTATGTACTGTAACATTAGACCACTGAATGTATCCTCACACTGTATACACCATACCTGTACCACCAGAAGTGCTACTGGTGGAGACCTAAGGGTCACCTGCACACTGCAGGTAACCAAGTATAAAAGGGAGCTCACCTCATTGTGTCCTCACTCGGAGCTACAGTAAACGAACTGTTGTGACCTTAGTCCAAGTACAATACGCTACCTCGTGGCGTCATTACAAGAGTGCTTGCAAAAATAACACCTCCGATTCATTTTATGGTAGAATAGCCTGCCAGGAATGGCTATTCGAGATTATGCCCCAGTTTGGGAACCATGGCCTTCAGGAAAGATGAGGGCAACATGTTAAAACAATGAGGGTTTTGCTCATTTCACAGTAACAGTTGTTGTCCAATTCCCACAGACATTTGTAGGTGATTGTTGTGCTGCACCACTGACTTCAGCCTCCATACTAATCATTTCATTTCATCTTTTCCAGGTGACCACTGTATTTTTGGACATGTACTTGGAAGTTTGGTATGTATCCTGATGAAGTTTACAGACACACTCTCTTTAAGATTGAATGTGAAAACTGGACGTGTTTGGTTTAAACATGTAGGCCAATAATTTCCATGGTGCCTCCCTGATGATCTGCTGTAACCTGGGCAGAAGAGCAGCGGAGACTCTGGAGAAATAGCAAAAATGGTCATTTATGCCGCTTCTCTGGGTTTCTGCCAAAGTTACAGCAGGAGATGAAGGAACCCCTGTGGAAATTCTAACTCGTGCTCTATGAAGGATACAAGAATTTTGAAAGAGCAGAAAAAGGCTTTTAAGACCCGGTAATGTTGCCCTTTTTGATTGATCTCCACTCCATGTACCCACCTTCTCACCACATGGGATAACCTGTTGACATTCACTGTGTGTGCTCATGTGAAGAATGATCATGTTAGTAAAGTACCAAAGGGTTGCTGGCTATATCCAGGACTGAGACTGTGCCTTTAGGTGAGGGAGCTTAGAAAACTGGGGAAATATATCACACATGTCGATCTCCTGTGGTGTTGCACAAAGGAAGTCAAGTCCAAGTGTAGTCATCAGGTGGAGTGGGGTTAGAGGTCAGGATAATTTAATCAGGGTGAGCAGAGGTAATTCAGTCATCATTTTGAAGTCATACATTCTGTCTGTATGAAGTGTATCCGCCTCCATCTCCTGACGGACCGCGTTGCGGAATTGGAGCTGAGGTTGGATTCACTCTGGAGCATCCACGATGCTGAGAATGACATAAGTGGCACGTGTAGTGAGTTGGTCTTACCGCATGAGAAGGATCCACAGCCAGCTAGGGAATGGAAGACCAGCTGGAAGAGTAGTACAAAGAAGGTAGTGTAGGGGTCCCATCTGGTCATCCCCCTGCAAAACAGATACACTGCTTTGAGTGCTGTTGAGGGAGATGACTCATCAGGGGAGAGCAGCAGCAGCCAAGTTCATGGCACCGTGGCTGGCTCTGTTGTACAAGAGGGCATGAAAAAGAGTGGGAGAGCGATAGTGATAGGGGATTCAATCATAAGGGGAATAGATAGGCGTTTCTGCGGCCGCAACCGAGACTCCAGGATGGTATGTTGCCTCCCTGGTGCAAGGGTCAACGATGGCTCCGAGCGAGTGCAGGACATTCTAAAAAGGGAGGGAGAACAGCCAGTTGTCATGGTGCACGTTGGTACCAACGACATAGGTTTAAAAAAAAGGGATGAGATCCTACGAGACGAATTTAAGGAGCTAGGAGCTAAATTAAAAAGTAGGACCTCAAAAGTAGTAATCTCAGGATTGCTACCAGTGCCACGTGCTAGTCAGAGTCAGAATCGCAGGATAGCACAGATGAATACGTGGCTTGAGCAGTGGTGCAGCAGGGAGGGATTCAAATTCGTGGGGCATTGGAACAGGTTCTGGGGGAGGTGGGACCAGTACAAACTGGACGGTCTGCACTTGGGCAGGACCGGAACCAATGTCCTAGGGGGAGTGTTTGCTAGTGCTGTTGGGGAGGAGTTAAACTAATATGGCAGGGGGATGGGAACCAATACAGGGAGACAGAGGGCAACAAAAAGGAGACAAAAACAAAAGACAGAAAAGAGATGAGTAAAAGTGGAGGGCAGAGAAACCAAAGGCAAGAAACAAAAAGGGCCACTGAATATAAAAGGGCTGCAGGAGGGGTCAAAACTAAAATTCATGGTTTAAAAACTAGGATGAAAACACTCCACCTAAATGCACGCAGCATTCTAAATAAAGTAAATGAGTTGACGGCACAAATCATTACAAATGGGTATGATTTGGTGGCCAAGACTGGGAATTAAACATACAGGGGTATCTGATGATTCAGAAAGATAGGCAAGAAGGGAAAGGAGGTGGGGTAGCTCTGTTAATAAAAGATGATATCAGGGCAGTTGTGAGGGATGATATTGGCTCCAATGAACAAAATGTTGAATCATTGTGGGTGGAGATTAGAGATAGTAAGGGGAAAATGTCACTGGTCGGCGTAGTTTATAGACCCCAAATAATAACTTCACGGTGGGGCGGGCAATAATCAAGGGAATAATGGAGGCATGTGAAAAAGGAACGGCAGTAGTCATGGGGGATTTTAACCTACATATCGATTGGTGAAATCAAATCGCACGGGGTAGCCTGGAGGAGGAATTCATAGAATGCATACGGGATTGTTTCTTAGAACAGTATGTAACAGAACCTACAAGGGAGCAAGCCATCTTAGATCTGGTCCTGTGTAATGAGACAGGAAAAATAAACGATCTCCTCGTAAAAGATCCTCTCGGAATGAGTGATCACAATATGGTTGAATTTGTAATACAGATTGAGGATGAGGAAGTTGTGTCAGAAACGAGCGTACTATGCTTAAACAAAGGGGACTACAGTGGGATGAGGGCAGAGTTGGCTAAAGTAGACTGGAAACAAGGACTAAACGGTGGCACAATTGAGGAACAGTGGAGGACTTTTAAGGAGCTCTTTCATAGTGCGCAACAAAAATATATTCCAGTGAAAAAGAAGGGCAGCAAGAGAAGGGATAACCAGCCATGGATAACCAAGGAAATAAAGGAAAGTATCAAATCAAAGACCAATGCGTATAAGGTGGCCAAGGTTAGTGGGAAACTAGATTATTGGAAAAATTTTAAGCAACAGCAAAGAATGACTAAAAAAGCAATAAAGAAAGGGAAGATAGATTACGAAGGTAAACTTGCGCAAAACATAAAAACAGATAGTAACAGCTTTTACAGATATATAAAACGGAAAAGAGTGACTAAAGTAAATGTTGGTCCCTTAGAAGATGAAAAGGGGGATTTAATAATGGGAAATGTGGAAATGGCTGAGACCTTAAACAATTATTTTGCTTCCGTCTTCACAGTGGAAGACACAAAAACCATGCCAAAATTTGCAGGCCACAGGAATGTGGGAAGGGAGGACCTTGAGACAATCACTATCACTAGGGGGGTAGTGCTGGACAGGCTAATGGGACTGAAGGTAGACAAGTCCCCTGGTCCTGATGAAATGCATCCCAGGGTATTAAAAGAGATGGCGGAAGTTATAGCAGATGCATTCGTTATAATCTACCAAAATTCTCTGGACTCTGGGGAGGTACCAGTGGTTTGGAAAGCAGCTAATGTAACGCCTCTGTTTAAAAAAGGGGGCAGACAAAAGGCAGGTAACTATAGGCCGGTTAGTTTAACATCTGTAGTGGGGAAAATGCTTGAAACTATCATTAAGGAAGAAATAGCGGGACATCTAGATAGGAATAGTGCAATCAAGCAGATGCAGCATGGATTCATGAAAGGCAAATCATGTTTAACTAACTTACTGGAATTCTTTGAGGATATAACGAGCATGGTGGATAGAAGTGTACCGATGGATGTGGTGTATTTAGATTTCCAAAAGGCATTCGATAAGGTGCCACACAAAAGGTTACTGCAGAAGATAAAGGTACGCGGAGTCAGAGGAAATGTATTAGCATGGATAGAGAATTGGCTGGCGAACAGAAAGCAGAGAGTCGGGATAAATGGGTCCTTTTCCGGTTGGAAATCAGTGGTTAGTGGTGTGCCACAGGGATCAGTGCTGGGACCACAACTGTTTACAATATACATAGATGACCTAGAAGAGGGGACAGAGTGTAGTGCAACAAAATTTGCAGATGACACTAAGATTAGTGGGAAAGCGGGTTGTGTAGAGGACTCAGAGAGGCTGCAAGGAGATTTGGATAGGTTAAGCGAATGGGCTAACGTTTGGCAGATGGAATACAATGTCGGAAAGTGTGAGGTCATCCACCTTGGGGGAAAAAAAACAGTAAAAGGGAATATTATTTGAATGGGGAGAAATTACAACATTCTGTGGTGCAGAGGGACCTGGGGGTCCTTGTGCATGAAACTCTTTTTGGAGTTCACCTGCAAAACATAAAACATTAAACGGTGCCACCCGACCTGGGTGACACTCCAGACATTTACAAGGCCCTTTTTTTTTTTCCCCCCTTTTTTTTGTTTTTTTTTGTGTTTTTCTTTTTTTGTTTTTTTTTGGGCACTAAAATCACAATTTTCCCCAGTGCCCCCTATAAAAGGGAAGGGGGACACTAAAAGCACCGGCAATTAAAACAAATTAAACTTAAAAACGTAAAATCAAATTAAAATTTGGTTGCCGGGCGTGATGATGCACTCCAGTCCCTCCGGTGCCCACCTCTCGCGAGCGTACCGGTGGACATCGCGTGCTCCATCTCCAAGGACACCCTGGACCGGATGTAAGAGCAGAAGAGAGGCAGGCAGTCAGGTTGAACGACCCCCTCGACCGCCCGCTGCCTGGACCGGCTGATGGCACCCTTGGCCGTGCCCAGGAGCAGTCCTACGAGGAGGCCTTCGGACCTACCCGCTCCCCTCCGCACAGGGTGCCCAAAGATCAGGAGAGTGGGACTGAAGTGCAGCCAGAATTTCAGGAGCAGCCCCTTCAAATAATGGAACAGGGGCTGCAACCTCGTGCACTCAATAAAAACATGGAACACGGACTCCTCCAGACCGCAGAAATTGCAGGCGGCCTGGGAGTCCGTGAACCGGCTTAAAAATTTGTTGCACGGCACTGCTCCGTGCACCACCCTCCAGGCCAAGTCCCCGATGAATAGTGGGAGGACCCCTGCGTAGAGTGCCCTCCATCGGGGACCCCCGCCTCCTCCGGACGGCAAGATGGTACGCCATGGCGTGTCCGGACAGCAGGCGAGGATGGCAAAGTTGAGGGTGTGCAGGAGCAGCCCGTACAGGAAACCCCTCCGCGCGGAACTGAAAGGCACGGAGGGGATTTCCCCGAGGCGGCTCAAGTTGTGAGGCGCCGGCCCCCGAGGGAGGTTCCGGGGTTTGGCGCCGATGAGGAATTCCGTCCGGACGGGGGTCAGTTCGGACGGGATCTCCCCACGTGCCTGAGCCTCCTCGATGCACCTAACCGAGTCAGGGCCCAGAGCTGTTTTTAGCGACTCGATGGCATCGGCCGCGTGGCGGACGTTGGCAGAGTTTAGGCACCGCGCCAGCGTGTCTGGCACCATCCAGCCCACTCCTCCGCCATCGAGCAGGTCCCTGACCCTCCTTGTGCATGAAACTCTTTTAGAGTCTACCTGTGAAAATATAAAACAATAACGGTGCCACCCAACCTGGGTGACACTCCAGACATTTACAAGGCCCTTTTTTTCCCCCCCTTTTTTTGTTTTTTTTTTGTGTTTTTCTTTTTTTGGTTTTTTTTTTGGGCACTAAAATCACAATTTTTCCCCAGTGCCCCCTATAAAAGGGAAGGGGACACTAAAAGCACCGGCAATTAAAACAAATTAACTTTAAAACGTAAAATCAAATTAAAATTTGGTTGCCGGGCGTGATGATGCACTCCAGTCCCTCCGGTGCCCACCTCTCGCGGAAGGCCGCGAGCGTACCGGTGGACACCGCGTGCTCCATCTCCAAGGACACCCTGGACCGGATGTAAGAGCGGAAGAGAGGCAGGCAGTCAGGTTGAACGACCCCCTCGACCGCCCGCTGCCTGGACCGGCTGATGGCACCCTTGGCCGTGCCCAGGAGCAGTCCTACGAGGAGGCCCTCGGACCTACCCGCTCCCCTCCGCACAGGGTGCCCAAAGATCAGGAGAGTGGGACTGAAGTGCAGCCAGAATTTCAGGAGCAGCTCCTTGTGCATGAATCCCAAAAGGTTAGTCTGCAGGTGCAGCAGGTAATCAGGAAGGCGAATGGAATGTTGGCCTTCATTGCGAGAGGGATGGAGTACAAAAGCAGGGAGGTCTTGCTGCAACTGTATAAGGTATTGGTAAGGCCGCACCTGGAGTACTGCGTGCAGTTTTGGTCACCTTACTTAAGGAAGGATATACTAGCTTTGGAAGGGGTACAGAGACGATTCACTAGGCTGATTCCAGAAATGAGGGGGTTACCTTATGATGATAGATTGAGTAGACTGGGTCTTTACTCGTTGGAGTTCAGAAGGATGAGGGGTGATCTTATGGAAACATTTAAAATCATGAAAGGGATAGACAAGATAGAGGCAGAGAGGTTGTTTCCAGTGGTAGGGGAGACTAGAACTAGGGGGCACAGCCTCAAAATACAAAGAAGCCAATTTAAAACCGAGTTGAGAAAGAATTTCTTCTCCCAGAGGGTTGTGAATCTGTGGAATTCTCTGCCCAAGGAAGCAGTTGAGGCTAGCTCATTGAATGTTTTCAAGTCAAAGATAGATAGATTTTTAACCAATAAAGGAATTAAAGGTTACGGGGAGAGGGCGGGTAAGTGGAGCTGAGACCACGACCAGATCAGCCATGATCTTATTGAATGGCGGAGCAGGCTCGAGGGGCTAGATGGCCTACTCCTGTTCCTAATTCTTATGTTCTTATGTTCTTATGTCCTTTTGTTTATATTTCCTGTGTCCAAGGAAAAAATAATTATAATGGAAACTACCTATGTGGAGGGGAGGGCAAATGGCACTGAGGTGAAGGGGAAAGATGAGGGGCAAAAAGGATGTGGAAAGATATAGGAGAGGGGCGGGATAAGGGTAGGGGAGCTGGGAAGAGAAGGGAGCGAGGGGTCGAGAGATAGCAGGAGAGAGAGGGAGTCAGAGGAGGGGATAAGTTAGGGAAGGTAGCATTGTAGGGTGAAAGGGAGTGTGAGAGTGAGGAAAGGGAGGCAGATGGGGGGAGTATTGTGACCATGGGAAACAGGCATGTGAGCGAGAGAGAATGAGATGTGATACTCTATGTAAAAAGCAGGAGGTAGAGAAAAAAATCATTTAAAAAGAGCAAATGAAAGATTGGTTTAGCAAAATATTATATTTTTTAAATTAATCTTTCAGTCCCAGATTTAATTGTTTAAACTCTATTTACCTGATGACAAAAAATGAGTTGAAGAAAAAAAAACTTGGACTGGCAATGTTTAAGAGCTGCTCCCATTCCATCACTGGAAGCGCATGGAATGAGAACTACTCCGAGGAAATGACGAGACTTGGTCTCACAGATTTATTATGCCGAATTATGTCGTTCACAGTGTGAGGTTTAGATAGGCAAAACAAACAGAGACTGATGTTATGTTGCTATGCTAGGTGGGAATAGGGGGATACTCCTTAGTGATGATCAGACAAATTCATAAATTCTCTTTCTAGGGGCCTTGTCAAGATACAGCTCTAGAAATACAGTCAAATCTGCTGCGACAACATGTAATACATTGTATTTTTTCTTGAAAATAAGATTTATGTTCCAAATAGCCCCGCATTCTGAAGTCTGTGTGAACTTAGTATGGCAGACAACATGGCAGCTTTTGAGTAATTGAACCACACCTGGCTGATAAACTGCCTAATACATCCACTTTGCTCCTTTAAGTCATTTGAGCTGCCATTTTCATTCATTTTCTCATAATGTGTGTATTTTTAGAAGCAGGTTTAGCTATTTTCAGTGCTATTTGTTAATCTTCCTCTTTTAGAGAAAATTTATTGTTTGGTTTATTAAAACTGACAGAATAATGTGATATTCTTGGGTGTGTTTCAATTAGGAAAATGTTTCAATTATTTCAAGGTTTGCTAAGCTAAATCTTGCAAGGCTGCGGAAGTTTTGAAAGTTTTGTTCCAATTCTTTTGTTAGTTTGGCTTCAGGCCATCACTTTAGCGCTGTCAAGTAAAATCTCACTACATTCACATCCGAGCCTATAATCCTAACACGGATTGCTGGTTCCTAAAAGTTTTTGTGCCAGAACTCCTGTAACACTTCATTTTCTGTTGTATGACTTTTATAAACCATCCCGTACTCATTCCCCTGTCATTCTTTTAAATACGACTGATCCTGAGGTGGAGCCAGTCCTGGCAGTCTGCTCCTCGGCCACTGCCCATGCAACATTTCAGATGGTTACTAGGAGGTGTGTGCTGGTGGTGTGGGCATTACACAGCCTCTCATTTCTTCCTCAAATCCTGAGGGAAAAGTGTCAACTGAGTGCTCGGTGGCCTCACAAGGTGATATCGCTAAAACTGGCAGTTCAAATTGTGTCTGAGACAGTGGCACAAACCTATGCCTTGTCACCACAAATCTCATGAGGCTCATCATCATCATCATCATAGGCAGTCCCTCAGAATCAAGGAAGACTTGCTTCCACTCTTAAAATGAGTTCTTAAGTGGCTGACCAGTCCAATACGAGAACCACAGTTTCTGTCACAGGTGGGATAGATAGTCGTTGAGGGAAAGGGTGGGTGGGACTGGTTTGCCGCACGCTCTTTCCGCTGTCTGCGCTTGATTTCTGCATGCTCTCGGCGATGAGACTCGAGATGCTCAGCGCCCTCTCGGATGCACTTCCTCCACTTAGGGTGGTCTTTAGCCAGGGACTCCCAGGTGTCAGTGGGGATGTTGCACTTTATCAGGGGGGCTTTGAGGGTGTCCTTGTAACGTTTCCTCTGCCCACCTTTGGCTCGTTTGCTGTAAAGGAGTTCCGAGTAGAGTGCTTGCTTTGGGAGTCTTGTGTCAGGCATGCAATCAATGTGGCCTGCCCAGCGGAGCTGATCAAGTGTGGTCAGTGCTTCAATGCTGGGGATGTTGGCCTGGTCGAGGACGCTAATGTTGGTGCGTCTGTCCTCCCAGGGGATTTGTAGGATCTTGCGGAGACATCGTTGGTGGTATTTCTCTAGCGACTTGAGGTGTCTACTGTACATGGTCCATGTCTCTGAGCCATACAGGAGGGCGGGTATTACTACAGCCATGTAAACCATGAGCTTGGTGGCAGTTTTGAGGGCCTGGTCTTTTCCTCAGGCGGCCAAAGGCTGCACTGGTGCACTGGAGGCGGTGTTGAATCTCGTCGTCAATGTCTGCTCTTGTTGATAAAAGGCTTCTGAGGTATGGGAAATGGTCCACGTTGTCCATGGCCACACCGTGGATCTTAATGACTGGGGGGCAGTGCTGTGCCGCGAGGCTGGTGAAGGATCTTTGTCTTACGGATGTTTAGCGTAAGGCCCATGCTTTCATACGCGTCAGTAAACACATCGACTATGGCCTGGAGTTCAGCCTCTGTATGTGCGCAGACGCAGGCATCGTCTGCGTACTGTAGCTCAACGTCCGAGGTTGGAGTTGTCTTGGAACTGGCCTGGAGATGACGAAGGTTCAACAGGTTCCCACTGGTTCTGTCGTTTAGTTCCACTCCAGTGGGGAGCTTGTTGACTATGATGTGGAGCATGGCAGCGAGGAAGATTGAGAAGAGGGTTGGTGCGATGAAGCAGCCTTGATTGACCCCGATCCGGATATGGATTGGGCCTGTAATGGATCCATTGATAAGGATCATGGCCTGCATGTTGTCGTGGAGCAGGCGGAGGATGGTGGCGAACTTTTGGGGGCATCCGAAACGGAGGAGGACGCTCCATTGACCCTCGTGGTTGACAGTTTCAAAGGCCTTTGTAAGGTCGAAGAAGGCCATGTATAAGAACATAAGAAATAGGAGCAGGAATAGGCCATACAGCCCCTGGAGCCTGCTTTGCCATTCAATAAGATCATAGCTGATCTGATCATTGACTCAGCTCCACTTCCATACCCGCTCCCCATAGCCCCTTATCTCCTTATCGTTTAAGAAACTGTCTATTTCTGTCTTAAATTTATTCAATGTCCCAGCTTCCACAGCTCTCTGAGGCAGCGAATTCCACAGATTTACAACCCTCTGAGAGAAGAAATTTCTCCTCATTTCCATCTTAAATGGGCGGCCCCTTATACTAAGATCATGCCATCTAGTGCTAGTCTCCCCCATCAGTGGAAACATCCTCTCTGCATCCACCTTGTCAAGCCCCCTCATAATCCTATACATTTCAATAAGATCACCTCTCATGCTTCTGAATTCCAATGAGTAGAGGCCCAACCTACTCAACCTTTCCTCAGAAGCCAACCCCCTCATCTCCGGAATCAACCTAGTGAACCTTCTCTGAACTGCCTCCAAAGCAAGTATATACTTTTGTAAATATGGAAACTAAAACTGCATGCAGTATTCCAGGTGTGGCCTCACCAATACCCTGGAGAGCTGTAGCAGGACTTCCCTGCTTTTATACTCCATCCCCTTTGCAATAAAGGCCAAGATTCCATTGGTCTTCCTGATCACTTGCTGTATTTGCATACTATCCTTTTGTGTTTCATGCACAAGTACCCCCAAGTCCCGCTGTACTGCAGTACTTTGCAATCTTTCTCCATTTAAATAATAACTTGCTCTTTGATGTTTTCTGCCAAAGTGCATGTTTCCAACATTATACTCCATCTGCCAAATTTTTGCCCACTCACTGAGCCTGTCTATGTCCTTTTGCAGATTTTTTGTGTCCTCTTCACACATTGCTTTTCCTCCCATCTTCGTATCATCAGCAAACTTGGCTACGTTACACTCGGTCCCTTCTTCCAAGTCGTTAATATAGCTTGTAAATAGTTAGGGTCCCAGCACTGATTCCTGAGGCACTTCACGAGTTACTGGTTGTCAACCAGAGAATGAACCATTTATCCTGACTCTCTGTTCTCTGTTAGTTAATCCTCTATCCATGCTAATATATTACCCCCAACCCCGTGAACTTTTCTCTTGTGCAGTAACCTTTTATGTGGCACCTTGTCAAATGCCTTCTGGAAGTCCAAATACACCACATCCACTGGTTCCCCTTTATCCACCTTGTTCGTTACATCCTCAAAGAATTCCAGCAAATTTGTCAAGTATGACTTCTAATAAGCTCACAATAAAGGATGAAACTGAGTACTGCGAGCAATGAGTAAGTTTGACCTTAGCTCCTTTAATAAGACTCCAGAGTGTCGGTACCGTGTGGGTGTCCTGCTTATATGCAGTGCTCCCAAGGGATGCTGGGATCCCTTGGGACTCCAACAAGTGATGGTGTGATACAGGTTGCCAAGGGTTAAATACATAACATCACTCCCTCGTAAAGTCAATAGTACACTTATTTACAAGATGAGACGATCTGGGGCTTTTCGCTGCCTTGTCGATCGTCTCAGTACAAATGTGGATGTGGATAAATTGGTTAGTTCTTCACTGGGCTGCTGGGCAGCTGGCCTTGCCAGGCTGCTGGTGATGGTGAGTTCAACTTCGTCAACCATGATGTCGGTTGCCATTTGTGTTGGAGGGTCAAAGTTGGCAGTGTCTTCTTCGGGTTGTTCGTAGCTGTTAGTGAACTGCAAATTCATTTGGTCTAAATGTTTTCTGCACGTTAGTCCACTGGCCAATTTGACCTGAAACACCCTACTCCCTTCTTTGGCTATGACCGGGCCAGCGAGCCATTTGGGACCATGTCCATAATTGAGTACAAACATAGGATCATTGACCTCAATATTGCGTAACAAATTTGCACGGTCATGGTACATACTTTGTTGATGCCCTGCACGTAAGCATGGAGATCAGGGTGGACAGGAGAAAGCCTTGTTTTGAGTGTCCTTTTCATGAGCAGCGCGACTGGGGGAACCCCAGTGAGCGAGTGGGGTAGCTGAGCAGCACTCGGGACAGCAGGGTCTGCAGGAAGCTTTCCGACCTGTGCTTCAAGCTTTGCTTGATGGTCTGGACTGCCCGTTCTGCCTGGCCATTGGATGCGGGCTTGAACGGGGCCTATGTGATGTGCTTGATCCCATTGTGGGTCATGAATTCCTTGAATTCAGCACTGGTGAAACATGGTCCATTGTCGCTGACGAGGACATCAGACAGGCCGTGTGTGGCAAACATGGCTCGTAGGCTTTCGATGGTGGCAGTGGACGTGCTTACAGACATTATTACACATTTAATCCACTTTGAATAAGCATCCACGACAACCAAAAACATTTTGCCTAGAAATGGGCCCACATAGTCCATGTGGATCCTCGACCACGGTTTGGAGGGCCACGACCACAAACTTAGCGATGCCTCTCTGGGTGCATTGCTCAATTGAGAGCAAGTGTTGCACTGGCGCACGCATGACTCTAAATCTGAGTCGATGCCGGGCCACCACACATGGGATCTGGCTATGGCTTTCATCATAACAACGTCTGGGTGGGTGCTGTGTAGGTCACGAATGAACGTTTCTCTGCCTTTCTTGGGCAAGACCACATGATTATCCCACAACAGACAGTCCGCCTGCAAGGACATTTCGTCTTTGTGCCTGTGGAACGGCTTAATCGCCTCCTCCATCTCCGCTGGGACGCTGGACCAGCTCCCATGGAGGACACAGTTTTTTTACAAAGGACAGTAAAGGATCCTGGCTGGTCCAGGTCCTGATCTGGCGGGCCGTAATGGATGACTTTTCATTTTCGAATGCATCCATTACCATGAGCAAGTCTGCAGACTGTGCCATTTCCATCCTGGTGGTGGGCAATGGTAGCCGACTGAGAGTATCAGCGCAGTTCTCTGTGCCCAGTCTGTGGTGGATTACATAGTTGTATGTTGACAGCGCCCATCTTTGGATACGGGTAGAGGCATTGCTGTTAATCCCTTTGCACTCAGAGAATAGCAATATGAGCGGCTTATGGTCAGTTTCAAGCTCAAACTTGAGGCCAAACAAGTACTGGTGCTTTTTTTTCACACCGTAAATGCACGCCAGAGCTTCTTTTTCAATCACGTTGTAGGCAATTTTGGCCTTGGACAGACTGCTGGACCCATAGGCGACCGGTTGTAAAATCCCCGATTCGTTAGCCTGTTGGAACACACACCCGACTCCGTATGACGACGCATCGCAAGCTAGCACTAATCGTTAACATGGGTTATATAGAACAAGCAATTTGTTTGAACACAACAGACTTCTGGCTTTCTCAAAGGTAGCCTCTTGTGAATTCCCCCATACCCAGTCGTCTCCCTTGCGTAGTAGCACGTGTAGGGGTTCTAGCAAGGCGCTTAACCCAGGTAGGAAATGATCAAATTGTTGAGGAGTCCCAGGAACGACCGCAGCTCCATCTCGTTCTGTGGTCCCGACGCGTTCTTGATGGCCTCCGTCTTGGCGTCGATGGATCTGATGCCGTCTGCTGCGATTCTTCTTCCGGCACCAGGAAAACACACTTTGAGCGTTTCAACCCGAGTCCCACGCGATCCAACCGACTAAGAACCTCTTCCAGATTCTTCAAGTGCTCGATGGTGTCCCGACCTGTAACCAGTATTTCGTCCTGGAAAACCATGGTGAGAGGAACCGACTTTAGCAGGCTCTCCATGTTCCATTGGAAGATTGCCGCGGCCGACCGAATCCCGAACGGGCATCTGTTATAGATGAACAGACCTTTGTGCATGTTGATGCCGGTGAAGCCTTTCGAAGATTCCTCCAGCTTCTGCGTCATGTAGGCCGAGGTCAGGTCCAACTTGGTGAACGTCTTCCCTCCAGTCAGGGTCTCAAATAGGCCGTCTGCCATGAGTAGTGGGTACTGCAGCGAAAAACAGTTAATCGTTACTTTATAGTCCCCACAAATTCTGACCGTGCCGTCACCTTTAAGTATCGGGACAATCGGACTGGCCCACTCATTGAATTCCACTGACGCGATGATGCCTTCTTGCTGCAGCCTATCCAGCTCAATTTCCACTTTCTCTCGCATCATATACGATACTGCCCGTGTCTTGTGGTGGATGGGTCGTATACCGGAAACCAAATGGATCTGCACTTTCGCCCCCAAGAAGCTTCCAATGCCTGGCTCGAACAACGATGGAAATCTGCTCAGAACCTGGACACATGAGGTGTCGACGACGGATGAAAGCGCTCGGATGTCGTCCCAGTTCCAGCGGATTTTTCCCAGTCAACCTCTGCCAAACAGTGTGGGGCCATCTCCTGGGAATTCGTGCACTGCTCCATCATAGGAGACTTTGACATCTGCACTGCCAATTACAGGGATCAGTTCCTTGGTGTGAATGGGGCTGAGCTTGGTCTTGTGTGCCTTGTTGCACCACAGCCTGTCGAAGGCCTTTTTGCTCATTATGGACTGACTTGCACCCGTGTCCAGTTCCATAGATACTGTATTTCCATTCAATTCAACTTTTAACATTATTGGTAGAAATTTTGTGGTGAAGGTGTATACCCTGTACACTTCTGCCTCCTCGGTTCCAGTCCCCAATTCAGCCTGATCCACCGTGGATTGATCTTCCTCTGCAACGTGGTGGTTTGCAGGGTTTGCAGCCCGCCTGCACATTCGCTGGATGTGTCCCATTGTTCTGCAGCTGTTGCACGCGTAGTGCTTGAAGCGGCATTGATGGGCCTGATGATCACCTCCACAGCGCCAACAGGGTGTTAACTGCCTCGCATTAACGATTGATGGCGGACTCTGGGTCATCTGAGGTCATGCAGCAGCCGGCGTGTACGTTCTGCCACGTATATTCCTGCTCGAAAACGACGTTACTTTGTGCACAGTACTGGCCGAAACCTCTTTATGCTGCGAAATTTGTTTGGTGTTAGCGCTGGTGGACATAAATGCCTGGGTTATCGTTATGGCTTTGCTCAGATTCGGAGTTTCAGCAGTCAATAGTTTGCGAAGGATTACCTCATGGCCAATGCCAAGCACAAAAAAGTCTCTCAGCATTTGTTCTAGGAATCCATCAAATTCGCAATGTCCTGAGAGGTGCCTTAATTCGGCGACGTAGCTCGCCACTTCCTGGCCCTTGGACCGTTGACACATATAGAACCGATACCTCGCCATCAAAACACTTTCCTTAGGATTTAGGTGCTCCCGGACCAGCGTACACAATTCTTCATAGTATTTGGTCGTTGGTTTTACCGGAGCTAGAAGATTCTTCATGAGGCCATAGGTTGTTGTCCCACAGACAGTTAGGAGGATCGCCCTCCATTTGGCAGCGTTCTCGTCCCCTTCCAGCTCGTTGGCCACAAAGTATTGGTCAAGTCTCTCCACGAAGGCCTCCCAATCGTCCCCTTCCGAGAACATCTCCAGGATACCAACAGTTCTTTGCATTTTCGCGCGGTTGTTCGTTATCTCGTCGCCAATTGATAAGTTCATAATAAAGGATGAAACTGAGTACTGTGAGCAATGAGTAATTGTGACCTTAGCATCTTTAATAAGACTCCAGAATGCATGTACCGGGTAGGTGACCTGCTTATATACCATGCTCCCAAGGGATGCTGGGATCCCTTGGGATTCCCAACAGGTAGGCCCTCTGTTGGTGGTGTGATACAGGTTGCCAAGGGTTAAATACATAACAACTTCCCCTTCACAAATCCATGCTGACTCTGCCTGACCGAATTTTGCTTTTCGAAATGTCCTGCTACTGCTTCTTTAATAATGGACACCGACATTTTCCCAACCACAGATGTTAGGCTAACTGGTCTATAGCTTCCTGCTTTTTGTCTGCCACCTTTTTTAAATAAAGGCGTTACATTTGCAGTTTTCCAATCTGCTGGGACCTCCCCAGAATCCAGGGAATTTTGATAAATTACAACCAATGCATCCACTATCCCTGCCGTTACTTCCTTAAAACCCTAGGATACAAGCCATCAGGTCCGGGGCATTATCTGCCTTTAGTCCCATTATCTTACTGAGTACCACCTCCTTAGTGATTGTGATTGTGTTAAGTTTCTCCCTCCCTATAGCCCCTTGACTATCCAGTGTTGGAATATTGTTAGTGTCCTCTACCGTAAAGACTGATAAATATGTTTGTTCAGAATTTCTGCCATCTCCATGTTCCCCATTACTAAATCCCCGGTCTCATCCTCTAACATTTACTTTTGCCACTCTGGGCTGGCGCTGTTCCCTGCATTTTTCCTGCAGCTGTCGTGCTGTAAAAATCATGACCGTTGTGCCTCGTAGGGAACAAAATCTGCACTGCAACTCCGGGAGGAGCTCCTTCACCACAGGGAGAAGACGGTAGAGGAGGACTCCAGCGACAACTTTCCCATTGGCTGATAACAGGGACATTCCTCTGTATTTGCCGCAGTCGGACTTGTCCCCTTTTTTAAAGATGGTCAAGATCAGGTGCCAGTGCTTGGAGTGAGGGTGTTGTCACGATGCTTTGTATTTGTCCCTCTGTCGGAACAGGGTGTTGGTGATGACAAGTTCATGTTCTAAACATTTTATCAGGAGTAGGGGATGGCTGGAGTTGGCTTTCCCTACCCCCTCTGCCAATCACGCCTCCCCAGAGGTCTGTGTCCTTGCCGACCCTGGCATTGAAGTCACCGAGGAGGATCAGTTTGTCGCCCGTGGGGACACGGGACAGGGATTTTTCGAGGTTGGAGTAAAAACCCTCTTTGCTCTCATCTGTTGCATCGAGTGTTGGGACGTAAGCACTGATGACTGTGGCGCACTGGTTCCGGGATAGGGTGAGTCGAAGAGTCATGAGACGTTCGTTAACTCCACAGGGGGAGTCTTTGAGGCGGTCGACCAGCTTGTTTTTGATGGCGAAGCCGACTCCATGGAGGCGGCGTTCTGCCTCTAGTTTCCCTTTCCAGAAGAAGGTGTAACCTCCACCTTGTTCCTTGAGCTGGCCTTCCCCTGCCCATCAGGTCTTGCTTAGGGCGGTGATGTCGATATCAAAGTGTCTAAGTTCCCGGGCAACTATGGCGGTGCGGCGTTCCGGCCTGTCGCTGTTGGGGTTGTCCATGAGGGTCCTGACGTTCCAGGTCCCGAACTTCATGTTAGAGGAGTGGAAGATGCCTGTGCGTGAGTTCTTTTAACGTGGGGTGGCAGTTGCACACCGGCTACCACACGGGCTTAGCTGAGCAAGGTCTTAGTCCGGTGACAAGGGGGTCCAAGACGACTGGAGACCAGGCACTGCTGTATGAGCCTAATTGCCTACGGTGACATGTTGGCCGCAGGCTCGGCGCTGAGTAGCGCCTTTGATGGTAGGTGGTCCAAGGCTTTGTTGTGGGCAGGTATTGAGAGGATCAGTGCCCCACTGGGGTTCAGAGTAGAAGGTCAAGGGGGGTCACAGCCATGGAACCTATTGTGTTCCTAACACAGATGAGGCTGCACACAGGGAGGTTAAAGTAACAGTGACCTCAGTTTTTATTAAGACACTCCAGAGTGAGGAACAGGCCTGAGGGGCCGGCTTATATACAGTGCTCCCAAGGGATGCTGGGATTCCTTGGGACATCAGGGGATGTGCTCCCTGGTGGCGGAACATGGGAGTGCATGCTTTACAGATACACAATATCACATCCCCCCACAAAGTCAAAGTGAAAACTATTTACAAGGTGAGGTGGTCGGGAGCCTTTCTTTCCCTGGTGGACCGCCTCGGTACAAATGTCTGTTCTGGTGTGTTGGCTGTGCCCTCGCTGGGCTGGCGTGTTGTTGGCCCTGCAGGGCTGTTGGGTGAGCCTGGCCTTGCTGGGCTGTTGGGCGTGATGGGTTCGATTTCCTGGTCCGGGATGGTATCGTTGATCCTTTGGGTGTGTGTTGTGGGCTTGAAAAAGGTGGTGTTTGCTGTGGGTTGTTCAGGGCAGTCTGTGAACTGCAGCCTCGTTTGGTCCAGGTGCTTTCAGCAAATTTGTCAATTGCCTAGTTTGACTACAAACACTCTACTCACTTCTTTAGCTATCACCGTGCCCGCAATCCACTTGGGACCATGTCCATAGTTTAGCACATACACAGGGTCATTCAGATCAATTTCCCGTGACACAGTGGCGCGACCATCATTTACATTTTGTTGCTGCCGCCTGCTCTCTACCTGATCATGCAGGTTGGGGTGAACCAGCGCGAGTCTGGTTTTAAGTGTCCTTTTCATGAGTAGCTCAGCCGGGGGCACCCCTGTGAGCGAGTGGGGTCTCGTGCGGTAGTTGAGCAGTACTCGGGACAGGCGGGTTTGGAGTGAGCCTTCTGTGACTCGTTTAAGGCTCTGTTTGTACTGTCCGCTCTGCCTGCCCATTGGAGGCTGGTTTAACCGGGGCCAAGGTGACATGTTTGATCCCATTGCGGGATCATGAATTCTTTAAATTCGCCACTGGTGAAACATGCCCTGTTGTCACTGACCAGTATGTCAGGCAGGCCGTGGGTGGCAAACATGACCATCAGGCTTTCAATGGTGGCGGTGGCAGTGCTTCCCGACATTATTTGACATTCAATCCATTTTGAAAAAGCATCCACCACCACCAGGAACATTTTACCGAGAAACGGGCTCGCATAGTCAACATGGATCCTCGGCCATGGTCTAGAGGGCCAGGACCACAAACCTAGTGGTCACTATCTGGGCGCATTGCTCAACTGAGCACACACGCTGCATTGCCGTACACAAGACTCTGAGTCAGAGTTGATACCGGGCCACCACACGTGGGATCTGGCTATCGCTTTCATCATTACTATACCCGGGTGTGTGCTGTGGAGATCCGAGATGAACGTCTCACTGCCCTTTTTGGATAGCACTACGCGGTTACCCCACAACAGGCAGTCTGCCTGAATGGACAGCTCGTCCTTTCACCACTGGAACGGCTTGATTAGCTCTTGCATTTCAATGGGGATGCTGGCCCAGCTCCCATGCAGTACACAGTTTTTTACTAGGGACAGCAGAGGATCTTGGCTGGTCTAAGTCCTAATCTGGCGGGCCGTGACAGGTGATTTATCATTTTCAAATGCTTCCATGACCATCAACAAGTCTGCGGGCTGTACCACCATCAACAAGTTTGCAGGCTGCGCCATTTCCACCCCCGTGGTGGACAATGGTAGCTGACTGAGAGCATCCGCACAGTTCTCGGAGCCTGGCCTGTGGCGGATGGTATAGTTATACGCTGATAGCGCGAGTGCTCACCTTTGCATGCGGGCTGAGGCATTAGTATTTATCCCCTTGTTTTCAGCGAATAGGGATATGAGGGGCTTGTGATCGGTTTCCAGCTCAAATTTGAGGCCAAACAGGTACTGATGCATTTTCTTTACCCCGAACACACATGCTAATGCCTCTTTCTCAATCATGCTGTAGGCCGTCTCGGCCTTAGACAAGTTCCTGGAAGCATAGGCGACAGGTTGCAACTTCTCCGCAGCATTAGCTTGTTGTAATACACACCCGACTCCGTACGACGACGCATCACATGCTAGCACAAGTCTTTTACACGGGTTATACAATACAAGCAGCTTGTTGAAGCATAAAATGTTTCTGGCTTTCTCAAAAGCAATTACTTGTTTTTTTTCCCCATACCCAGTTCTCACCTTTACGCAGTAACACATGTAGGGGTTCTAAGAGGGTGCTTAACCCCGGTAGGAAGTTACCAAAATAGTTGACGAGACTCAGGGACGACCGCAGCTCCATGACGTTCTGTGGCCTGGGCGCGTTCCTGATAGCCTCTGTCTTGGCGTCTGTGGGCCGAATGCCGTCCGCCGCGATCTTTCTCCCCAAAAACTCCACTTCTGTTGCCATGAAGATGCATTTCGACCTCTTCAGCCGCAGCCCTACGCGATCCAGTCGCTGGAGGACCTCCTCCAGGTTTTGTAGGTGCTCGGCGGTGTCCCGACCCATGACCAATATGTCGTCCTGAAAAACCACCATGCGTGGTACCGACTTGAGTAGGCTCTCCATGTTTCTCTGGAAGATCGCTGCAGCCGACTGAATTCGAAACGGGCATCTGTTGTAGATGAGCAGTCCCTTGTGCGTGTTGTTGCAGGTGAGGCCCTTCGAAGACTCCTCCAGCTCCTGCGTCATGTAGGCCGAAGTCAGGTCGAGCTTGGTGAACATCTTGCCTCATGCCAGCCTCGCAAATAGGTCGTCTGCCTTAGGTCGCGGGTATTGGTCCTGTAGCGAGAAACGATTAATAGTTACTTTATAATCGCCCGCAAATCCTGACCGTGCCATCACTTTAGAGTACTGGAACAATCGGGCTGGCCCACTCGCTGAATTCCACTGGGGAGATGATGCCCTCGCGTTGCAGCCTGTCCAGCTCGATTTCCACTCTCTCCCTCATCATGTGAGGTACCGCTCGCGCCTTGTGGTGAATGGGTCGTGCCTCTGGGACCAAGTGGATCCGCACCTTCGCCCTGGAAAAGTTTCCAGTGCCTGGCTCAAAAAGGGAAGGAAATTTTTTCAGAATCTGGGTATATGAGGCCTCATCAACATGTGATAGCGCTCGGATGTCATCCCAGTTCCAGCAGATTTTGCCCAGCCAGCTCCTTCCAAGCAATGTGGGGCCATCGCTTCGGGACAATCCAGAGTGGCAGTTCGTGCGCTGTGCCCTCGTATGTGACCTTGACCATGGCACTACCCAGGACACTGATGAGCTCTTTGGTGTACGTTCTCAGTTTCGTGTGGATGCGGCTCAGGGCTGGTCTGAATGCTTGTTGCGCCACAGTCTCTCAAACATCTTTTTACTCATGATGGATTGGCTAGCACCAGTGTCCAGTTCGATGGCTATGGGTAAGCCATTCAATTTTACATTTAGCATTATAGGTGGACATTTCATCAAAAATGTGTGCACCCCGTGTACTTCAGCATCTGTCTCCTCTCTCTGAGGCTTGAAATTGCTTTGATCCACCATGGACCGACCTTCCTTTGCCATGTGGTGGTTAGCAGGTTTTGCAGAGCTTGCAGCTCGTCTGCAAGCTCGTTGGAGGTGCCCCATTGTTCCACAGCTCTTGTAAACATATCATTTGAAGCGGCATGAATAGGCTGAATGGAAGCCTCCACAACGCCAACAAGGTGTGAATTGCCTTGCATTCATCCTTTGTTGCGGACTCTGAGTCATCTGGGTCACCTGAAGCCTGCTGGCAGTTGCAGACTCGTGGTTTCTGCCCTGTACATTTCTGCTCGCAAACACAGTTCCAGTTAATTTATGAACATTGCTAGCACTTGTGTGCTGAGAGATTTGTTTGGTGTTATCACTGGTGGACATAAACGCCTGTGCTATCGCAATGAGGGTCAGTGTCTCTACAGTCAAAAGTTTTCGTAGGATGGTCTCGTGGCCAATGCCCAGTACAAAAAAGTCTCTGAGCACTTGCTCCAGGTAGCCATCAAACTCACACTGTCCTGCAAGTCACCTTAGCTCGGCGATGTAGCTCACCACTTCCCGACCTTCAGATCACTGGCACGTGTAGAACCGATACCTCGCCATCAGCACGCTCTCCCTCGGGTTAAGATGCTCCCGAACCAGTGTACACAGCTCCTCATATGACTTATCTGTGGGTTTCACCGGAGCCAGAAGATTCTTCATGAGGCTGTAGGTCGGCGCCCCGCAGACTGTGAGGAGGACCGCTCTCCTTTTTGCAGCGCTTCCTTCTCCGTCCAGCTCGTTGGCTACAAAGTACTGGTCTAGCCGTTCGACATAGGCTTCCCAGTCCTCACCCTCCGAGAACTTCTCCAGGATGCTCACACTTTGCTGCATCTTTGCGTTGGATTTGTATACTCGTCACCAGTTATTGTGTTCCTAACACAGATGAGACTGCACACAGGGAGGTTAAAGTAACAGTGACCTCAGTCTTTAATAAGACACTCCAGAGTGAGGAACAGGCTTTAGGGGCCGGCTTATATACTGTGCTCCCAAGGGATGCTGGGATCCCTTGGGACTTCAGTGGATGCGCTCCCTGGTGGTGGAACATGGGAGTGCATACTTTACAGATACACAACAGAACCCATCATGTGTTGGAGGTGGAGAAGAGGCCAGGTCACCAGTGGGGAAGGAGAGCTCCAGACGTCGCTGAAGGAGGAGGGGAGGCCAACCACTGTCATAGGGGAGTTGGACCCGGTCGCCATTGAGGGGGAGGTCGCCTGTCGCCGCAGGAGGTCCAGCCGTCGTCGGGGAGTTTCCTGACTCCACATGCTCTGACCTTAGTCATGAGTCTACTGTATAGTAACTTATCAAAGGCCTTTGGGTGTTTGTATCACTGGAAAGCTGTTTCAGTCAATGTGGGGGGCATGATTAAGAAGTTTGCAGATGATACAAAAATTAGCCCTGTGGTTGATAGTGAGGAAGAAAGCTGTCGACTGCAGCAAGATATCAATGGACTAGTCAGGTGGGCAGAAAAGTGGCAAATGAAATTAAATCCAGAGAAGTGTGAGGTAATGCATTTGGGGAGGGCTAACAAGGCAAGGGAATACACAATAAATGGTAGGACACTAAGAAGTGTAGAGGAACAGAAGGACCTGGGAATGCATGTCCACAGATCCATGATGGTAGCAGGACAGGTAGATAAGATGGTTAAGAAGGCATGTGGGATACTTTCCTTTAGTAGCTGAGGCATAGAATATAATAGCAGGGGGTTTATGCTTGAACTGTATAAAACACTAGTTAGGCCACAGCAAGAATACTGCGTGCAGTTCTGGTCACCATATTACAGGAAAGATGTGATTGCACCAGAGAGGGTACAGAGGAGATTTACGAGGATGTTGCCGGGAGTGGAGAATTTTAGCTGTGAGGAAAGATTGGATAGGCTGGAGTTGCTTTCTTTGGAACAGAGGAGGCTGAGGATAGACCCAAGGGAGGTGTATAATATTATGAGGGGCCTAGATAGAATGGACAGGAAGGATCTATTTCTCTTAGCAGAGCGGTCAATAACCAGGGGCCATAGATTTAAAATAATTGCTGGAAGGATTTGAGGGAAGTTGAGGAGAAATTGTTTCACCCAGTAGATGGTGGGGGTCTGAAAGGGTGGTAGAGGCAGAAACCCTCATCACATTTAATAAGTACTTGAATGTGCATTTGAAGTGCTGTACCCTACAAGGCTATGAACCAAGAGCTGGAAAGTGGGATTAGGCTGGATAGCTCTTTTTTGGCTGACACAGACACGATGGGCAGAATGGCCTCCTTCTGTGCTGTAAATTTCTATGATTCTATGACAGTCTATATATATTACGTTCACTGCATTACCCTTGTCTATTCTTTCTGTTACTTGTTCAAAGAATTCAATAAGGTTGGTCAAGCATGACCTTCACTTTTGAAATCCGTGCTGACTATTCTTTACTATATTTTCAGTTTCTAGATGTTTTTCTGTTATATCTTTGAGTAAAGAATCCAATATTTTTCCTACCACCGACGTTAAGCTAACTGGTCTATAGTTCCCTGGATTTGTTCTATCTCCCTTTTTGAATATTCGCTGTTTTGCCAGTCCTCTGGCACTATTCCCTTTTCTATTAAATGTTAGTGCCTCTGCTATCTCTTCCTTAGCTTCTTTGCGTATGCTCGCATGTAAATCTACTAGACCTGGGGTTTTATCCTCTCTCTGCTTGTGCTGTTTATCAATTATCTCCCTCCTTTCTATCTTAAATCTCTTGATATCCTTTTTGATCTGTTCTTCTGATATCATGTCCACCTTGTTAGTCTTTCAGGTGAAAACTGAGGCACTGAAGTTATTTGTGCCATTTCACTGTAAATTACCTGTGAGTTTATCTTGTGCATTCTTTAGTGGCCCTATCTCTATCTTAATTTCCCGTTTGTTATTTGTGTCTGTAGAATACTTTCTATTTGTTTTTATAATTCTTTGATAATTAATTTCTTTTCATTTCAATCACCATGTTGACTTTTTTCAAATCTTATCTTTGTTCTTTGCCAATAAACTATTTTTTTCCACGAAGGTGTGGTTCAAAATGTGTGTGTTCATTGTTACTGTAGCTGGCCCTTTAACATTAGGTCACATGATATCATGCGCACTTCGCCAACTATAGGTGCAATACAGTTGAGTGTCCAAAATCCAGCGTTCCAAAATTCGGAATGCTCTGAAATCCCGACACCGCGTTGATGCGTGGAGGGGTCATCCGGAATCCTGAAAATGTTCAGAAATCCGAACATTTTTTTTAAACCGATTACTGCTGCGAATTGGGCCTGGGGGGGGGAGAAACACACACAAAAATTAAAATTCACAAAGCATTCACAAAACCCTTACCAACTAAATCGCTGAAAAAGAATTAAAAAGTAAAAACTTTAACTTGCCTGTTTTGCAGGTCTTCAACAGAGGTTTTCCCAGCTGCCAACACTGCCGAGCCCAGAACTGCCGCCCAACCCCCACCCTCCGCCACCGACCCGGACCCTCCACCTCTGCCCCGGACCCTCCACCACCCCCGACCCTCCACCACCGACCCTCCACTACCATCCAGGACCCTCCCCACCCCGCCCTCTGCCGCTGCAACACTCTTACCTCGGCCCAGGTGTTTTCGGATTTGGGATGTCAGAAAGACGGAAATACCCGGAATCCGGAACAGCCTCTTTCCTGAGGTTTCCGGATTTTGGACGCTCCACCTGTACCTTTAGACTGCTGAGAACACTCAGTATTTTTAACAACTGTCTGAGGCTTAATTTCCTCTCACAAAAGAATTTGATGAAAATGCATTAATGAGGCTGCTGCCAAAGGAAATTGGGCCCCCTGTTGATTGAAGGTTGTAATATAATCTCGGGGTCTAAAGGCTACTTAAACTTTTTTCTAGCTTTTCTCTTACAATTTTGTTTATACTCAAAAGATTGTACTGCAAGTCTCAATCCCCTACGTGATTTTTTAATCACATTTCATTGCAATCACTCTATTTTCCTTCCAGTTCTTCAGCTGATCTGAGATTCAGCATGGCACTGTGTGATGAGGAGAAATCATTCAGGCAGAAGAGAAGAGAACAATGCATGGAAGGAATTAAGAAGCTCTTGGGCCCAAACAATTCCACAAGTGCACCACAATCAATCCGGGAGGTAAAGTCTCAGCATGTGATGAACTCTATTTATTACGGGAGGATTCGACTGCATTGGGAATACTAAGGCTGGGAATTGGCATTCATTATGGATAATAGAGGTGGGGTTATCAAACTGGTGATGGGATGGGCACATTTTATTACCTGTACAGATCTATATTCCAGTGTGCTTCAAATTGCATGGAGCCTGTCACCAGCATCCTAGACCAGGCTTCTGGTCCAAGAGAATTCTTAAAAGAAAATAAATAATTATATTGATATAGCGCCTTTAACAACCTCAGGACATCTCAAAGCACTTGCAAATAATTAAGTACTTTTAAAGTGTAGTCACTGTTGGAATGTAGGAAACGCAGCAGCCAATTTGGGTACAGCAAGCTCCCACAAACAGCAATGAAATAAATAACCAGATAATGTTTCTTATGATGTTGGTTGAGGGATAAATATTGAGCAGGACACTGGGAGAACTCCCCTGCTCTCTTTGAATAGCGCTGTGGGATCTTTTACATCCACCTGAGAGGGTAGGCCAAGGACTCGGTTTAACGTCTCATCCGAAGGACAGCATCTCTGACAATGCAGCACTCCCTCAGTACTGCACTGAAGTGTCAACCTGGATTATGTGCTCAAGTCTCTGGAGTGGGATTTGAACCCATGACCTTCTGACACCAAAGCGAGAGTCCTATCTAGGACATGGCTGACACCTATGCTATGCTTTTGACTTTCACAGACTGAGATACTGAGGCTTTAGTTGAATCTTTTGCTCCAGCTTCTCCTTATTCAAATACCCCCACAAAAATAACACAACATTGAACATTAAATCACAAGTGGAATAATCAGTATTTAATCACAGAATAAAACTCAGCTGGTTACTGATGTACAGTGGTTTCATCACATATTTAAAGTAGGTTCTGTTTTGTAAGATAACCTCCGAGCATTTATCCAGTACAGCCTCCGGAGTGCGAGAATGTCTGGTTTGTATCCACACTAATACGTGTGCACATATCTTTACTGTCATGTCTATACTGAGATCTGTTACAATAATTCATGATCTTCATGCCTAGTGGTTTGATTGCAAATGATTCTGACACACCACGAGCTGTCTCCAGGCATCTCCATGATTGTCACTATATAGTTGCTACCTGCACCTTATCTACCCTTCAGACAGTGCGCTCTGAGAGAGGTGAATTAAACTTGTGGAAGTGGATGGATGTTAATAAGCCAGACAGGAAGGCCAATAGGTGACATTGTTTGAGGCAGACTGGAGATCCAACAAGTGGGACAAAATGGGCTCAACATACCTGATATGGCTCCAGTGCCCATTTATTTGGCAATATTTCCAGATAGGTCCTGTCATGAAAGAGGTGCGGAAGTGCGTTGTAATAATTTGGAGCACAGAATTTACAGGGTTTACACTGACAATTGCAGGTTGAATTTCAGTCCTGATAGAGGTCCTCCATTGTCAATCAAACTAGAGGTATGGGTGTGAGACAGAGTCAGTGTAAGTGGGTTTACCAAGAAGCCCTTACTGAGATTCTTTTGCACTATGTCATTATTCATGTGCCCTGTAACATTATTGAAGTTTCTCTGTTGTTTTTCAGGTGCCAACAATAGCTATTCTGGGTTCTGGGGGAGGATTTAGGGCGATGGTAGGATTTTCTGGTGTTATGAAGGCATTGATGGAGTCTGGCGTTTTCGACTGTTCAACCTATGTCACAGGACTTTCTGGTTCCACTTGGTAAGTTCCACATCAAGAGATCTTTCTCAGACATTGTCCCATGAGTAAAATTGCATGTGTGAACTGTTTGAAATATCAAGCCCCTCCCAGTGACTGAGTAGGTAAATGCAGCATCCAGTGTGATTTTAGACTGTACAGAGCAGAAAGTCTCTAGATTTGATCTCTTCTCTATGCTGAGTTAGCTGATCTCAGCGTGGTCGTTGATGGAAGATAGTACTGTTGGCCTTAATGTCAAAGAGCTCAGCTGGGGTATGAGACCAGCCCTCCTCATCACAATCCTGTCATCTCTGCTGGAAACGTTCATGGGTGGATGCTATTGGGCTCAGCTGTGATGGTCATCATAGCCAAATAGCCTATTAACACACCATTTAGGGTCATGCATGAAGAATGGTTACTGGGAAAAATACCAGAGAGATGCTGGAGTCCCTGGGCCCACACTGAGATATACAGGCCAGGGATTGAGCTTGAGACATTCTGGTGTCCAAAGGCACTATTATATTTTGGAAGACTCACACAAGCACTGCTAGGGTTCTCAAAGTGCAAGGTTTTAGCCTGGAAAGGAGACATCTAAGAGGTAATCTGATAGACCTGTGTAAAAGGCAGAGGTTTCCAAGCTACTGTTGATGAACCCATCTTCGGAAATTCATGTCCCATGCACACCCTTCTCCTTCTAAGAAACAGTATTTTTGCATAATTAATGTTAGTGTAGATATAGCTAGAAATCCAGAACATTACACCGGTTTTGGTACTGTTTTAATTCTGCTCCCTTACACTTTTGGGTTTTAATATGAAATCCAATCATATCATTAGAACTGACTGGCCTGGAAATTCCTCGAATCGACTCCAAGATCCGGAGCTTCAAGCAACCCGGAAGTATGTTGTGGCACACTGTCACGTCATGTTGGTTATATATCAAAGAAGTGTTGGGAATCTATTTCCATTTGTTTTCTTTGGGATGGATGAGGCCGGAGTTGTCACTTTGCAGAGTGCCAGTGCAAAGGAGGGAACATGGCAGCATTGAAAGGGCTTTTGCGTTATTCTCTTGTTTACACACCTCTCCTTCTCAATCAGGTACATGTCAGCATTGTATTCTCACCCTGACTTTCCAAAAAAAGGGCCTGGTGAGATCAACAAAGAGCTGATGGAAAATGTCAGCTATAGTCCGATGTTCCTGCTGACCCCTCTGAAGATCAGACGATACATTGAGGCGCTGTGGAAGAAGAAGAGCTCAGGGCAACCGGTCACCTTTACCGATGTGTTTGGGATGCTCATTGGTGAAACGCTGATTCAAAGTGTAAGTTGGGAATATTTCCTATTTCGCAATATCAAAACACACAGCCCTGAACAGGATGCGTGCTGATAGCAGTGCTATTTCTACAATGAAAAAAGCTACAGCAGGAGCAAAATTGATGCTTTGACAGTCCTGGTTAGTAAAATGGACACCAGCGAAATACAAGAGGTTATTCTGCTAAAGAAGATCCCAAATCTAGGGTCTTTCCCAAGATTGGAATAAATCCTGTGTCCAGAGTTACCGGCTATATTCCACATTTATTCTCTGCTTTACATATTAAAACATTAAAAATTAATTGCTAAACCTTTGTGTTATCATGTCTGTAAGTCATAGTCTGTAAGTCACCCACATGTGCTGAGTGAGAAGTATTTTATGGTTTTGTATATTTCTGTAAATCTACTGTGATTGATTAAAAACTTTACATGGTATATTAAGCAGGAGGGAGCTGGCCCTCTAAGCCAGAGTTGCTGGGTTTGATAAATATATCTTGGTTGAATTGACTGTGGAAGGGAGATGGCCCTAATCGCACCACTTTCTCCTCCTCCTCACCCAATTCAAGATATTCATACTAGGTGCTCAGCCTGCTGTGCAATAGCTGAATTATGTAAGATCTTTAGAAGCTGTGGTCTGGGCATTATTAAAGTTATAATACAAAGCTACATATTGGAGCACCAAATGGTGCATAGTGCAGGGAGTTATAAAAATATATATTTATGGGATTTTCAGTCTTTTACACTGAGATTGTGAGAACCAGAGAAGCTTCATAATATGGTAGAATTCTTCATTAAGATGGAGAGTGACAGTTAATACAGAGACTAGAGTCCTGAACTTAAAGAAAGGTAACTTCGATGGTATGAGACGTGAATTGGCTAGGATAGACTGGCAAATTATACTTAAAGGGTTGACGGTGGATAGGCAATGGCAGACATTTAAAGATGGATGAACTTCAACAATTGTACATCCCTGTCTGGCGTAAAAATAAAACAGGGAAGGTGGCTAACAAGGGAAATTAGGGATAGTGTTAAATCCAAAGAAGAGGCATATAAATAGGCCAGAAAAAGCAGCAAACCTGAGGACTGGGAGAAATTTAGAATTCAGTAGAGGAGGACAAAGGGTTTAATTAGAAGGGGGAAAATAGAGTATGAGAGTAAGCTTGCAGGGAACATGAAAACTGACTGCTAAAGCTTCTATAAATATATGAAGAGAAAAAGATTAGTGAAGACAAATGTAGGTCCCTTGCAGTCAGAATCAGGTGAATTTATAATGGGGAACAAAGAAATGGCAGACCAGTTGAACAAATACTTTGGTTCTGTCTTCTCTAAGGAAGACACAAATAACCTTCTGGAAATACTAGGGAATCGAGGGTCTAGCGAGAAGGAGGAACTGAAGGAAATCCTTATTAGGCAGGAAATTGTGTTAGGGGAATTGATGGGATTGAAGACCAATAAATCCCCAAGGCCTGATAGTCTGCATCCCAGAGTACTTAAGGAAATGGCCCTAGAAATAGTGGATGCATTGGTGGTCATTTTCCAACATTCTTTAGACCCTGGATTAGTTCCTATGGATTGGAGGGTAGCTAATGTAACCCCATTTTTTAAAAAAGGAGGAAGAGAGAAAACAGGGTATTATAGACAGGTTAGCCTGACATCAGTAGTGGGGAAAATGTTGGAATCAATTATTAAAGATGTAATAGCAGCACATTTGGAAAGCAGTGACAGGATCGGTCCAAGTCAGCATGGATTTATGAAAGGGAAATCATGCTTGACAAATCTTCTAAAATTTTTTGAGGATGTAACTAATAGAGTGGCCAAGGAAGAACCAGTGGATGTGGTGTATTTGGACTTTAAAAAGGCTTTTGACAAGGTTCCACACAAGAGATTAGTGTGCAAAATTAAAGCACATGGTATTGGGGGTACTGTATTTACGTGGATAGAGAACTGGTTGGCAGACAAGAAGCAAAGAGTAGGAATAAACGGATCCTTTTCAGAATGGCAAGCAGTGACTAGTGGGGTACCGCAAGGTTCAGTGCTGGGACCCCAGCTATTTACAATATACCTTAATGATTTAGACGAAGGAATTGAATGTAATATCTCCAAATTTGCAGTTGACACTAAGCTGGGTGGCAGTGTGAGCTGTGAGGAGGATGCTAAGAGGCTGCAGGGTGATTTGGACAGGTTAGGTGAGTGCGCAAATGCATGGCAGATGCAGTATAATGTAGATAAATGTGAGGTTATCCACTTTGGTGGCAAAAACAGGAAGGCAGAATATTATCTGAATGGTGACAGATTAGGAAAATGGGAGGTACAATGAGACCTGGGTGTCATGGTACATCAGTCATTGAAAGTTGGCATGCAGGTACAGCAGGCAGTGAAGAAAGCAAATGGCATGTTGGCCTTCATAGCGAGAGGATTTGATATAGGAGTAGGGAGGTCTTACTACAGTTGTACAGGGCCTTGGTGAGGCCACACCTTGAATATTGTGTACAGTTCTGGTCTCTTGATCTAAGGAAGGACATTCATGCTATTGAGGGAGTGCAGCGAAGGTTCATCAGACTGATGCCTGGGATGGTAGGACAGACATATGAAGAAAGACTGGATCGACTGGGCTTCTCGTCACTGGAATTTAGAAGAATGAGAGGGGATCGCATAGAAATATATAAAGTTCTGTTGGGATTGGACAGGTTAGATGCAGGAAGAATGTTCCCGATGTTGGGGAAGTCCAGAACCAGGGGTTACAGTCTAAGGATAAGGGGTAAGCCATTTAGGACTGAGATGAGGAGAAACTTCTTCACTCAGAGAATTGTGAACCTGTGGAATTCTCTACCACAGAAAGTGGTTGAGGCCGGTTCGTTAGATATATTCAAAAGGGAGTTAGATTTGGCCCTGACGGCTAAAGGGATCAAGTGGTATGGAGAGAAAGCAGGAATGGCGTACTGAGATGAATGATCAGCCATGATCACATTGAATGCTGGTGCAGGCTCGAAGGGCCGAATGGCCTACTCCTGCACCTATTTTCTATGTTTCTATGTGAATCAGATAGGAAAAGGTAGATCATTGCTAAGGTAATTAGACACAGCGGGACCTTAACTCGAGCAGTGCTCAGTTTAACAGCAGCATGTTGACTTTGACGGGGGAGTGGGGTGGGCAGAAGGAACAACCATATAAGGACAGGGAAGCCTAGCTCAGACCATCATTATATATTGATACAGATGCCATCTTTATACTTTCATCAGTAAATCTGCAGCAATGGAATTTGGCCAGCAATCAGAGCGTACTAAAGAAAATCAAAGTATTTTATGCTCTCAGACTTGCACAATTACTACCAACCATTTGTCAAGCTAAGACGTTAATGACAAAATGTGTGTAATTTTGAAATACGCACATAGATCTGAGCAATCCAAGAGACCGAAGATAAATCAAGAGTGGCTGTTTTATTATTGCATGCAGTCTGAATCTTATCGCCATCAGTGGGTGTATTTATACACTTATTACGTTGTAGAAGCATTCCTGAGAGAAAACCTCATCGATAGACAGGAGTGCGTAGCCTTGAGAATGATGGTCTGCTTCACCTCCATCCCTGCTGTGTCAGCCCATTGAGCCAGAGCCAAGCCTGGTCCGTTCATACTGTGCCCTTCTCTTCAGCTCAAGTTATGCTGTGAAAACTGTGCGTTGCCAACTAGCAGCTGGAACTTCTTACCCTGTCAGGCCCACTTGGAAGTGAAAGCTCAGCTTTTGCTTGTGTACTAGCTTTGTTGCAGGGACTGCAGTTGCAGTTTCACTCCTTGTTGGGAGCACTTACCACAAGTTATTTACACCAAGGCATATGAGCTAAATTTACACAAGGAGCTCCTGTAATTGGTGTGATGCAGCTATCACATGCTGTGGTGAGCTGTGGGTTTAGACCTGCACTTCTTTAATGTGTTTATTCTCGATCTCAGCCTTACGTTTGTGTAAGTGCCCGAAGGGGCCAGTCAGAGCTCGGGCAATGGGGGAATCGACCAATCAATGGACCAGCCTGATGGCATTGGCTGGTAGGGGGAGGAGCACTGAGTCAGGATAGGAACCCAGTATGAATGTGGGTACCATTTAGTTAGTAGATTGGGACTAGATGATAGCAATGTGGGTTCATATAATCAGGAGAGGAATCTGATAACATTGGGTTCCCAGCCAGGAGATGGGCCTGGTAATAATGTGGGCTCAACTAGTCAGAAAGGGGCAGCATCTAGTCATAAATTAGGTCGAGACCCGCAAATCTGATCCTAACCTTGGCCTGGAGTTTCATTCTGGCTTTGAAGGGAGCAGAGTCTCTGCCTGGCCCATTGATGCTGGAGGGGATAGAGTGGAGTTCCAATATCGCCCGGTCTCTCAGAAGTCTGACAAAATATCGGCAGCCGCTATGCCTGATGAAACTTCACAACCCGAGAATGTCCCAAAGTGCTTTGCAGCCAATGGAATGTAGTCACTGTCGTTGTCCAGGATATGTGGGAGCCAATTTGAGCACAGTGAGGCCCCACTAACAGCAAATGAGATGAATGACCTGTTAATGTGTCTTGGCGGTATTTGTTAAAGGTTGAAAAAAAAGACTTGCATTTATATAGTGCCTTTCACAACCTCAGGACATCCCAAAGTGCTTTACAGCCAATTAAGTACTTTTGGAATGTAGTCATTGTTATAATGTAGGAATGTTGGCCAACAGACTGGGAAAACTCCCTGCTCTTCTTTAAATAGTGCCATGGAATAATTTATATCTGCCTTAGAATTACAAACTCACCTTTAATAGTTTGAACCTGTGGCTCCCTTGTCCTGTTATTGTGCTTTAATTTGTAGTGATTTGTTATTCTGTACTGTTTACTGTCTCGTATACAAAAAAAGTTATCCTCCAAATTAAAGGCATCTTAACTTGATTGGTTAATTTAATAGGATGATATTGTTTGTAGTTTAGTTTTGCCATTAGGGAGTTCAGCTGGTCTGGGCTTGTGACACCCAGTGCCCCTAGTGGTGTAATTCAATCTCAGGCCGTGTGCTATTTGTGGCCCGTGAGCCCGGGTAATCTTGCCCACAAATCCCCAGTGAACTCAAATTCTATTCGCATTTACATTACTTACTCACTGGTTTGTCCTCTTTGAAATTTGTGCGCTGGAGATTTAGAAAGGGCTTTTGTCTCCGTGGCAGATTAATCCTAAATCAGAATAGAAAGATTTCTTAGCTTCAGTAACGTGAGACATGTACCAGTTAAGCAGGCCACAAAGACAAGAAAGTTGGCCACCCTGGCACAGCCCATTGATTGCTGTGTTACACGTCTTTCTTTCAGTCAAATTGTTAAGTTAATTGTTCCCCCACTGTCCCCCCCCCCCCGCCCCCCCCCCGTATATAGCATACAAAGCAGAAAGTTTATAAGCATATTTCTCAGTGTGTTTTATTTCCCTTGAATTTAAATATTTATCCAGAAAGTAGACAGATTTCACAGTAAGGCACTCTTTAAATCCAGTGGATATAGTCGAGTAATGGAGTGTATTTATCTGTTTCTCTTATTCCGCATCACACAGGCAGAAGACAGATTCATTTTATTTTCTGATTTTCTCAGCTTTTCTCTCTTCCTCCCCTGAAGACTCTCGCTGAGTAACAATTCCATGCAAATCATCCAGAACCTCACCCGAGCTTTGTGCATGAGTCAAATCAGTAACAATTGGCAAACAGCTCAGCAGTGAGAAAAACCCATGTGTCTCAAGTAACTCAGACCTTTGACACTAGGGAACAGTTCAGTGGCTCTTCGCTGCACTGCTTCCAGCACTGAAATGCCCATTATTTCCCCTTGGGTGTTGTGCTGTTACTCGCCCCATGTGACCTTCACCAGTAGGGTAGATGGTTCAGGGCAGCAGGCACATCCTGTGCATTGGCTGATGGGAGATAAATTGTCAGAAAAAATTCCTGACTGAGGCAGAAAGTGAGAGAAAATAAATGAAGGACAGAAAGGCAGATTGACAAGGGATGAAACCTAATTAATGAAAGCCCAGAACTACTCATACTGCTCAGTGTTTGGGCTTGAAGATGAGAATATGGAATTCAAACCATTGGGCAAGAGGGAATCCATTTTTAACTGTGAAAAGTAGTTTGATTGTAGCAGATGTTTCTAAAATGTATTCTACTGTCTGTTGTATTGCAGAGAATGAACTTTAAGATGAGTGAGATGACGGACAAAATAAATGACGGCCATTGCCCCATGCCCTTGTTCACCTGTCTACACGTGAAACCTGATGTGTCTGAGCTCATGTTTGCAGGTATGTCCTGTTTTTTGGGGACAATTGTGGCTGAGTTATTCCAACAATTCGTGTCAGGAAATCCATCCAGGGTTACATCCCAGAATCACCAAGGAGCTGCTTTTCACTCCAAGAGTCTATTCCAATCCGTACTTTGTCACTTGGGGCGTGCGCATGTATGTGTGCGTTGCTTCCTTTTATTGATTTATATCTGGCTTTATTTTATTATTACTGCTTGTTTCTCTTCTGTATTCATCCTTTCTATTTACACACTTTCTCTGGTTATGGACAAGACGATTGATTTGGATCTATCGAAAAATGGAGAGAACCATAAATGTGATCCCCAAAATGGCAAAGTAAAAACTCCAAACCCTGTGTAATAAAGAATATAGGCCAGGAGTTTCCTCCTTTGGCACAACCAGACGTTCATCCTGAAAATGCACCCAATGTTACGTTTATTGTGCCAATGTCAAGTTATGCCCAAAAATCCTCCCAATCGCATTAGAATACACTAATCTTAAAATGGCGAAAATGGGCATAAACCAGCGTAAACAAGGAACCGATGAACCCTCACCCAGTATATTTTTTTTGAGTCTTAAAATTAAAAGTTTTAACTCATTTCACCATCAGTCATGCACATCAGGCACAGTCTGTTTAGGAAGCTTTTCAATTTTTATGTGACATATACTAATGACATAAAAATGGTTGAAAGGTACAGAGTAGATTTCAGTGAGGATAAATTTAAAGCAGCACTCAAGAAGTTAAAAGACCAGAGAAATGAATTTGTTTCCTATTAGGTCTGAAAATCTGGTCACAAAATTGAGAGATCTCCTCCTCAAACAAGCGCAATTGGAGGATACTCGCATTTACGAGTCGGGTGCATGGCCAGTTTTGTGGGCAGGGATTTGTTCCGCTCGAGTGTTTGATGGATGGACGTAACAGATCAAGGAAACTTGACCGATTGTTGTTACACCCAAATTACGGATCTATCCAGAATACGGTTGCAAATGCAGAGGAAACTCCAGGCCATAACTTGACTTTTTCCATCATTGTAAGCTAGGAGACCTGACTATATTAGGCAGGACGATGACATATGTGCAGTTGTGCAAAAGTCATAGATCTCGGGCCTCCATCCGAATGAAATAAAAAGAAAGACTTGCATTTCTATTGTGTCTTTCCCGCCCACCATATGTCCCAAAGCGCTTTACAGCCAATGAAGTACTGTCACAGTTGTAATGTGGGAAACACGGCAGCCAATTAGCTCACAGCAAACTCCCACAAACAACAACATGATAATGACCAGACAATCTGTTTTAGTAATGTTGATTGAGGGATAAATATTGGCCAGGACACCGGGGATAACTGCCCTGCCCTTCTTTGAAATAGTGCCATGGGATCTTTTACGTCCACCTGAGCGAGCAGACGGGGCCTCGGTTTAACGTCCCATCCGAAAAACGGCACCTCCGGCATTGCAGCACTCCCTCAGCACTGCACTGGAGTATCAGTCTAGATTTTTGTGCGCAAGTCTCTGAAGTGGGACTTGAACTGACAGCCTTCTGGCTCAGAGGCAAGGTTGCTATCAATTGAGCCACAGCTGGCATTTGTAGTAATATATATAATAATAATATAATAATATAAATGCCACAATAGAGCTGCAAGACTCTGACTCTAAATCAACTCGAACTGGAGTGTCCAAACGATGGCCTGTGGGACACTTGTAACCCTCAACCCCTGACAATCCAGCTATTGGAGCTGTAGCAGTTCTTATGGCTGGAATTTTCCCATACCAAAATGGGTGGATTTGGATTGTGGGGGCAGTTAAATTGTTAAAAGAGTGAATCCCGTCCTGCTCCTGCCTACAACCCGCCCACTTCTGGTTTCCTGGAGGCGGGACAGGGGGCGTTACCTCAATTTAAATATTGCAATCAGACTGGAAGACTCTTTTTCCCCTCCATTTTGTTGGGTTTCACACAATTCGTGAAACCCGACAGTTAAAACAGGCGGGGGGACTGCTGTATCCAGGAGGTAAGTGGCTTTACACCTTCCTCCTGGATCCAGGGTCCCTGCCTTGCCCAGCCCCGCGATCGGAGACCCACACCCAAGAGGCCACCAATTGCCTTTCCAGGCTTCCCCCCACTGTCCCTCCTCCCCCAAGCGAACCTCCCAACGTTGAAGATAAGTCCGGCCCTGATGCTCCGATTCCCCCCCACCCCCCGATCCTTGATCACCCCACCCCGGTGATTCTCGATTTTCCTCCCTACCGCGATCCCTCATTACCCCTCCCGATTGCCGACGTCCCTCTCGATTGCCGACTCGCCCCCACATTGCCAACGCCCCACTCCCACCAATCCCGACCCCCACCTCCCGCCGATCCCAGCCCCCCTCCCGCAATCCCTCTGCTAGACTGACCCCTCGCAACTGAGGCCTATCCGCCCGAATCCAGCTAGCCTTTCAAGCTGGCTGGCTGCGGGCGGGAAACAGAGGCCTCACATTCAAATTAAGCCCTGGGGGTAAAATCGGCTGGGCCTGCGGGAATCCCGGCCTCCTGGGTTTCCCGCCCACCTCAGACCTGCACCCCCAACCCGTCTCCCCGAACAAAATCCCGGCCTATGTTTGTGCTTTGATTTCTTATTTCTTAGTTTGATTTTATGGGTCTGCTGGTTTTAAAAAGGCCTCTTTGGAGGATAATTACGAAATCAGGATGCAAGGTTGCTTAGTACCAACATTTAGAGACACATGGGGCCAAAATTTGCGGTCAGAGGCTTCTGACCAAAATGTTTTTAACGAAAATACCTGGTGGTCCTGGAGGAACACAGAATTGAGCTCCGAGGCCTAGCAAACACAGTCCAGCCTAGGGGCCCATGTATTCCAGGAGTGTATGCGTAGCCTGGGATCACGCCAGCCTGGACCACCAATCACAATGTAGGATTCTCATTCAAGCTCCCATTACTGTGAATGGAAATGCCCCTAAAATCAAAGTTAAACACAAGCATAAATGAAAAAAAAACACTTCACTTTTTTAAAATTAAAATAAATTGCATTAAATTAAATGTTTTAAAGAAAAATGTATTTTCTTAAATTAAAAAAATAAGTTTTAATAGTGTTAACAATAAACTTACCTTCAATGACAGGGGTTTTAAAAAATAAGTATAACATTTATTCTTGCTATCTATTAAAATTCTTATGCTGGTAAAAGCAGGCTTTACTCCTGCTTTTACCTGGACTAAGAGTTTGAAGGACATTTACTGGGCAAGAATTGGGCAAATAGCCCAAATCTCTGCCCGCAAAGGCCCTTCTCCAAGGGATGCGTTGGGTCTGTTAAAATAAATTTTTACAGTTTGCAAGTGCCAGATTTCAGCGCATGCGCATCGTGCACTAAGAACCGGCACTTGCAGGGCCTCTACGGGTGAGTGCGCACATCGTATGCGCCCGTAGAGACCGCAGTTTTTGGCCTATGGTTTTCAATTTCATATGTAGCTCGGAGGCTCCATGTTACGTACCTATGTAGCCACAAAGATGGTACACCCTGATATCGAATATATTCCCCCATGCTTAAATGAACAGATTTGTAGATGCATTGTGTGTAATGTTGGCACTAAAAGGAGTGCTTAGTATTTATATAGTGGACTGAATCATTGATACTGTCTTGAACAAACAGGCAATTATTCACATTGACTCTCCCTTCCTTCCTTGACTTTATTTCTTTAATTCACAGACTGGGTGGAGTTCAGTCCGTATGAGATTGGAATGGCGAAATACGGAACATTCATGCATCCCAGCATCTTTGGCAGCAAGTTCTTCATGGGAACAGTGGTGAAGAAATATGAAGAGAATCCACTTCATTTCTTAATGGGTATTTGTCACCAAGGAACTCATAGTAAAAGTGGGCTTTCTGAGTCAACTTCTCTTTAGATTGAATAGACAAATAGAATTATCACCAATCAATTGTTGGTCTGGACAACCAAATGTTTAAAATTTCCAAATTTGTGAATCAGATGTTAAAAAAAAAGTCTAGTTTTAAATGGGTTCTTTATTTCCACTTGCTCCAATTTGTCCACAACCTCTGCTTGTTCAATATCCAGTCATGGACGAGTGCAATTTCCTCCAGTTAAACATTGGGAAAACTAAAGCCAGAATTATCAGCTCCCACCACAAACTCTGTACCCTCGCAACTGATTCCATTTCCTTCCTAGGCCACTGTCTCAGGGTCAACCAGACGGCTTAAATTTTGGCATTATATTTGACCTTGAGCTGAACTTCTGACCCCATATCCTCTCCATCAGAAATGCTGCCTGCTTTTTGATAGGATGAGATGAATTCAGATGGGCAGAGGCTCCTGTGGAGCATAATCATCCACATATGCTGTAAAATTCAATGTAATTCTGTTAAAGGCATGATATAAATGCAAGTTGTTATTGTAATATTTCATCCAAATATCAGCATCTCTCAAAATGCGGCACTCCTTCAGTACTGCACTGAAGTGCTAACCTAGATTATGGGCATGAACCTCCCGGTACAAACTCGGGAATGCTACCAAGCAAATCAAAACATGAGGGTTCAGGAGAGAGGCCTGTTATTTGGCATTCATCTGTACCATGCATGAATTACTGCATAATTCAACAATAATGACCATGAGTATAATAGGAGCATGGACCTGCTGCTACCTTACTGGCAAACTTGTTGAGAGGTGTGTCTCCATCCTTCAGTGCCCATGTGATGTTACAAAGTTCAGGTCTGCCGTAGATATTCTGTCGGGTTCAGTAATGTTTGCCACTCCTGTAAGCAGTCCCTGCATTTACATTAAGGAATGCCCCAATATTGCCCACTATCCAATTTTATACAGGGTAGTAGCGTAACTAAGGGCATAATTATATTTGCTCCTTCTGATCCAAACTAAATATTGTGTCGTTCACACTAGCATATCTTCAACCTTTCAATCGGAAGATTGACAATACTTTCGCGAGACAAGGCGAAATGTGAATTGTTAACCTGCTTAATTTTACAGGTGGCAAACTCACTTATTCATTTAACTTTAAAACCCTTCTTGTGAATAAGAAAAATAATACATTATTATCACTATCCAGGACAAAGCAGTCCACTTGATCGGTACCCCATCCACTGACTTAAACATCAACTCCCTCCACCACTGGCGCACTGTGGCTGCAGTGTGTACTATCTACAGAATCTACGCACCAAGGATTCTTCAGCAGCACCTCCCAAACCCTCAACCTCCGCCATCTAGAAGGACAAAGACAGCAAGCACATGGGAACACGACCACCTCCAAGTACCCATCCAAATGACATACCATCCTTCATTGTTACTGGTGTAAAATACTGGAGTTCCCTCCCTCACAGTACGGTGGAAGCACCTTCACCACACAGACGGCAGTGGTTGAAGAAGATGGCCCACCACCACCTTCTCAAGGACAATAAATGTCGGCCTTGCCAGCGACACCCACATCCCGAGAATGAATATTTTAAAAACATGCAGCTCTGTCCCAATTAGTGGACTAAATGCATTTGCTTTTAGTCCATCTTAACAGTTAAACAAAACAAGACTTGAATGTGCTTGGTCGGCACTGGTCTTACAATAAACTCCCTTGCCTTTCTCTCACTGGACCATCTGAACTGAGCACCACATGTAAATCGGTGTTCTACCCCTTCTGGGACAGGAAATTAGCTGACCTGAGATTGGCCAGTAGTGCTTCCAACTAAACTAACCCTCCCCCTCCTTTGAGTGTAGTTTACAAGAAACCATGTTCTGCTATTCTCAAAATGAATGGGACCATCTTCACATAAGAGGGTAATTTTGACTTTGAGTGAAAGTGTAAAACGGGCAGTATCGATTCAGCCGCGAATCCTGTATCTCTCCCCACTTTCATTTCCATTGAAGTCAGTTGACTTTTAATTGACTCAGTTGAAAGTGGCAACATTCTACACACTGGTCTGTCTCGCCTTAATACACATCTTAACCCTCCCAATTATTTGGCTGCTGTGGTAGGTTCAATCCCTTGTGAGCTGAATTTAATGTGAAGTAACACTTTTAATATAAATCATATCAAGATAAGGTAATAAACTCCGCCAGCCAGAACTCCAGCATTACTAACATTTCCAATTTTGTGAATGATTTATTGATACTGCGCTATTGCTTTACTTCCTGCTATTAAAAGGACAGGATGAGTTTTTTCCTCCCTTTCCCCTTCTATCCGTGTTAAGTTCAGGCATTTTAACTTAAATTCCTGGAACTCAGTAGTTGACAGCCAAACAATGATGATATGATGATTTAAACTATAATAAAGCAGTTGAACATTTGTATCCATTTTAAATCACATCTGGCTATCAGATTACCTGACCCACAAGGCTTCATTCCATTAGATAACTTTATTGGGTGTGCAAACGCTGACCTATTGCCAGATCAGCAGCTAGAACAGTTGCCAGGGACGGTTGTTGGGGCAAGGACATTGTCCTCAGTGTCAGCTGTGGCTCAGTGGGTAGCACACTTGCCTCTGAGTTAGAAGGTTGTGGGCTCAAGTCCCACTCCAGGGACTTGAGCACAAAAATCTAGGCTGACACTCCAGTGCGATGCTAAGGGAGTACTGAACTGTCAGAGGTGCAGTCTTTCAGATGAGATGTTAAACCGAGGTCCCGTCTGCCCCCTCAAGTAGATGTAAAAGATCCCATGGCACTATTTCAAAGAAGAGCAGGGGTGTTATCCCTAGTGTCCTGCCAATATTTATCCCTCAATCAACATAACAAAAACAGATTATCTGATCATTATTATATTGCTGTTTGTGGGAGCTTGCTGTGCGCAAGTTGGCTGCTGTGTTTCCCACATTACAGCAGTGACTACACTTCATTGGCTATAAAGCGCTTTGAGACATCCGGTGGTCGTGAACATAACATAAGAAATAAGAGCAGGAGTAGGCTATTTGACCCCTCGAGCCTGCTCTGCCATTTAAGAAGATCTGATCATGGACTCAGCTCCACTTCCCTGCCCACTCCCCATAACCCTTTATTCCCTTAACGCTCAAAAATCTGTCGATCTCCGCCTTAAATATATTCAATGACCCAGCCTCCACAGCTCTCTGGGGCAGAGAATTCTACAGATTTACAACCCTCTGAGAGAAGAAATTCCTCCTCATCTCAGTTTTAAATGGGCGGCCCCTTATTCTGAGACTATGCCCCCTAGTTTTAGTTTCCCCTATGAGTGGAAATATCCTCTCTGCATCCACCTTGTTGAACCCCCTCATTATCTTATATGTTTTGATTAGATCACCTCTCATTCTTCTGAACTCCAATGAGTATAGGCCCAACCTACTCAACCTATCTTCATAATCAACCTAGTGAACCTTCTCTGAACAGCCACCAATACAAGTACATCCTTCCTTAAATACGGAGACCAAAACTGTACGCAGTACTCCAGATGTGGCCTCACCAATACGTTGTACAGTTGTAGCAGGACTTCTCTGTTTTTATACTCTATCCCCCTTGCAATAAAAGCCAACATTCCATTTGCCTTCATGATTACTTGCTGTACCTGCATACTAACTTTGTGTGTTTCATGCACAAGCACCCCCAGGTCCCTCTGTACTGCAACACTTTGCAATTTTTCTCCATTTAAATTATAATTTGCTTTTCTATTTTTTCTGCCAAAATGGATAACCTCACATTTTCCCACATTATACTTCATCTGCCAAATTTTTACCCACTCACTTAGCCTGTCTCTATCCCTTTACAGATTTTTTGTATCCTCCTCACAATTTGCTTTCCCACCCATCTTTGTATCATCAGCAAACTTGGCTACATTACACTCGGTCCCTTCATCCAAGTCATTAATATAGATTGTAAATAGTTGAGGCCCCAGCACCGATCCCTGTGGCACCCCACTAGTTACTGTTTGCTAACCGGAAAATGACCCATTTATCCCAACTCTCTGTTTTCTGTTAGTTAGCCGATCCTCTATCCATGCTAATATATTACCCCAACCCTGTGAATTTTTATCTTGTGCAGTAACCTTTTATGTGGCACCTTATTGAATGCCTTCTGGAAATCCAAATACACCACATCTACTGGTTCCCCAGTATCCATCCTGCTCGTTACATCCTCAAAGAACTCCAGCAAATTTGTCAAACATGATTTCCCTTTCATAAAACCATGTTGACTCTGCTTGATTGAATCATGCTTTTCCAAATGTCCTGCTACTGCTTCCTTAATAATGGACTCCAGCATTTTCCCAACAACAGATGTTAGGCTAACTGGTCTGTAGTTTCCTGCTTTCTGTCTGCCTTGTTTTTTAAATCGGGGCGTTACATTTGCGGTTTTCCAATCTGCTGGGACCTCACCAGAATCCAGGGAATTTTGGTAGATTACAACCAATGCATCCACTACCTCTGCAGCCACTTCTTTTAAGACACTAGGATACAAGCCATCAGGTCCAGGGGACTTGTCCACCTTTAGTCCCATTATTTTACCAAGTACTGCTTCTTTTGTGATAGTGATTGCATTAAGTTCCTCTTTCCCTATATTAGCCCCTTGATTATACACTACTGGGATATTTTTAGTGTCTTCTACCGTGAAGACCGATACAAAATATTTGTTCAAAATCTCTGCCATTTCTCTGTTCCCCATTATTAATTCCCCAGTCTCATCCTCTAAGGGACCAATATTTACTTTAGCCACTCTTTTCCTTTTTATGTACCTGTAGAAACTCTTATTATCTGTTTTTATATTTTGTGCTAGTTTGCTTTCATAATCTATCTTCCCTCTCTTTATTATTTTTTTAGCTGTTCTTTGCTGGCTTTTAAAAGCCAGCAAAGAAAGTAGCTATATAAATGCAGGTCTTTCTTTCTTTCTCATTGATAAACTATTGTAATGGCACTACAGTCAGGTTTGTATCTTAGAAGAATAAGACGAAAGGGATCCCTTCATCTGACAACTTATGGGCTGTATAACATGCACTTAAGCCAAATGGCCTGGCCTGGTTTCTGATATGGAACAGGGCCTACGTCTCTTCAGATAAATGTATTAATTGTTTTCAGTGAATTCAGGATCATTTTGATGTTTTCTCTCTTTCATTGTTAGGCGTTTGGGGCAGTGCATTTTCCATATTATTCAACCGAGTACTTGGAGTTACCAGTTCCAGCAACCAAGGCACCACCACCATGGAGGAAGAGCTAGGTACTGTACCTTTACATGTTATTCAATCATTACTATCAATATAAGCCATCAAATCACTCTTTTGTACTGGTTTTCAGACTGTTCTCTGTGGACTTCCCCTCTAAATCCTGGCACACTCCTAGGCACCCCCAGCAAATACTGCTGCAGTCCCAGGAACTCGCTGAAAATACAGATACACTCCTGGAACCACCTTGCAAATACTATACACTTCCGAGATCCCTGCACATAATGTTACATTTCCAAGGACTCCTTCTATAAATACTGACGCACTTCTGGGAGCCCCCTGCAAATATTAATTCCCAGGGACCTCTTGAACATACCGACAAACTATCGAGAGCCCTTTGCCTAAATTTAGAAAGATAGTAACCAAAGGGAAACCATGCTCTCATTGCAGAAAATATTTAGGCCTGGATTTTGCGGTCAGTAGCAAAGGAATGGCACTTGCCGTTAATTACGCTTACAGCTGCCCACAGACTTTTTGTGGGTTTTTGTGTGGCAACATACAGTAATTAGAGAGCCATTTCAGCACGTCGCCCTCTACAGGGGAACTGTATTGTGTGCGAGCAGGGTAAGCAATAGCGTCTCTCTTCAGCCAATCAGGTTGAAGAATCCTTACTGAGACGTGCAGAGTCTAAACCAGGAAGTATAAGAATATTTAATTCAACGTAAAATCATGTACAGAAAACAAAATAAAGTGAGGGAAAGGAAGATGGCATTATGACAGAGAGATAAAAGAGACAGAAAGAAAAAGAAAAAGTAAAAGAAAAAATTATTTAATCTTTTTTAAATCTCCAACAATAATTAAAATCTGAAGGAATGAGACTGCCCTCTTGTAAAAGTAAATTTTCAGTGCAAGAGAAGTTGTTTGTGAGTAATTAAGATTTATCACGTTGTTTAAAATTCACTTACACCTGAATGCACAAACCCTAAGCATTTCTGACGTGTTTAGTGGGTATCTAGTGGGTAAGTACCGCAACTTCACGTCCTTCATGTGTTTGACTGCTGAGTCTCTCGGCGAGGTACCAATGTAACGAAGCTTGTGGTGGAGCAGGGAAACTCTGACAGCAACTTCCTGATTCCCGTCTTTAGCTGCACATGTGCAGATGCCGTAAGTTGCTGTCCGATTTACTCCATAATAACGGTGAGCACTGATAGCCTCACTGTATTCTTACTGTAAAATCCAGGCCTTAGTATAAAGCGACTGACAGTCATTTGCCAGTAAGGAAACAAATACTGATGACAAATGGGAATCTGATGACCTCATGAACTCCTTGGAATCACTTTGCAGACACACTGGAGTCTGGGGGCCCCGGTTGGAAACCTGTTCTCTAATTTCTCATCTTAAAAAGTAGAACCGCTACTTCTGACTATAAATTTCAGCCAGTTGCTTTGACTCATTTAGTTGTTTTTAGTGTTCCAGGAAGTTGTAAAATGGAAAGACCTTTCATTTGTGGAGCAATTGATCCTGTAAAACAGGACTTCCTAACTACTTCACAGACAGTGAAATGTGTTTGAAATGGACACACCTTTGCTATGTAGACGATGCAGTGCAAAGCACTGTGCCATTTCCAGTCTCTCAGTGACGCACTTTGTTTATCTGCATCAGAAAGCACTCGTTAATTTATAACATTAATTTATAGAGAGTTTCCTGTGTGCGAAATAAAGTTCTATTAGCTTAGGATATGAAATTACACGGACCTTCAGTGAGGAAATACCTAAAATCTCAAATTCCAATTGAATGGTGAAACTTTCTGCAATTTTATCACCCCTCCATTTACAATGTAACAAATTGAGATTTTTATCATTTCAAAGTGAGTAAATGACTAGCCCTGCATAACACTAAATCGCGCATTCTCCGAAGGTCCCAGGTTCTGTCTCGAGGCTGTGTTGAGTTAGCCGATATCAACTAAGGGTTGTGAAAGGGGTGCTAGAAAGTATCTTTAGTGCTCCAGGGATAAGGAGGAGAAAAATCTGTCAGGACTCCAACTCTTTGGCCCGAATTTTCTCGTTGGAGGCGGGGGGGGGGGGGCCTCTGAGGCAGGTGGGAAACCCGGGGGGCCGGGTTTCAATGGGATTCCCACCTGCAACCAAACAGATTGAGAGGCTGGCTGGCTGTTGGCCGGTAGGCCTCAGATGTGAGGGGTCAGTTCGGGGGAGGGATTGCGGGGGCAACATGGTCAGGGATTGTTGTGGGGGGGGCAGCGATTGGCACGATCGGGGATCATTGGGAGAACAGGAATCGTGGGGGTGGCATGGTCGGGGATCGTTGGGAGAACAGGAATCGTGGGGGTGGCATGGTCGGGGATCGTTGCGGGGTGGGTGGCAGGGATCGGCATGGTCGGGGATCCGACTGGCAGCACCCCCCTTTCCGGCCCCCATGGGAAGTTGCCCCGTGGGAGCGATGCCACCGCCAGTCGGTGCCACTGACAACTTTCCCCTGTGGGAAGCTGTGTGTGCCTGGCAGCTCGTCTGCCCTTAAAGGGGCTGATGCACTACGGCGCACACCATGTTATTTTATTTGTCGGCCGACGGTTAGGTCGGCCCAACAGTGATACCCACAGGTTTGGCCGGGCCCCCAACAGGCAGCCCAGCACCTCCTCTTGGGTGCCAGGCCGCTGGCCCAGCCGAAACCCTCCCTGGTGGACCAGTGGACCTAACTTTAAAATATGCAGAGTTCATAGCGGCTCGCCCCTTAACTGAAGGGGAGGGGCGTTGTGAGGTGTCAGCGTGATGCAGCACGTCTGCATCGCTTTAACGCCATCAGCGCGGTGCTGATGACTGCGGGGGGGCGGGGGGGGCAGCCGACCCGACCGAAGGCCACTTCCACCCCACCCCCGCACGGAATACCGCCCTCACCCGCACGGAACACCGCCCTCACCCGCACGGAACACCGCCCCGCACTGACCCGGAACACCACCCCGCACCAGCCCAGAACACCGCCCCGCACCAGCCCAGAACACCGCCCCGCACCAGCCCAGAACACCGCCCCGCACCAGCCCGAAACACCGCCCTCACCCGCACGGAACATTGCCCTCACCCGCACGGAACACCGCCCTCACCCGCACGGAACACCGCCCCGCACGGACCCGGAACACCACCCCGCACCAGCCCGGAACACCGCCCCGCACCAGCCCAGAACACCACCCCGCACCAGCCCGGAACACCGCCCCGCACCAGCCCGGAACACCACCCCGCACCAGCCCGGAACACCACCCCGCACCAGCCCGGAACACCGCCCCGCACCAGCCCGGAACACCGCCCCGCACCAGCCCGGAACACCACCCCGCACCAGCCCGGAACACCACCCCGCACCAGCCCGGAACACCACCCCGCACCAGCCCGGAACACCACCCCGCACCAGCCCGGAACACCACCCCGCACCAGCCCGGAACACCGCCCCGCACCAGCCCGGAACACCACCCCGCACCAGCCCGGAACACCACCCCGCACCAGCCCGGAACACCGCCCCGCACCAGCCCAGAACACCGCCCCACACCAGCCCGGAACACCGCCCCGCACCAGCCCAGAACACCGCCCCGCACCAGCCCAGAACACCGCCCCGCACCAGCCCAGAACACCGCCCCGCACCAGCCCAGAACACCGCCCCGCACCAGCCCGGAACACCGCCCCGCACCAGCCCAGAACACCGCCCCGCACCAGCCCAGAACACCGCCCCGCACCAGCCCGGAACACCGCCTCGCACCAGCCCGGAACACCGCCCCGCACCAGCCCGGAACACCGCCTCGCACCAGCCCAGAACACCGCCCCGCACCAGCCCAGAACACCGCCCCGCACCAGCCCGGAACACCGCCCCGCACCAGCCCAGAACACCGCCCCGCACCAGCCCGGAACACCGCCCCGCACCAGCCCGAAACACCGCCCCGCACCAGCCCGGAACACCGCCCCGCACCAGCCCGGAACACCGCCTCGCACCAGCCCGGAACACCGCCCTCACCCGCACGGAACATTGCCCTCACCCGCACGGAACACCGCCCCGCACCGGCCCGGAACACCGCCCTCACCCGCACGGAACACCGACCCGGAACACCAGACCGGAAAACCGGACCGGAACACCGCCCCGCACCGGCCCGGAACACCGCCCCGCACCGTGATGGAACACTGCTCTCACCCGCCCAGAACACCACCTGGAACACCGGCCCGGAACACTGCCCCACACCGGCCCGGAACACTGCCCCACACCGGCCCGGAACACTGCCCCACACCGGCCCGGAACACTGCCCCACACCGGCCCGGAACACTGCCCCACACCGGCCCGGAACACTGCCCCACACCGGCCCGGAACACTGCCCCACACCGGCCCGCAACAGTGCCCCACACCGGCCCGGAACACTGCCCCACACCGGCCCGGAACACTGCCCCACACCGGCCCGGAACAGTGCCCCACACTGGCCCGGAACACCACCCTCACCCACCCAGAATACCGCCTGGAACACCGGCCCAGAACACCGCCCCGCATCCATCCGGAACATCACCCGGAACACCGCCCTGCTTGGAAAAAAACTTCCGTGTGCTGAATTTTGCTGGGCTCTCCATCCCATGGATTGGGGTGGAGAAAAACTTCAAAGATGGGGTGGGGTTCCATTTCGGCCCTGAGTTCTTTTGTGTCTGACTTGTTAGCACAAGATCCCATGCTAGTACGACATTTTATTTAAAAGTTTCTCCGTATCCCTTCAGTCGTGTTGCAGTCACTATTTTGCTCCCCACTAGCCATGTTTCTGTCGCTCTTTCCTTCCCCATGCTGCTGTAACTGTTTCCCTTATTGGAGCCCACTAGCCATCCTGCTCCCGATGCTTCATTAGCAGAGTCATGAAAAACATCCGGCCACTGATGAAAACATACAAGTAGAGAGCTGCTGGCCAGAAACCTATACAAGAACCGACAGTCCAGCTCTGGTCAGCTAACGTATCTCACTTTACAGTGCCTGTAGTGTAGCAATGCCTAACTACACGGTTGTTAGATCAGCCTCTGACTACATTAGCAGCTATGAATCAGTTGGCAGCTCCATTCTCCCTCTGTGGTAGGTGGTCCGAGGCCTGTTTGGGGACAGGCTTTGGGGGGGTCAGTGGCCCACCGGGGTTCAGGGTGGGGGGGTCACAGCCATGGTACTCACCACGTGTTGGAGGCCAGGTCACCAGTGGGGAAGGAGAGCTCCAGTCATCGCTGAAGGAGCCTGCGTCTGTGCATACAGAGGCTGAACTCCGGGACATAGTCGACGTATTTACTGAGGCATATGAAAGCATGGGCCTTATGCTAAACATCCATAAGACAAAGGTCGGCCACCAGCCTGTCCTCACCGCACAGCACTGTTCCCCAGTCATCAAGATCCACGGCGCAACCCTGGACACCGTGGACCACTTCCCATATCTCGGGAGCCTCCTATCAACAAGAGCAGGCATCGACGATGAGATCCAACGCCGCCTCCAGTGTGCCAGTGCAGCCTTCGGCCGCCTGAGGAAAAGAGTGTTTGAAGACCAGGCCCTCAAAACTGCCACCAAGCTCATGGTCGACAGGGCTGTAGTAATACCCGCCCTCCTGTATGGCTTAGAGACACAGACCATGTACAGTAGACACCTCAAGTTGCTGGAAAAATATCACCAACGATGTCTCCGCAAGATCCTGTAAATCCCCTGGGAGGACAGACGCACCAACATCAGCGCCCTCGTCCAGGCTGACATCCCCAGCATTGAAGCACTGACCACACTCTTCAGCTCCGCTGGGCAGGCCGCATAGTTCGCATGCCAAACATGAGACTCCCAAAGCAAATGCTCTACTCGGAACTCCTTCACAGCAAACGAGCAGCGGAAAGGTTACAAGGACACCCTCAGTGCTTCCCTGATAAAGTGCAACATTCCCACTGACACCTGGGAGTCCCTGGCCCAAGACAACCTTAATTGGAGGAAGTGCATCTGGGAAGGCGCTGAGCACCTCGAGTCTCAACGCAGAGAGCATGCAGAAATCAAGCGCAGGCAGCGGAAAGAGTATGCGGCAAACCTGTCCCACCCACCCCTTCCCTCAACGACTATCTGTCCCACCTGTGACAGAGTCTGTGGCTCTCGTATTGGACTGTTCAGCTACCTAAGAACTCACTTCAGGAGTGGAAGCAAGTCTTCCTCGATTCCGAGGGACTGTCTATGATGATAATGATCTCCCTCTTCTGCACATGCGCAGGGAAAAAAACTTACGTTTTTGACGTCGCTGCAATGGACGCGCATGCTCAGTACAACTCCGAGTTGGCAATCGGCCATTTTTAAAGAGCCAGTTGTGTGTGTGGGTGCAGGGGGGGGGAAGAGATATTGCAAGTCTTGTACAATTGTATAGAAAACAAATGTACTAAAATAGCTCATGTGGCAACCAGTTTGTGCCTGTTTATACAGACATGGTGGTTTAGGGGAAGATTTCTTCTGTTTGCTCTCGGTCTGCTATGCTCCCCGCTCCTAGCCCAGGCCAAAGGGCTTGCCGGTCCGTCCGCTCCCTCCCCCGCCGACCCTGGCCCCGAGTGCCCTCCTGGTCTGCTCTGCTCCCCGCCCCTAGCCCAGGCCGAAGGGCCGCCTCCAATTTATTTACCTGCGCCGATTTCTTTAATTCTCTGCCTAGGTTTTCTGGCGAGGCCACATACGCTGACCTAAGCAAAATGGAGTAACTAATACTAGCCAAAGTTTCCTAAATGGCCAGAATTGGCGTAGATGGCTGGTTACGCCCCCTTTGGATGAAAAAAAAACATACCTAAAAAAATTTGTAACTAAATGAGTTGCGCTGGTGCAAATTGATTGGGGAAACTGTGGATTTTTAAGTTAGGCCAGAAAAAGCAGCCTGCTCCAAAAAAAGGCGCAAATCACTGGGGAAAATTGAGCCCAATATCTCTCTGTTGAGAATCTCAATTGATCCAGCATCCATAGCCTTTTGGGGGCGAGAGTTCTAGATTTCTACTCTATGTGAACAAATACTTCCTGATTTCACTCCTAAATAGTCCAGCTCTAATTTTAAGATTATTCCCTCTTGTTCTGGATTCCCCCAGTAGAGGAAATAATTTCTCTGTAGCTGTCCTGTCAAATCCCTTTATCATTTTAAACATCTCAATTAGATCACCTCTCAACCTTCTAAACTCAAGGGATACAAACCTAAGTTTATGCAGTCTGTCCTCAAAGTTTAACCCTTTAAACCCTGGTATCATTCTGGTGAATCTAGTGTATCCCCTCCAAAGCCAATACATATTTCCTGAGGTTCGGTGCCCAAAACTGAATGCAGTACTCCAGATGGGGTCTGACCAAGGCTCTGTATACCTGAAGCATCACTTCCTCACTGAGGAATTTCAAACCCCTTGAGAGGAAAAAAAAGGGCTTGCATTTATATAGTGCCTTTGACGACCTCCGGGCGTCCCAAAATGCTTTACAACCAATGAAGTACTTTTGGAGTGTCGTCATTGATGTGATATCCAATTTGCGCACAGCAAGCTCCCACAACCAACAATGTGATAATGACCAGATGATCTGTTTTAGTGATGATGATTTTAGTGATGGTCAACATTTTATTAGCCTTTTTTTTAATAACATTTTGAACCTGTCCTGTGGGAAATGGAGAAAGAAATGTGTTGGCCACACTGGGAGGTGTAGATGTCACTTCTGCCAGTATATAAAGGGTCTCTGAAGTCCAGGCAAACGTGGCCATTCCAAACACAAGCCAAATTTTGGCCGAATCTCCTACTTTGGAGTCATCATTCTTTTCTGTTTGAAAGCTCAACTTCTATGTTATAAATTAGTGTTTTCTGTGTTAAACATTGAAAAGATATATTTCACTACGAAAATGTAAGCTGAATGAAGTCTGAAGCGTGCTGTTTAACTTGCGAGGTTGCCTCTGAGGCCAAGGAAAGCACTGTGTCCCTATGTTGGAAATAACATGGAGTTCCGTGCCACGAGAGCAATGAAGACTCTCCTTGGGGTGAAGTTTCACTGTGTGCCACCGAACATAAAGTGCCAAGAGCAGCAGATATACTTGTGTTGGGTCTATCATTTGGGTCATGGCACCCTGAAGGTTGCTAGCTTGTTTGGACCTTGGCGTAAGCTATGTTCACAGTATGACTGCACTGCAAGTGCAGCTTTGTGGTTGCCGCACTCATGGAAGATTTGTACCATTCTTGTGGAATCCACCTCGAGACAGAAACAAGGTGAATTTGGTACCAAAGGAATGGATTTGTAATCTATTGAAAGTTATTCATGAAGGAAATGTAAAACAGGAAGCTTCACCCCGTCATTGAAATATGTGAGGATATGAAGGAGGGGGTGAGAATGAGAGGAGGAGGGACAGGCCAGTTCTGTTTCACTTAATAACGTCAGTGAAATTCACTCCTGGAATTCTACAGTTGTATATATTCTGAAAAAAATCAGTTGAAAGCTGGAGAAGTCTGTGTGACTCTAAAGAAAATGTTGCAGTCTCTAATCATGAGAAACAATCTAACTGAACAGGAAGCTTGGTCAATGTAAATCTGATTTTAACATCAGTGTAAATGATTGCTTATGCACCAAACCTGAACCAGCTTCTACTTGGCCTACAGAGAGAGAAAAAAGCTTGGCAGCTTCTGTGATGTTTGCTCATTTCTTCCAGCCTTCAATGCTGTCATTGGATGTGTTCTGACATCATGGAGATCAACTATTTGATTAGTAAAGTGTTGCGTAAGCTGCTTCCCACTGGTGTGCACTGGCCTGTCTTCGAACCGCTTGCCAAGCTGAATCATATCCATGTGCAACAGTCACTCCATGAATTTCAGTTGAAAAGCCCTGTTATTAGTTGGTTTAGTAAGCCACAGAATTTCTGTTTGTCATAATGTGACAAAGGTAACAGCACCATCCCATTTCAAGCATCTGGCACCAGCATCAAACACTCCCAGTTCAGGTATACATGGTTAGGTACAGAGTAAAACTCCCTTCTAATCTGCCAAGAACGTGCCTCAGCCCCAACCTCAGAACTACGCCCTGTACTGCACTAGTGCAAGTTTTTTTTTTTCCATTTGCCACAATGGACATCCTGTGACCTCCTTGAGTGAGATTGCCAATTTAGTCTCAGGTTAGTGGTAGTTTTATACTGTAGGCTCAGTGCTACTAAGTGCTAAGCCCAAACTCATGCATATAAGCCTTTTACAACTAACCGTATTCCAACCCAGGGCATCTCTCCTGTTGTTTTCCTCTCTGTAGTGCCCAGCTAGCTAAATTATCCAATTTGAATCCCGAGTTCTGCTTTGCAGTTCCAGAGTCACATGAGTCACATGAAGAGAATAGTCTCGCATGGCAGAGCAGAGATGCAGCCATTTTCTTTTCAAGGAGTAAAACAAAGACCTTTTTCTAAGTTTTGTTTTTAACATTGTGATCTTAGACCCCATCCACCAAAATTTGATCCCCAAAACACAAATAAAATTTCCATGGAATGGAAACAGAATTTGATCTATTCAGTCAACGTTGGTTTGATTTTAGATTGTTTTAATACAAACTGCCAGTTTCTCAGCAGAGTGAAATGTTGCTGTAACTTCCATGTAAATGAAACAAGCTTTAGCAGCACTGAATTATATGAGTCTCCTTTGTAACATGCTTCAAATGAGGGTGCATTCTTGTGCTACAAACATATTCTTTGTGCAGCCCATATCTGATCAAATGCAGCCCTCTAGTTTTGAGCAATCTCAATGAGATGTTTTGTGTGTCATGCATTGAGAACCGAAACAATGTTGTGGGTCCAATCTGAGGCTGTAATTCTTGGTATTGCTGAACAGTCTTGTTTCTCACTGGCGCCATCATGGTAGATTGTAGTAATCGGAATTTCTTGCTTGCAAGCCAGAAGGGTCTTTCCTCATTTAACCCCCATTTTTCTTCAAGGTACCGAATCATGCTGGAGTAAGATTTCAAAGGCACTGGCTGTCTGTCAGTGTCTCAGCCAAGTGACCATTCTTAATGTGTGACCCCAGGCTATTCAACTATGGAAATTATCACACCCTGCCTTCAACTGACCTTCATACATTGTCCACTTTCCAGCAGGATTGCAACCAGGAACATGGACCCTGGCTGGCCTCCCCCCAGCCCAGGGCACTGCTGTTGTTGCCGCTGAAATCAACTAACCTATTGTAGACCAGGGATCAAACCTGGGACCTGCAAGGCTCAGTTGCACACTGGCCAGTGATCTAACGGGATCTACAAGACAGAAATATCTGCCTTTTCCAATAACGTTTTCATATTGACAATCTAGCCTCTGAATCCCAGCTCTGTTGGTGTCCCACAGCTGGGCACATGGAACAGAACGTCTACCAATATCCAAGCTGAAGGGAGAACAGGTTGGGGTCACAAATGCTTCAGGGCGTAATGAGCACCAATGCTGTGATCTCATTCCAGGCTTCAGATGATGGACAAAACCACTGAAGCTTTACTCTTGTTCATCGTATCCCCTCAAATGAGTTGGCTCTTTTATAATGTGCTCTGTTCAATATATTTTATATATTAGATATAGAATTTCCTGTTGATGGCCTAAAGGAATTTTGTCCTAGATTTTGTATAGCACGCAGCACACTTTCTCAAATATTTCCGTCACGCTTAATCATAGTCTAATTTATTCTAGCAGCTACATTTCTTGTAGACAAATTTCTTGAATCTGATTGGCTCATTCTTCGAACATAAGAACATAAGAAATAGGAGCAGGAGTAGGCCATACAGCCCCTCAAGCCTGCTCCATCATTCAATAAGATCATGGCAGATCATCGACCTCAATTCCGCTTTCCCGCCCGATCTCCATGTCCCTTGATTCCCCTAGAAATTCCCCCAAAATCTATCTATCTCAGCCTTGAATATACTCAATGACTCAGCATTCACAGCCCTCTAGGGCAGAAAATGCCAAAGATTCACAACCCTTTGAGTGAAGAAATTCCTCCTCATCTCTGTCTTAAATGGCCTACCCCTTGTCCTGAGACTGTGGCCCCTAGTTCTAGACACACCAGCCAGGGGAAACAATCTCTCAGTATCTACCCTGTCAAACCGCTTCAGAATCTTATATGTTTCAATGAGATCACCTCATTCCTCTAAACTCCAGAGAGTATAGGCCCAGTCTACACAAGCTCTCATCAGAGGACAACCCTCTCATCCCAGGAAGCAATCTAGACATGACTGACTCCCAGCTTTCGTCTTCCCAGCCATGCTGCCCACCATCTAAAGAACCAGTCACCAAACCTCTGCTCAGTTTTTAACAATTAAGACACAATTAACAATTAAAACGCTTCATTCGCAATCCAGAAGTGCCTTTGGTACTCCTGCTGTCAAAAACAATTCACCTCTCAGCCATCTGACAGAAATCCGGTTCCCCAACCACCTGTCACCAATCTGCTTCTGCCAGTCCTGATCCACCCACACCCCAAGAAATATACCTGACGCCCAGTCCTCGGAGATAATCTGGCAACTGGCTTGAAATTCTTTCTAGCCGTTCCTGTTCTTTTATTGCCTTTGCCCACTCTTGCAGCCGTTTCTGCTGAGTCAGAATTGTACAGCCCACAGCTGCTTCTGCTGACTTCTGTTCCAGTGACTTTGTGCAGCCTGTGGCCGCTTCTGGTAAGATCTGGCCTACTTTTGCTTTTATGTAATGCCACTGCCGCTCGACATCAACTTCTCACTCGCGCCATGAATTGATTACAGGAGACATTTAAAAACCAAGACCAGATGCAGGAAAAACAGTGAAAGCACGAAGCATAGACCTGACAAACATCAGTGTGAGGCATTAATGTGAGCCAGAAAACAAACAAGCATAAAGAAAGAAAAAAAGAGGGCAAAGACACAAAGGAAAAGCCAAAACTTACCTATATCCTGCTCAGTGTGTGATGGCAACACCATCCTAATCCTCCCATGTGCTGCAATCCTCTCATCGCACCTCCCAGACCTACTGACACTGCCACTCCCAAGTCCCAAGCATGACTCCTGGCTGGAGTTGCAGAATTGGTGAATTTATCCTGATATTTTCTGTCAATGTATGAGCAAACCATGCATCTTGCAGAGCAGAAATGTCATTTAGATTTAAAGTAGCTTTTTATAAATATGGAGCACGATGGGGGAAGTGGGCTGTTATCTTTGCTACAGAATACAACCATTAACACAAAACAACTGTATTGTGCGGGGGAAGGGTGTGACAAGTTTACATAAGCAATTTCCCTTATAAATGTGGCCAAAGGAATTTATAATGCAAAATGTTGAAAGGATGAACTGCAAACGTAAATTTTTAACACATATTAAAGACTGATGAGCAAAGGTCCCAGGTTTGATCCTTTGTTTGCACTGAATCAGTTGATCTCAGCTAGGGTGGTCATAGGGTGCAACAGTTGTCTCACTGTCCATAGACATGGAAGGAGTAAAATCAAAGCGGGTTCTCACTCCCAATGAGTATCCATTGCCCCTTGCTGACTGGGGACAGAATTGTGTTAGCTGTGATTCCTTCCACAGTCGAATCGTATGTTGACACTTGTACAAGAAAAGTAGCCCTTTGATGAGATACTGAGAGCTGTCAGTATCATTTGAAATAGTTACTGATGAAGTTGAAAGAGAGCCAAGAGTCTTATTAAACTCAATGCTCAACACGTCCAACCAATCCAGAGTAACAATCAACAAGGCAACAGAATGTAAAATGACATAGCCGAGTGAGAGGAAATGGTGGCCAAACTGTACAGTGCTCTGGTCAGACTGTACCTTGAGTTCACCGAGAAATAAGGGAGATATTCCACTGCTGGAGGCAGTACAAAGAGGACCCACAAGGCTGATCCCAACTTTCAGGGGTCTGTGATGAGGACAGACTGGAGACACTTTATTTTTTCAGCTTGGAGATCAGACAGCTGAGAGATGATTTTATAGAGCTATATAAGATAGTCAATGGTATTGTTAATTCGACAGGTTCAAACTAGTAAAAGGTAACTTTTGGGCAGATATCAGGAGGTTCTTCTCTAAGCAAACATTTGCACTGGAATTCCGAGCTGAGTGCTGGAGGTGAAAACCCTGAAATCATTTAAGGAACAATAAGATGAAGCGATGGGTTGATTGTGGAGGGTTTTCTGCTCACTTGGGCTGAATGGCCACCTACATTCATAGAGCAAGACAAAGGATCCCATTGCCTCACTCCACTGAGTTGCGATCTTCCCACAGGTTGCATCAGCCCTGGGTTATATATGTATTCATCCTCAGCTCAGATTGACATTGCAAAATCCTGGAGCTTTTGTTCTTGAGCACAATTGATGTGTGACCCAGGGAGATCAGACACTTGGCATAAAATAATTCAGATGAATGTTGTCAGATACTGTGATGTTTTTTTTAACCATTGATGAATGTGATTTCTTTTCTGGTTATATTACAGCACAAATTCAGCCCAAGCATTTAATTGGAAATGACAGCTCCGACAGTGATGACGAATCCAACCCCAAAGGTAAGAGTTAAAGTGCAGAGTGATCCCTCTGCCATATCTGGCTAGTTTTTAAAGGAAAAGGCACGTCCAAACCAAACACAGTGCTTTTCACCCTGTAAGGTTTGGCTGTGCCTCTGTGGTGCAGAAACAATGGGAGGATACAGTTTCATCAGGGACCAGAAAAAAGCACTCCCCAGCCATACTTGCCTGCATTCTGCTGGTAGCAGCAATTGGCCACTTGTCCGATTGATTATCAATGTCCAAATCTGGTGAAATTCCAGTATTCATTGTTGAGAAAGATTTCTCGTGACCGTTGCGTGCAGCATCATTGTAAGCAAAGATTATTCAGGGGGCTTTAAACTAATTAGTGGGGGGGAGGGTTCAGCTAAGCAGAAATTTAAAAATTCAAAGAATAACGAGACAGCAATAGAGCAGGGTCGCATTGGGGGAAATGAAAACCAGAGCATGACAGGATGGGACAGAATGTATAAACATAAAAGTGTATCAGGAAGTGGGGTCAAAGTAGGATAAAACAAATTTAAAAGCTCTTTATCTGAATGCACGCAGCATTTGTTACAAAATAGATGAATTGACGGCAGAAATAGATACAAATGGTATGATCTGATAGCCATTACAGAGACGTGGTTGCAAAGTGACCAAGACTGGGGACTAAATATTCAGGGGTATTTGACAATTTGGAAGGACAGACACAAAGGAAAAGGAGGTGGGGTAGCTCTGTTAATAAAGGATGAGATCAGTGCGTTAGTGAAAAACGATATTGGCTCAGAAGATCAAGGTGTTGAATCAGTTTGGGTGGAGATAAGGAATAATAAGGGGAAAAAGTCGCTGGTGTGCATAGTCTATAGGCCCCGTAACAGTAGCTTCACTGTTGGACAAAGTATAAATCAATAAATAATGGAGGCTTTTAAAAAAGGAACGGCAATAATCATGGGCGATTTTAACCTTCATATTGATTGGACAAAGCAAATTGGCCAGGGTAGCCTTGAGGAAGAGTTCCTAGAGTGTATCCGGGATAGTTTACTTTAACAGTACATTGAGGAACCAACCAGGGAGCAGGCTATCTTAGAGCTGGTACTGTGTAATGAGACAGGATTAATAAACAATCTCCTAGTAAAGGATCCTCTAGGAATGAGTGAACATAGCAGAGTTGAATTTCAAATTCAGTTGGAGGGTGAGAAAGTTGGATCTCAAACCAGTGTCCTAAGCTTAAACATCATCATCATCATAGGGGCAGTCCCTCGAAACGAGGATGACTTGCTTCCAATCCAAAAATGATGAGTTCACAGGTGTTTCAATGAAGGACCTAATATTCCAGGTCCTGAACTACATCGCAAAGGGTGGAAGATGCCTGTGCATGGATTTTTTTTTAACATGGGGTGGCCGTTGCACACCGGCCACCACACAGGCTTGACAGAGCTAGGTCTTGGTCCAGTAGCAAGGATTAACCAAGGTGACTGGAGACCTGCTCTGCTGCATGGACCTAATGCGCACACACATCGCAGTGTGGGCTGGCCCGTGCTGCCCCTGGGCCCTCGCCTCTTCTGGACCCCGAATTCACGCCTCTCCTGGGCCCCGATTACATCCCATTACAATCTCTCGCCGCTCCTTCGCCCCAACCTCGCCGCTCCTGCTGTATCTATGATTCCATGCATCATCATCATAGGCAGTCCCTCAGAATCGAGGAAGACTTGCTTCCACTCTTAGAGCGAGTCCTTAGGTGGCTGAACAGTCCAACACGAGAGCCACACTCCCTGCCACAGGTGGACAGACAGTTGTTGAGGGTAAGGGAGGGTGGGACAGGTTTGCCGCACGTTCTTTCCGCTGCCTGCACTTGTTTTCTGCATGCACTCGGCGATGAGATTCGAGGCGCTCAGCGCCCTCCCAGATGCACTTCCTTTACTTAGGGCGGTCTTTGGCCAGGGACTCCCAGGTGTTGGTGGGGATGTTGCACTTTATCAGGGAGGCTTTGAGGATGTCCTTGTAACGTTTCCTCTGCCCATCTTTGGCTCATTTGCCATGAAAGAGTTCCGAGGAGAGCACCTGCTTTGGGAGTCTCGTGTCTCGCATGCGGACAATGTGGCCTGCCCAGCGGAGCTGATCGAGTGTGGTCAGTGCTTCAATGCTGAGGATGTTGGCCTGGTCGAGGACACTGATGTTGGTGTGTCTGTCTTCCCAGGGGATTTGTAGGATCTTGTGGAGGAAGCATTGGTGATATTTCTCAGTTGAGGTGTCTACTGTACATGGTCCATGTCTCTGAGCATAGATAGTATTGATGATACATACAAATAGTTAACATACAGATAAATGACTCATTATCCTGAAGTCACTGCCATAAATCGACTCCCACCATGAAGTACTGTAAACGCTTAAACAAAGGAGACTACAAAGATATGAAGGCAGAGTGGCTAAAGTGGACTGGGAAAATAGATTAAAGTGTGGGATGGTTGATGAGCAGTGGCAGACATTTAAGGAGATATTTCATAACTCTCAACAAAAATATATTCCAATGAGAAGGAAAGACTGTAAGAGAAGGGATAACCATCTGTGGCTAACTAAGGACATAAGGGATGGTATCAAATTGAAAACAAGGGCGTACAAAGTGACCAAGACTAGTGCCTCTGTATATAAAAGCCAGCAAAGAACGGCTAAAAAAATAATAAAGAGAGGGAAGATAGATTATGAAAGCAAACTAGCACAAAATATGAAAACAGATAGTAAGAGTTTCTACAGGTATATAAAAAGGAAAAGAGTGACTAAAGTAAATGTTGGTCTCTTAGAGGATGAGGCTGAGGAATTAACAATGGAGAACAGGGAAATGGCATAGATTTTGAACAAATATTTTGTATCGGTCTTCACGGTAGAAGACACTAAAAACATCCCAATAGTGGACAATCAAGGGGCTATAGGGAGAGAGGAACTTAATACAATCACTATCACTAAAGAAGTAGTATTCGGTAAAATAATGGGACTAAAGATGGACAAGTCCCCTGGACCTGATGGCCTGCATCCTAGGGTCTTAAAAGAAGTGGCTGCAGAGATAGTGGATGCATTGGTTGTAATCTACCAAAATTCCCTGGATTCTGGGGAGGTCCCAGTGGACTGGAAAACTGCAAATGTAACGCCCCTATTTAAAAAAGGAAGCAGACAGAAAGCAGGAAACTATAGACCAGTTAGCCTAACATCTGTTGTTGGGAAAATGCTGGAGTCCATTATTAAGGAAGCAGTAGCAGGACATTTGGTAAAGCATAATTCAATCAAGCAGAGTCAAGGCTAAGAATGGCGGTTTCGAAATATCGGCGAAAAGCAGATTGCCAAGGTGCAACGTGAAAAAAAAACGCACCGCCTAAATTTGGCCATTCCGTGAATCCGTTCTCGGGTGGAAAAAAAAAATGCATGAGAAAAGCAGAAGTTGCAGCCTCAGAAACGTTGGTAAGTAGGAAGACCTACAAAAAAGGTAAGTTAAAGTTTTCATTTTTAATTATTTTGCAGTGACTAAGGATCTTGTAAATGTTTTATGATTTTTGATTTTTTTGTTTTTTGCAATTTTTTTGGGGTGTGTTTTCTCCCCTTCCAGGGCCAGTCCCACCCACCCTTTCCTTCAACCACTGTCTGCCCCACCTGTGACAGAGACTGTAATTCCCATGTGGACTGTGAAGCCACCTGAGAACTCACTTTTAGAGTGGAAGCAAGTCTTCCTCGATTTCGAGGGACTGCCTATGATGATGAATTTTGCCGTTGATAGGCCTCGGGCTAAAGTTGGTGAGATTGAGGTTTCCACCGTGAATCCACGTGCAACGCCATTTTTTAACGACAGGCATATTTTGTGGCCAAATTTACCCCGTTAAAAAATGGTGACATTTTTATTATTATTTCTTCATAAAAATTACGTTATTTATCAAAAAACGACAGGCATGGGAATATCTAGCCCTGAGTGTTGTGTGAAGCGATAGAGTAATGAATGCGCCTCGATAAATAGATGATGAAATTTACTAAAGTCCAGTTTGCAGTGAAGATATTCAATGGCGATTTGCTTTCCTTGTGACAGAGGACCGGCTTGGCAGTGAAGCAGCTGATGCAGAAGAGGAGAGCCAGAGAAATAACCAAGACAGCTGGGTACAGAGGATGTTAAAGGCCCTGTTCAGTGACACTGCACTTTTTAACACCCGCGAAGGCCGTGCCGGCAAGGTGCATAACTTTATGCTGGGTCTCAACCTGAATACCTCATTCCCGATCTCCCCTCTCTGTGACCTCGTGCCACAAGATTTGTTGGAAGACGATGAAATAGATGCTGCAGTCACAGGTTAGTGATAACACCGGGGGTTTCTGTGGACAGACAGGCTTGTGTTTAGCGACAAATCCTGCCACTATCAATAATACCCTCCCAACACTGTGGAAGTCAGAAGTGCCTGGCTCTCTACCCATCTCTTTTATTTTCTCTTTCTCTTCACCCATTCTCTCTCCATCTCCCTTACCATTTCTGGAGTCATTTGTTTTTGTCCATCCCTGTGGCTCACAGGCCACCAGATCCGCAGCACACTGTTCTCAAACATGAGCAAATTTTGGGGGAATTAATACAACTCGAAAATAAGAGAGTGCATGAAAAAAATCACAGGCTATAACGTACTTCACAAATGGCTGCTTATCTAGAAACTGTAAAGAGGGAACGTGGCTGTGAATTTTGTCACTTGACAATCCAAGGATCTCAAATGTTTTTCCTGCAAATTTCTGATTCTTCTTATAATGCTAGGTCTTGATGACTGGCAGTACTGTGATCCCAGCTAATGTTAAATAATCTGGTTACACTTAAACAATCCCTGCTCTTCATTTTAAAGACCTGCAATGCATCCATTCTGAATTTTCTCTCTAAAGGTGAAAACAAGTTAAGTTTGTATGCTTCTCATCGCAGTTTAGATTTATATTTCAAAGTCACCTTTGTCCACTCCAAAATTTACTGTTCCTTAGGAAACAGGATGTTCAATCTTTGGTGCGACACTCCAAAGTTAACCCAATGAATGGGGCTCAGTTGTTACTTGGTTCGTGTTGACTGCCAGATCTTGATTCATTGGCCTGCTGATTTTCAAGGCTTTTGTTCTGAATTCCAGTTTTTAAAAATCCAGTTAAGTCAACTGGCAACATATGTATGCTTTCTTTGGGTTAAAAGTAAAACCGTATGTTTTCAATCTGAGTAAATAATAAATGGTTAAAAATGTGTTCACAAAGTATATTGTGAAAGGGAGCTGATGTGCATCATTAGCTGTATCTTCAATTCTTCCTTCCTCATTGTTCGTCGTTCAGGTGTCTGCAAATGATTGAAGTGTGCCCTGTAACAGCATGCATCCCTGTGGGGATAGAGTGAGGAGCTCCCTGCACCACACACACATAGCAGCTGTGGGGATCACCCCATGACTGCAGTATACAGACAATCACATTTCTGGATTTTAAGGTGGTCAGCTCTAATATTGGAATTCATCTTTCAAGCAGTACTTTTCTGTTTTAATCATATTTAACCCCAAAATCAGCATGTTTATTGTTGATGAGCATTCCTCTGATGATGATCACACCCATCGGGTTTTACTTATTGTTTCATGTTTGTTAGTGGCCATCTCAACACTGTGTGCACATGTTTCTTGTTTCCTGTTCTAATCTGTTAAATATTTTCTGAACTTTTCTCTCTGTAATAAAGTTGAACTGGTAAAAATGGAATGGTGTGCGTGCCGTGATAGAGGAATGTTCCTTGGGTATTTGGAACAAATGTAGGAACAGGAGTAGGCCATTCAGCCTCTCGAGCCTGTTCTACCATTCAATTAGATCATGGCTGATCTGTATCTTAACTCCATCTACCCATCTTGGTTCCATAACTCTTAATACCCTTGTCTAACAAAAATCTATCAATCTCAGTTTTAGTATTTTTAATTTACCTAGCCTCAACAGATTTTGGGGGGAAGAGTGTTGTAGATTCGTACTACCCTATATGGATTCACTGGCCATGGGGTAGGTTGTTTAAAACTGCTTTTACATTGCATGAAGCACTTGATTGTGTCACCACGACTCTCTCGAAGACTGTCAGCCTGGTAGACCCACTCAAAACTGGTATTCCTGCCAGCCGGTTTTAGTAAGTCCTAGCAATGTTCTATTTGGGGGTTCCAGCTGACTACAGAAGACCTCCCACTTCTGGGAGCTGGTGGTACTCACACAGGTTTCACACAATACCAGAGTAGCTTAAGGATTACAAGATGACAAGGTTGATGCAGATAAAGAAAGTTTGCTCAACAGCAGGATAGAGCAGGGAAGCTGGTTTACCCACTGCTCTGTTTGTAGCTTTCTACGTCACGTTGTAAGAACCAGGGTATCTGTGCATGGTTTGAAAGATACCTTCCCTGTTCTTCTAGCTGCACCAAGTTTTGTGTTAAATGATTTTTATGGCTGCTGAAAACGATGAATGCAGACAAAGATGGTGGCAGAAAATGGTGGCCCCTTTCCCCCGGTGACTCTGTGTAAAGTCACCCTCAGAACAGGTATTACATTGAAAGGCCGGCTGCGCGGGATCCCTAAAGCGCCACTCAGCTTAAAGGGAACATTGCTCAAAACCTAACCCTTGGAACCCTGGTAACCTTCTGGTGAATTTGCGCTGGACTCCTTCCAAGACCAGAACTGTACACAATACTCCAGATGGGGTCTAAGCAGGGCTTTGAATAGTTGTAGCAAAACACCCTCCCCATTATATTCTAGTCCTCTGTTATAAAGGCTAACGTTTTATTAGTCTTTTTGTACCTGGCTACTACATTTTGGTGATCAGTGTACATGGATGTCTAAATCTCTTTGGACCTCCATTGTTCCTATTTCACCAATTAAAAAAATACTTGGTTCTATCCTTCTTTGCTCCAAAATGGATGACCTCACTCTTACCTGCGTTGAAATCCATCTGTCACAGTTTTGCCCACTCACTTAATCAATGTCTCTTTGTAATTTTATACTCCCATCTACAGTACTTAATGTGCCACCAATCTTTGTGTCATTGTCAAACTTTGATAAATGGTTCTCTATTCTGTTATCTAAGTAATTAATAAAGATAGTGAATAGTTCAGGCCCCAGCACAGATCCTTGTGGGACACTACCAGTCTCTCCCTACAATTTGAGTACATATGCATTATCCCTACTCTCTGTCTTCTACCATGTAATCAATCTCCCTGCTATCAACCACTGGGAAGGTTGTCGCTAGAGTCCTCCTCAACCGTCTTCTCCCTGTGGCTGAGGAGCTCCTCCCGGAATCACAGTGCGGATTTCGTCCCATACGGGGAGCAATGGACATGATCTTTGCAGCACCACAACTGCAGGAAAAATGCAGGGAGCAGCGCCAGCCCTTATACATGGCCTTTTTCAATCTTACAAAGGCCTTTGACACTATCGACCGTGAGAGCTTATTGAGCGTCCTCCTCCATTTTGGGTGCCCCCAAAAATTTGTCAACATCCTTTGCCAGCTTCCCGACGACATGAAGGCTGTGATCCTTACCAACGGATCTGTTACAGACCCATTCCACATTCGAATCAGGGTCGAACAGGGCTGCATCATCGCTCCAACCCTCTTCTCAATCTTCCTCACTGCCATGCTCCACCTCACTGTCAACAAGCTCCCCGCCGGAGTGGAACAAAAGTACAAAACCAGTAGGAAGCTGTTTAACTTTACCGCCTCCAGACCAGGTCCAAGACCACCCAAACCTCTGTCGTTGAACTGCAGTACGCGGATGGCGCCTGCGTCTGCACACATTTGGAGACTGAACTCCAGGATATAGTCGATGTACTCACCGAGGCATATGAAAGCATGGGCCTTGCGCTTAACATCCGTAAGACACAGGTCCTCCACCAGCCTGTCCTCGCCGCACAGCACTGCCTTCCAATCATCAAGATTCACGGCATGGCCCTCGACAACGTGGACCACTTCCCATACTTCGGGAGCCTCTTGTCAACAAAGGCAGACAGTGCGCCAGTGCAGCCTTCGGTCGCCTGAGGAAAAGAGTGTTCGAAGACCTGGCCCTCAAATCTACCACCAAAGCTCATGGTCTGCAGGGCTGTAGTAATACATGGATCCTGTATGGATCAGAGGCATGGACGATGTACAGAAGACACATCAAGTCGCTGGAGATATATCACCAACGATGTCTCCGCAAGATCCTGCAAATCCCCTGGGAGGACAGATGCACCAACATCAGTGTCCTCGCCCAGGTTAATATCCCCAGCATTGAAGTACTAACCACACTAGATCAGCTTCACTGGGCAGGCCACTTAGTTCGCATGCCAGACTCGAGACTCCCTAAGCAACTGCTATATGCGGAGCTCCTTCTTGGCAAACGAGCCAAAGGTGGGCAGCGGAAACGTTACAAGGACACCTCAAAGCCTCCCTGGTGAAGTGTGACATCAGCACTGACACCTGGGAGTTCCTGGCCGAAGACTGCCCTAGGTGGACAAAGTGCATCCGGGAGGGCGTTCAGCTTTTCGAAACTCAACGCTGCAAGCGTGAAGAGATCAGGCGCAGGCAGTGGAAGGAGCATGTGGTAAATCCGTGACAAACCCCTTTCCCTGACGAACATCTGTCCCACCGATTTCGAGGGACTGCCGATGATGATGATGATGATGATGAATCAATCTAATAACCAGGTCAATAATTTGCCTTCAATTCCATGAGCTTTAATTTTAGTTAACAATGTCTTTTGGGGAACCTTATCGAATGCCTTCTGGAAGTCCATTTAAACTATATAGACATTCCCCTGTTTACTACTTTAGTTACTTCCTCAAAAAATTCAATTAGATTCGTTAGACATGACCAACCCATTACAAATATAAGTTGGTTCTCTGTACTGAGCTCGAATGTCTTTATGTGCTCAGTCACTCTATCCTTAATTATAGATTAAAGAGGCCATGTGGTGGCAAAACAAAGTTACAGGGAGTATTGTTTATGAGGAGAGTTTACATAAACTGGGTTTATAGATGGTTAAGGGGTGATTTGATTGAGGTTTTTAGGATTTTGAAAGGAATTGATCGGGTAGATAGAGGGAAAATTTCCTGCTGGTGGGGGAGTCTAGGACAAGGGGGCAAACCTTAATATCAGGGCCAGGCCATTCCGAAAAGAAGTTTGGAAACACTACTTCATGCAAAGGGCAGTAGAGGTGTGGAACACTCTCCCACGAAAAGCAGTAGACGCTAGCACAATTAATAATTTTAAATCTGAGATTGATAGATTTTTGCTAGCCAAGGGTATTGACAGATATGGAGCTGTGGTGGGTGGATGGAGTTAGGATAAAGATCAGCCACGATCTCATTGAACTGGCTAAAGGGGCTGAATGACCTGCTTCTGTTCCTATGTTCCAGTCAGCTTTGTATCTCTTGACTCCTGTTACTATGGAAAGAACTTAACATTGTTTGAAGCTGTTACTAAAATGATTCCTTCACGTGAACCAGCAATGTTAATTGGTAGACTAAAAGAGGGGAAAGGCAGCGTCAGGGGAGTTTGTTCTCTGGGTAATCTGAATTCATGTTTCCCTGTCCAATATTCTTACAGATCCAGATGAATTTGAAAGGATTTATGAACCACTCGATGTGAAAAGTAAAAAGATCCATGTTGTGGACAGTGGACTCACTTTCAACCTGCCTTACCCACTAATACTGAGACCCCAGCGTGCAATCGACCTCATCATCTCTTTCGATTTTTCTGCCAGGCCAAGTGACTCCAGCCCTCCTTTTAAGGTAAAAAAAAATTAATCTTTTTTCTTTTAAATGTATGCAGGAGCACTTTATGGGCCTATGTCTAAGAATAGTTCTGCTCATACTGTCTGCAAAGCAACTACTTGGAAGAACTTGCATTCTTTTACAAAGTGTTGTCTTAATGTGACATTTCAGTTCCTCAAGCTGGTCTTAACTTTTAGATCAATAGTTTCCACTTCCTGTTTTTTGACAACTTTGGCTTTATTTATTTGTCTGTGGAGGGTGTAAAAACAAGTAAGAGTGTTAATGCACTGTTACATTTGGGTCATGACAGAGTAGCATCCTTGGGCCAACAATTCTGCTGCCAGAATCAGGGTGTTGGTTTCAGCACTGTACGCTTCCCAAATTACAACAGTGGCTACACTCCAAAAATTGGCTATAAAGCGCTTTGAGACGTCCAGTGGTCGTGAAAGGCGCTATATACATGCAAGTCTTTTTTTCTGTAAATGCCTGGCTGTTGTCCTGCCACTAGAGGAGCTACAGATACCCCCTGTGTTTATCTGTTGTAAGACTTCTTTCATCTTTCATCCTTTAATGATGCAATTCAAACCTATTGCTGTTCCCTCCCACTCTGCTTCATCTTTCTCCTGATTTGATACAGCTTGGAGCTTTCTGATTGTTTCTGTCTCCTACTGCTTTTTCCTCGCCGGTGGGTTGGAGGCGGGGCAGAACAAACAATCTCTCAACTCATGACCGAAACTACAGCAAACAGATTCTCCCACTGGAACAGTGAAAGGTTTTGCTCAGGTTACAGCCGTGTCTATTTTCTTATTCGGAGTGAATATTGACACCATTGTTTCAGCCAATGAGTTGGAGGCAGGCGGGACTTGTGGTTTTAATTTATGGAGTCACTGAACTCATGACCGAAACTACAGCAAGCAGAGTCTCCTGAGTGCAGCAGGATTACATCTCCACCAAAATGCAGCGAGTGGAGAGAGGATAGTTACATATGATGTGTGTAAAATCAATCCCAGTTACTTACAGCAGAACGGTCTCCAGGCGTGATTGACAGGGGAATTACACAATCATCTCCATTCTGGCCGGGACTCATGGTGTCTCTACATGCAGCCTTTACTCTCTTTTGGGGAAGATAATTCAAGATTTCTGCTACCCTTTGTGTGAAAAAATGCTTCCTGCTTACTCTCCTAAATAGCCTAGTGCTAATTTTAAGATTATGACCCCTCATTCTTGATTCGCCCCATCAGAGGCAATTGTATCTACCCATCAAATCTTGTTAACATCTTAAGCACCTCGATTATCTCACCCCTCGCACAGGTAGCCTGTGGCTGATGATGAGGAGAGGGTGGGGGGATGCGGATCCTGTGCCTGTGAGAATGAAAGCTGATGGGTCCTGGGTGAATTGTTGCAGTTTGTGGATGGTGGCATCAAAGAGAAGACTGGTGAAATTGAGCCCAGATTAGCTAAAGGCACTAAGCGCTCAGTCGGGTCACAGCACATTATGAGTCAAAGGGAGCAGCCAGTTTCAGGACTGATTATCATCATCCACTGAGACTGGTCTCAGTCCCATTGACAACATTGTCAGGTTTGTGTCACAAGAATAATCCAGCACAGAGCTGACACAACACTGAGACATTTCGGCCTGAGGCCGCTACTGTTTTCAGCACCTGAGATATCCAGTCTAAAATTTGATTCCCATTGAATCACTTTGCTGACAGGCCTGTGTTAATCTTTTTATTACACATCCACTTTAAACCTGTAAGTATTTCCGTATAGGGCTGGTGGCACTAAGTTCCAGAAGCAGAGGTCTCACGCAAGCCACGTGTAAGATTGTCACGCTGTTGGCCCAGCAGAGCTACTAAAAGCCAATCTTCCTGGCGGCTAACATTAGCGAGTCCCAGCAGATTTAGATTTGGCTTAAGTTGGTCGAGTAAGACACCTACTTCAGGAACTCAATTATATTTTAGGGGTTTCTCTCTGACTTTAAATATAACTCTTTTTGCCTTCCATATTTCAGACCACTCTTGTTATCGAGTCTCAGGTCCATATGTTCCAGAAAAAAATGTTTGTGCAAGGTATCTAGGTAAATTCATAGCCTGCCCAGAGAACAAAGATAACACTCTTCAGCTTATTTAATTAATCATTTCGTCATATGCCCTTGTATGATCGCCCTTGTCTTTGGAAGATGGCAGAATAACAGTCCACTAGACTTTAACTTAGGTTTTAATTGTGTCACAAAATTTATGAAACAGTAATAGAACAAACGATTGGTAACTGATGCACATAGATATTTTTACAGTAGTTATTAAGTGTAGCTAACTCCTCAAATAGTAAAAATGATATAGTTCATAACTGCTGCATTAAACTATGATTACATTTAAAATAACTGTAAATGAAATATATATTTGAACAGTGCCACAAGATGGTTCTCTGTGAATTAAGTGTTTTTGCCCTTCCATTGGAGACCAGTCTCGGAGAAACTGATTAATTCTGTAATAACTGTGTCAAGTTTGGCTGGGGCACTATTACTGTGAGTGAAGCTAGTTTATAATGCCTTATATATTGTGACTGAATTAAAGTAGCTGATATTTAATTTTAAATCGAAATGCACTAACATGGGCCTTGTGCAATATAAAATTGCCTTATCACTGACATAATTGAACTGGCATTCCTTATTGCAAAAGCCGAAAAGTAATTCTAGAGTGGGTGTAGAAGCATTAGCCCATCTTTAAAAATATACTAATCCAGGACAAAATTAATTGGCATTTGGAAAAGTATGGGCTAATAAATGAAAGTTAGCATGGATTTGTGAATGGAAAATCATGTTTGGCTTACTTGATCACGTTCTTTGATGAAGTAATGGAGAGGTTTGATGAGGGGAGAGCGGTTGATGTGTATATGAACCTTTGAAAGGCGTTTGACAAAGTACCACATAATAGACTTATTGAAGTCCATGGGATTAAAGGGACAGTGGCAGCATGGATACAAAATTGGCCAAGGGACAGAAGCCGAGATTAATAGTGAATGGTTGTTTTCCAGACTGAAGGGAAGTGTACAGTGGTGTTCCCTAGGAGTTGGTATTAGGACCACTGCTCTTTTTTAATCTATATATATAAAACCTGCACTTGGGTATACTGGGCAAAATGTCAAAGTTTGCAGATGACAAAACCTGGAAATGTAGCAAACAATGAGGAGGATAGTAACAGCACTGCCTGAAAGGTGGTGGAAACAGATTCAGTAGTAACATTCTTCTCAAGTTACAGTACTTTCTATTTTCTTATTCGGAGCGAATATTGACACCATTGTGTCAGCCAGTGAGTTGGAGTCAGGCGGGTTTTAATTTATGGAGTCACTGAACTCATGACCGAAACTACAGCAAGCAGAGTTTCCTGAGGGCAGCAGGATTATTTCTCCAGCAAAATGCAGTGAGTGGAGGGAGGATAGTTACACAATACAAATGATGTGCGGAAAATCAATTCCAATTACTTACAGCAGTATGGTCTGCAGGTGTGATTGACGGGAAAATTACCCAATCATCTCCATCTTGGCCGGGACTTGTGGTATCACTGTATGCAGCCTTTCTTATTTGCAAGCGGAAAAATGTAGAGGGCAGTAAAATGTACCACCTTTTCAGGACCCATCTGCTACAATTGCGGTAGTTTTATTGCATGATTATACTCCAGGGCTGAGAATGTAAAAGCAGGTGCTGCTCTGAGACTAGCCTGTTTGCTGACCACAGTTCTGAGCACTAACAGTAACGTTAAACCAGAATAGACTTTGTGCAATTCTTCCCAAGTCCCGTTCACAACTTTCATTTGCTGGCCATGGGTATTTGCTGTTGTGGAAGAACTTTCAAAGAGGCCAACAATAAAACCGACTGACAACATAATTTTAGGAACTCCTCCATGGCAAGCGAAACATTCCCTATAACCAAACATTCTTCTTGAACAAATAAAACTGAAGAATGTGCTAAAGGATATGGTGTACCTGGTGTCAACATGTTCTGTAGACCTACAGCCACTAACCCATCTCTAACACAATCGTGAGGAGAGGGTGTATTGTGTTTCTGGATACTTCAGGGTCCGTTGTTGTGTTGACTAAAAGTTAAGTTTATAATATAGCAACTGCCCAGTCTGGACTGATATAGTAATCGAGCATTCAATCGGGTGAAGGAATCTGAACTGAAACACAGTTTACTTTTAACCCAACATTTCAGTTAGACTCTTTAACACTATAAGTTAACACTCTTTAACAATGACTGCAAAAGCTTCTATAGATATGTGAAGAGAAAAAGATTAGTGAAGACGAACATAGGTCCCTTGCAGTCGGATTCAGGTGAATTTATAATGGGGAACAAAGAAATGGCAGACCAATTGAACCAATACTTTGGTTCTGTCTTCACGAAGGGAAACACAAATAATCTTCCAGAAGTACTTGGGGACCGATGGTCTAGTGAGAAGGAGGAACTGAAGGATATCCTTATTAGACGGGAAATTGTGTTAGGGAAATTGATGGGATTGAAGGCCAATAAATCCCCGGGGCCTGATAGTCTGCAACCCAGAGTACTTAAGGAAGTGGCCCTAGAAATAGTGGATGCATTGGTGATCATTTTCCAACAGTCGATCGACTCTGGATCAGTTCCTATGGACTAGAGGATAGCTAATGTAACACCACTTTTTAAAAAGGGAGGGAGAGAGAAAGCGGGTAATTATAGATCGGTTAGCCTGACATCAGTAGTGGGGAAAATGTTGGAATCAATTATTAAGGATGAAATAGCAGCGCATTTGGAAAGCAGTGACAGGATCGGTCCAAGTCAGCATGGATTTATGAAGGGGAAATCATGCTTGACAAATCTTTTGGAATTTTTTGAGGATGTAACTAGTAGAGTGGACAAGGGAGAATGTGGTGTATTTGGACTTTAAAAAGGCTTTTGACAAGGTCCCACACAAGAGATTGGTGTGTAAAATCAAAGCACATGGTATTGGGGGTAATATACAGACGTGGATAGCGAATTGGTTGGCAGACAGGAAGCAGAGAGTCGGGATAAACGGGTCCTTTTCAGAATGGCAGGCAGTGACTAGTGGAGTGCCGCAGGACTCAGTGCTGGGACCCCAGCTCTTTACAATATACATCAATGATTTAGATGAAGGAATTGAGTGTAATATCTCCAAGTTTGCAGATGACACTAAACTGGGTGGCGGTGTGAGCTGTGAGGGGGACGCTAAGAGGCTGCAGCGTGACTTGGACAGGTTAGGTGAGTGGGCAAATGCATGGCAGATGCAGTATAATGTGGATAAATGTGAGGTTATCCAGTTTGGGGGCAAAAACGTGAAGAATATTATCTGAATGGGGATTAGGAAAAGGGGAGGTACAACGAGACCTGGGTGTCATGGTTCATCAGTCATTGAAAGTTGGCATACAGGTACAGCAGGCGGTGAAGAAGGCAAATGGTATGTTGGCCTTCATAGCTAGGGGATTTGAGTATAGGAGCAGTGAGGTCTTACTGCAATTGTACAGAGCCTTGGTGAGGCCTCACCTGGAATATTGTGTTCAGTTTTGGTCTCCTAATCTGAGGAAGGATGTTCTTGCTATTGAGGGAGTGCAGCGAAGGTTCACCAGACTGATTCCAGGGATGGCTGGAATGACATATGTGGAGAGACTGGATCAACTGGGCCTTTATACATTGGAGTTTAGAAGGATGAGAGAGGATCTCATAGAAACATACAAGATTCTGAAGGGACTGGACAGGTTAGATGCGGGAAGAATGTTCCCGATGTTGGAAGTCCAGAACCAGGGGACACAGTCTTAGGATAAGGGGTAGGCCATTTAGGACTGAGAGAAGGAGAAACTTCTTCACTCAGAGTTGTTAACCTGTGGAATTCCCTGCTGCAGAGAGTTGTTGATGCCAGTTCATTGGATATATTCAAGAGGGAGTTAGATATGGCCCTTACGGCTAAGGGGATCAAGGGATATGGAGAGAAAGCAGGAAAGGGATACTGAGGGAATGATCAGCCATAATCTTATTGAATGGCGGTGCAGGCTCGAAGGGCCGAATGGCCTATTCCTGCACCTATTTTCTATGTTTCTATGTTTCTAAGTTAGGGTCCAGGGGAACAGCGACAATGATCCACACAGCACGGAAACCCGCAACCTCCATGTGCTGTAGGCTCCTCATCTTTCTTCCCACTGCAGTTCCAAATCAAGGCCGCTGGTAGCCTAAGACTCATAACTGGTGGGTAGCAAGGAGAGAATGTAGCTACTTGTGTTTAGATTTTAAGTGGGGACCTGACAACACCTCGACACCCACAAAACTGGGTTGAGTGATGCCCATTTTATATTACAGTGTAGGAGAATCAGTATCTGTAGTCAACAGCACTCAAAGAAAGAGCTAAAGAAAGAAATAAAGCATACATTTATATAGCGCCTTTCACGACCACTGAACGTCTCAAAGTGCTTCACAGCCAAAGAAGTACTTTTGGTGTGTAGTCACTGTTGTAATGTGGGAAACGGGTAGCCAATTTGCACACAGCAAGCTCCCACAAACAGCAATGTGATATTTACAAAATAAGCCGTTTTTGTTATGTTGATTGAGGGATAAATATTGGCCAGGTCACCGGGGATAACACCCCTGCTCTTCTTCACAATAGTGCCATGGGATCTCTTATGTCCAGCTGAGAGAACAGATGGGGCCTCGGTTTAACATCTCATCTGAAAGGCAGCACCTCCAACAGTGCAGCACTCTCTCAGCATTGCACTGGAGTGTCAGTCTAGGTTTTTTGTGCTCAAGTCCCTGGAGTGAGACTTGAACCCACAACCTTCTGACTCAGAGGCGAGGGTGCTATCCACTGAACCACAGCTGACACTGATACCATTCTTCTTCACGTGCTCAAGAAATCTATAAATGAGATGAGCTACTTTATGAGCTGTTGCTAAGTAGGCAAATGTGGCAGTTCAATTACACACAAGGATCCACAGAGAGCAATGAGGTGAATGACCTTTAATCCATTTTAGTGATGTTCAGTGGTGAAAATGTGGAATTTGCTACTGTGTGGAATGGCAAATAGCATAGATTTAAGAGGAAACTAGAAAAGTACATGAGGGAAAAAGGAATAGGATATGTTGATAGGGTGAGATGAAGTAAGGTGCGAGGAGCTTTGTATGGAGCATAAACACTTTCACAGATCAGTTGGGCCGAATTACCTGTTTCTGTGCTGTAAAATTTGATGTAATTATATGTTATGTTGGTCGAGGGAGAAATATTAACTTATTTAACATACAAGGCAGCCAGTTTTGGTTTACCCTCTCATCTGAAGAAAAGTGCCACTGACAACGTGACATTCCTTCAGTACTGCGGTGGAGTATAAACCAAAAGGATGTGCTGAAATCTGTGGGGGAGGAGAGCAGGGTGCAGGATTGCACACAAAACCTTTTGATTCAGAGACAATACATGTCTGTCTAATCCATGCAATCATGCTTCAAGCAATTGGTTAATGGATGTGCACAGTGCTGAATGTGATTGTGAGCAAATTAATCATTTTGAAATATCGTTCATAGAGCACGATGTGTTGCCTGGAAGAATCTGCTGATGTGATTTGGCAACAACTATGCATTATCAAAGGCTATTGGTGCCTTTTCGAGTGTGTTTTGTAGTTGAATTGTCAAATCATAGTAGACACATTCATGAACATCTTCTGTGTTAACTGAAGCGTGACTGACACACCAACCAGGAATTGACAGGCTCTTTATTGTCTACTTTTTATTAGTTGCAGAAATAAATAGGAGCTGGAGTAGGCCATTTGGCCCTTTGAGCCTGCTCTGCCATTCAACAAGATCATGGCTGATCTTCGACCTCAACTCCAACTTCCCACATTATCCTCATATACTTTAATTCCCTTTAAAACTAGAGCTTTAACAGTGGGTGAGTTAATATATTGTGAAAAGATTATAGATATTTTCGGTAACTCAAAGAAACGCACACAGCCTTAAGATGGCAGAATATACTGGAACTCACCAGTCAGGTGACCTGTTCCCTTTATTATAAACAGCACTGGCTGCAGTGCCACAGGAGTCCACAGGTGGAGCTATACATATTACACTTCTCCCTCCTTAATGAAGTAGTAATCATAACAAAATAATCATCATACATAACTTGCATGGTTATACATAACAAAGGATATGGACTTATTTTGCCATATTTACAAATCAAGCTTTACCACTTGTTTTCTGTTTCGAAGAGGATACCTTCGCTTTCGAACAGAACCTTCCAAACATGGTGCCGAATTTAAACTCATTCGAGGCTGATCCTCAGGAAAGTTTTCCTCCGAGGGATGCCCTTGATTTCCATTTGAACTCTCTCTAACTTCAGACTGTTTGTTTTCCTGACTCGGACTCAGACTTAAATTCTGACTTTCTCTTGGATTTATTTCCAGTACATTGGATGTAGGATATGCTACTGGTGTATCAAAACTATCTGTTGAGTCAGAAATAATTGAATCACTCCCACCTTCAACTCCTTCCATGTCTGTAGGTAAAATATGATCAATGTGAACAAACCTAACCTGTCCATTATCAAACATCTTGACCAAATATGTGCGAGGACCACATATCTTCACCACTCTTCCTAGTAACCACTTTAACCATTTATGGTGATGGTTCTTCACTCTCACCTCCTAATTTAATTTCACACTTCTCTCTTTTACTCTACCTCTGTCATGATTCTCTTTCTGCCTTAATTGTGTCTCTTCTATGGACTGTGCCAAGTTTGGTTTTAACAAGGAGAATCTGGTTCGTGGCTGTCGTTTGAGAAAAAACTCTGCTGGTGTTCTACCAGTAGTTGTGTGAGGAGTATTACGATACGTAATTAGAAAATTAGCCAATTTGTGGTCCAATGACAACTGTCGTTTCTTTGGATTTGGATCCAACATCTGTTTGATGAGGGCACGTTTTATAATTTGTACTGTGCGCTCTGCTGCACCATTTGAAGCAGGGTGGTATGGTGGAACCTTGGTATGTTTCACACCATTTTTGCTCGTGAACTGTGCAAATTCTTCTGAACGAAATTGTGGTCCATTGTCAGAAACAATTTCTTCTGGGAGGTCAAATGAAGAAAATAATCTTCGTAAAATGCCTTACTTGTTGTTATTTTCCACATTGGAAATACCTCAACCCACTTTGAATGGCTATCAATCACAATGAACAATTGTTGTCCTTCTAACTCAGCAAAATCGATATGTAGCCTTTGCCACACCTGGGAGGCCATTTCCATGGCTATAATGGTAATGATGGTAGTTGCTTGCTTACCAATTGACATGTCGTACACTGACTGACGATGTACTCTATATTTTTATCAAGATCTGGCCACCATAAGTAACTGCGTGCAAAACTCTTGGTCAAGCACATTACCAGGTGTTGGTCATGGAGGTCTCCTAATAATTTGGACCTGAATTTATTTTGTATAATCACTCTTGCACCCCACATAATACAATCTTTATCGACTGATAATTCATTCCTACGAATGAAGAATGGATGAATATCTTTGTTACCCGGTTTGGTCATCCGTTTGCAATATAATCATACACCTTTGACATAACTGGGTCACATTTGGTTGCTCTACCAATCTCTTCAGCTGTGACTGGCAGTTCATCGATGTATGAAAAGTAGAACACTTCTTCCCTATCGGGTGTAACTTGTGATGGGGAAGGCAATCTCGACATAGCATCAGCATTACTGTGATCAGCTGATTGTCTGTATTCAATATCATATGTATATATGCTGTCAAAATCAACGCCCATCTCTGCATTCGGGCTGCAGCTAATGTTGGAACTGGGGACTTTGGATGAAGGATTGCTGTCAGGGGCTTATAGTCTGTGACGATGGTATACTTACGACCATACAATTATTTGTGGAATTTCTTGACCCCAAAAATTAATGCCAAAGCTTCCCTTTCGATTTGCACATAATTATGCTCACTGACGTTGAAAGTGCGTGAAGCAAAAGCAGTTGGTGTCTCTTCCCCACTACATAATACATGAGAGATCACTGCCCCAACTCCATACGGAGAGGCATCACATGCTAGCTTGATCTCCTTAGATACGTCATAGTGAACTAACATGGTGTTCTTTACCAATTTGCTTTTACACTCCTTGAATGCTGTATCGCATTCTTCTGACTACTTCCAATGGACCTGTTTTTCAATATTCATTCAATGGATGTAATACTGCAGCAAAATTTGGTAGGAACTTCCCATAATAGTTCAAAAGACCCAAAAATGATCGAAATTCAGTGACATTCTTGGGAGTGGATGCATTTCTGATTGCATCCAGCTTTCCCTTGGTTGGATGTAAACCATCTTTGTCTACTCTGTACCCTAAGTACTCCACTGAGTTTTGAAATAACTCATACTTGCGAGCAGCCACTCGTACATTGTGTTTCTCTAGTCGTTTGAGGACTTCATTCAATATGTTATGAATTTGTCTATTTGGTGCTGAAATTAGTATGTCATCTAAATAACATACTACCTCTTCAATACCTTGCAAAATCTGGTTCATCACCCTTTGGTATATGGCAGAGGCGGAAGACACTCCAAATGGTAGCCTATTAAATTGATATAAACCTAGATGAGTATTTATAGTCAAGCATGACTTGGACTCCTCTTCTAGTTCCAGCTGTAAGTAGGCATTCGTAAGATCCAACTTTGAGAAGATCTGACCCCCTGTCAGTGTTGTGAACAAATCTTCTGCATTTGGCAATGTATTGGGGACATTACCCTCTAGAACCTGGTTTACAGTTACTTTATAATCACCACACAATCTTACCTTACCATCTGACTTAGATACAACAACAATGGGTGTAGCCCAATTACATCGATCTATCTTAGAAATAATGTTCTCAGTCTCTAGTCTTTTGAGTTCTTGCTCAACTTTCTCCTTGAGTGCATATGGTACAGAATGTGGCTTGTAGTAAACCGATCTAGCGTCCTTCTGTACCCTGACACTCGCCTTGAAGCCTTGGATCGGACTGCCCGTTTCGCAGAACACTTTCGGATACTTCTTGATGACATCATCCTTTTGATGCAAATCTCGTTTCAACATGAAAAATTTCACTCCAATCCAGCTTCAGTGATCCCAACCAATTTCTTCCTAGTAAGGCATGCTTGTCTCCTGCCACTATTAATAGAGGCAAGTTCTGAACTTGGTCCTTGTATTTCACCAGTATGGTGATATGACCTACCACAGGAATGTTCTCTCCCGAGTAGCCTTGCAGCTCTATCTTGGTTTTCTCCAATGGGAAATCACGCAATTTGTCAAGGTACAGCGACTCCGGTACTACACTCACAGATGGACCAGTGTCAATTTCCATTGGTATCTTGGTCCCATCTATGTAGATTATGATACTTTTTGAATCGCTGTCAGTTAACCTCGTGCTCCTGATGATGTTTAACTCTAAAATCTCCTAATCTTGTTGTTTTTCTTCCATGTTATGTAGTCTCTGGGGATTTCTACTTATAGCTTTGAAAGCTGATTTATCATTCAGTCGGCATGCCTTCGCAAAATGTCCAGTTTTCTTGCAGACAAAACACTCTGCCTTCACATATGGACAACTTTGAGCAATGTGTTGTCCCACGCACCGATAGCACGACTCCAATACTCTGTCACCATTGCCAGTTTCTGAGACTTTGGGGCGCAACTGCCTTTTACTTTTAACCTGCAGACGGTTCACCTCGATTGTCTGCCAACTGAAAATAATATGAAATTCTCGGGAATATTGGTCGGCCATGTTCATTGACATAGCTGTCTGACAAGCTAAATCAAAAGTCAAGTTAGGCATTGTCAATAACTTTCTTCTGATCGCATCATTTTTCATCCTACAAACAAAGCGGTCATGCAATGCTCGGTCCTGAAAATCGCCGAAATTACAGTGAATAGATAGCTTTTTTAATGCTGCAATGTACTCACTGATATTTTCTTCGATCCTCTGATTTCGTATTCCGAAACAATAACTTTCAGCAATTTCCAAGGACATAGGGCTGTAGTGCTATTCTAACTTAGTTAGAATCTGCTTCAGGGTTGTGTGATTTGGCTTGTCAGGTACAAGCAAATTTATCAGGGTTTCATACACCTCGGGTCCTGCTTCAGTTAAGAAAATCACCCATTTTCGTTCCAACACCACCCGGTTCTGGTTTTCATTATCGGAGACTTCGATTATATTATTTGCGGTGAAAATCATTTCTAGCCGATCGACATACACTCTGAAACTTTCACGATCGCGTTGAAATTCCCCCAAATGCCCTATTACCCCCATAGGTGTGGCCATCTGGACTCTGGCAGTTCAAAGAAGTGTAATTTACCTTAGATTTGTAGCTGTTAATCAAAACAGAGAAGCTTTCAAAGTCTCTCTGTCGGCTGGCTGAATCCTTCACCAACAAAAATTTCAGCTTTGTTTTATCCGTTTTAGCCATTCTCATCGCCATTGTGATATTTTTGGTAACTCACAGAAACACACACAGCCTTAACGTGGCAGAACATACCGGAACTCACCAGTCTGTTCCCTTTATTATAAACAGCACTGGCTGCAGTGCCACAGATGGAGCTATATATATTACAATAGCCTGAGGTTATAGAGTACACCTTTAAACAAGTGTCAGGTGAGTTTTAACAAAGAAAGTTGTGATGACGTAACTCCATTCACATTATACTTCTGTCACCAGAGGCAAAACTGCTTTCAGGGACAATGCTGTAGTATAAGTGAAATTCGTCCCCGATTGAATGCTCGGTTATTGATGGTGTTCCCTGCAACTTGTGGCCATTCCTAATTCACAGGGCATCTCTTCTTTGCCACCAGTTCCTGGCCGATTTGTACATTAATAACAGTGTGTGTCGTTCACAAGCCATTATTCGTTCACCAAATTCTGGCCTAATGACTCAAAACAGACTGAGCAATAACATTGCTAAATTAAATTAGACTGAGAAATTTGCCTTTATCTTTCATCGTCCCGCAGCGCGAGGCCCGGAAGATTTTAATTCCCAGGCTTTGTCAGTCTCCCGGCCAAGCCCAGCGGGAAGCACTAGCTGGCTAGTGGATGGAAGCGGGATTTCAGGAGACCTTAAGGAAAGGTCAGTAGTTTGGGAGGAGGGTCGGGGAAAGAGGAGGGAAACCTATGGTTGGGGCAGCAAAAATTAACTTACCCTTCTGGGCCCCTTGCCACCATTTTGGCCTCGGGTTAAAATTGTAGTCGGGTCCCATCTACAAATTTAAACAAGGACTCCACTGCCTTCTGGCAGATTAAGATTGCAACCCATGAAAAGGCAGTAATATCGATGCAGTTAAGTCACACCTCCATTTTAACTGCTGGTACAAAGAAGCAGTTGTCATGATGGTGGTGGTTCCAACTGGGTTTTTTTTTCAGAGAATTAGATATGTTGTACTATTCAACTAAACGTTAAGGCCATTAGTAAATCCCTCCAGTGTGCCTTTAAGAGAACAGAACGTCACCATTTCCTGTCAGGAAAGACTGAGGGAACCACTCCAGGACTGTATTAATGCACAGTGTCAGTGAGAGTTTCAGGGCTCTTTCTCTCACATGTAATTGGATGGAGAAATGTTATATTGGCTATGCTTTCTGTCTGTCTGGCCATCTGTATTTTTGTTTCTCTGTCGTACACTTTCTCTCCCTTCCTCTGAAGACAGGCATGGCATAATCCCACAGGATGAGAGGGAAGAGGGAAATTTCCGTGTGGGAAAATACCAGACTCCATTCATGCAAGTGTTGCTGATTGGCTCAGGAGCAGCATTAGTTGGGGGTAGGGAGCAGGCTGCTGCTTCACAACTCACCCTGGCAATGTTGTATAGCAGACCTAGAGAGGAGGAGGAGGCAAAATGCAGAGAATGTACACTAATGATTACAAGGCAGTTATCTAATTGAGGGATTCAGATGGTTCATACAGAAAATAATGGCTGCTCTGGAGTGATCGAATGGGAGTTCAATTAGTTTATATTGGGGAAAGAGTGAACAGTCGGCTGATTGTAAGGCTATAATTAAGTTAAGTACACATAATGCCAGAAATTGTGAGTGAAACTCAAACATTCCTACCCTAAAGGCACTCCTCTATTATGTTGTGACATAATCACTCAAGTTTATGCAGAAATAAGCAATGATTTCTCAATGATCAGTGTCTATAATGATAAAATCATCGGAGGCCAATGAACTCTTGAGTATGTAGAATTGAAAAATAAAACTTGTGGGCTTTATTGGTTTATTTATGATTTCACTACCCTCTCAGAACTCCTGTAATGGGATCCCTCAGCATTGCTCTGTTTAATTTGACAGGAGCTGTTGCTTGCAGAGAAGTGGGCAAAAATGAACAAATTGCCATTCCCGAAGATTGACACCAAAGTCTTCGACCGAGAGGGATTGAAAGAATGCTACGTCTTCAAACCCAAAAGCCCAATGACAGAGAGAGACTGTCCAACCATCATCCACTTTGTACTGGCAAACATCAATTTTAGGCATTATAAGGCTCCAGGTAAGGAGTTTTATCAAATCTTGACTTGTAATTACTTCATCTGACTGACTCCAGACAAGCACGTACCTGAATCATGCACAATTCTTTTCCCTCAGTTTTCTCCCCTCTAGTACCTTGCCCAAGTGGCAGTCTTCATGCTTAAGCATAGACATTAAATGTCACCAGTTTATTCAACCATAAAGGACACCATAGCAAAGCCCAATGTACTTCCGTGCTCATTGAACAGTAAAATAAAAGGGCAGATTGCCACTAACTTGCACTAACCTAGGACTATACTGTCTTAACATGACACCATTTCCACAGAATTACCTCATTAAAAGCTTGGTCCAGTAATTTGATCAAGCCACTAATATATATAATTAGAAATAAATCTGGTCGGGCTGCCTGAATCCAGCCTCTTTGCAGGGCAGTGTGGCTTCGGAGCAGACAGCAACATTGGAACATCTGCATTTATCTATACACGTTTGCTCTAAATTTGTTACTTTATGATTCTGGTCAAGGACCTTCCCCCATATCAGGAGCAGGTCTGTAGAGGCCAGCAATGTGGAAATCATCCAGTTGGCCTGAGCAGTCAGGCTGAGATATCATCCCATCCAAAGCCAAGATCAAATTTCCCACCATTGTACTCCAAAAGTTACTCATTGTGTCAAGGGCTTTGAGATGTTTTAATGTGATATGGTGCTATATAAATACAAATGCTATTATTATGATGGTGCCTCACCCCTTCATCCAGGTCCACTGCCAGTGGCCATTTGCTTTTGCTTTTATCCAGCACTTTTTCTTTGGACCAAGACCACTCTGTGTCTCAAGAGGCATGTATGCATCGTTTATAATGCAGTGCTGTCTCCAAAGGCTAGACCTTGCTATAAATGAGATACAATGTTGGGTCCAGTGCAGTGTGGACAAGTGTGAATGCTTTTGCAAACAGCACCAGTCACCCAATTAACACAGTGGTGTCATAGCATCATTGAAATTACCAGTAACTATTATTCTCCTCATCACATGATAATCCTAATGAGAAAAGAATTTAGAATTGAATCTAATAAGATCTATAGAAACTCGATTCCATAGAAAAGCATGCACACTGTAATGAAGGTTAGAATTTCAAGATTGCAACAGGAGACTCTTGTAAATGAGGAAACCCGTTCCAAGCAGTTCTCTAATTCTGTCAAATATAGGTTTTGCAGGTGCTGGTAGATAATACATGTCAGTGTGTCTTTTTAAGAATGAGGACATTTTCAGTTCCATTTACTTAAATCCTGGCCCATTAGTCGCAAAGAAACTGCAGTCATTGTAGTGTAAGCAAGAAGATGGATTAGGTCCAAAGTTAGTTCATCAGCTCAGCCTTGGGTGTTCTGAAGAATGGAGAGAGCCTCCTCTTATCCAAACTTCCAAAAAACTTAAAGCTTGGCTGCAGCCCAACCTGATGATCCACCTTCAAAAAGCAATCGAGCTGGGCCTGCTTGATTTGATCAACTATTAATAGCACCAATTAGAATTTTGAAAGCTGCTAAAGACATTCAGAGCTCAAAGGTGGAGCGCCACTGAGCGATATGTGAAGAAGTTTAGTAAATGAACAGCCTCATGTGATCCTGAGAATAGGGAAACTCCAGGTTCAATCTCCAGTCATGTCGAGAGAGTCGACTTCAGTTAGGACAGCAACAACTGAAAGAGTGCTATAACTGGCCCCAGCATACTAGGACTAGGGAAAGCAACCAGCAGCCGTTGTTCCACCTAATCACCACTGTCCAATAACCTCCTGCTGGAAAGTGCATGCGTGTGGACTTCGGGTGAGTTTGGCTCTGATGACCTCCGCAGTCAAATATTCTGATGCCACTCACTACATAACCTTACACCAAAGAATGGCTGAAATAAAAGCAGAAAATGCTGGAAACACTCACCAGGTCCGGCTGCATCTGTGGAGAGAGAAATAGAGTTAATGTTTCAGGTCGATGACCTTTCTTCAGAACAGTTGACTAATTGGGCAAGGTATCAGATGTCAACCAGCACCAGTGGAACTTTACCCCGGCATGATTGAGTGCGTTGGAAGGAGTTGGGGGTAGGGGCTGGAGAGAATAAAATAGATTGTGGAAATTAAAGTGCCAATATTGACATTTGTATTCAAACAAACCTTGTCTTTGCTGAAGGTGTTAAACGAGAGAGCGAGAAAGAAATGGAGAATATGGACTTTGACATCTTTGATGATGTTTCCACCCCATATTCTACTTTCAACTTCCAGTATTCCAATAAGGCATTTACACAGCTTCATGACCTAATGGAGTTCAACACACACAACAATATTGAGGTAGGTTTGAAACCATACATTGGGCCAGAGGGCTAATTTTTGAAGCCATATTGAAATTTTCATGTGAATACTTGGCTATAGAGATAATATACTATGTGACTGAAGCTCTGTTTTTATATAAAACATTGTAAAATATAATGTGTAGCCGGTTGTAAATGACACAGGTGTGCAGGATTCTTCAAGGGCTCAATTTATTTGTCCCTCTTATTAATTCTAGTCATCGAGTCATGGAAATCATATTATGACCCTTGAGAGGGTTCAGAGGGGGGCAACATCAGTGATTCCAGATATCAGGAATTTAAGTTAACTGAAAAGATCCAATAACAGACTTGTGGGATAAGTTAATGGAAGGTTATTGAAGCTCACATATAAATGGGTTCAAGAGATAATTAGATGCATTTCTGGAGAGAGAAATAATTGAGGGAGAGGCGAGGTGGAGAATGGAGCAGAAACGAGCTGTCAAAAACACCATGTTCAGCCTCATGGCCTTTTCTTGGTCCTAAAAATTCTTATGTTGTTACTGGTAAATTACCCATTGACATTGGATGGTCATTTGATGAATATAATTATTGGATATACAAACTAGCAATGAAGTTGAAAAACAGACTTCAGAAACTCACTCAGCAGAGTCAGCTAATGGCCGGAGCATGTCAGCGAACTTGAAGGGGACGTATTGACACAATAATTTACAATGGCAAATGTTAACTGAAAAGCATCACCAAAAATCATGACAACAGGAAATAAGGTTTGTGGACAGGAATGTATAACATTTTCAATATTTTATAGATAGGCTTGGTCAACAAGCAGGACAGCCTGATCCCAGGCCTCGACCAGTGCCATTCTGTAACTAGGAGATGCTAGAGGGCTGTTTACATTCACTCATGGTCCATTTATTTACCGAGTGACTAGTGATGACTACAAATGAGTTGTAGGGCCAACTTCTACTCTGGTTTGATCATGAAGCATACACCTTGCTGTACCACAATCTCTTCAAATAGTCAGGATTGTCAAAAGAAATCTGAACTGACAGCGGAGCCACTACTGTGCAGGTGTAATTGGAGAGCTAAATGAATGCAGTTGTAACAACTAGACACAGTGCTTTAACTGTTCTGTATATATTGGCCAGAGTGATTCATTGCCTCGCCGTCCTGGTGAGTAGATCAGCCCTAAACTGGATGAAATCAGAATGGCTGCTGAGCTGGATGAATCTATAGCAGAGTAACTCTGAATTTGAGAGGAACCTGTGAGCCCAATAATCTGAATAAAGCGTGTGAAAGCACAGTGACTCTTCTGAAACCTTGAGCTAAATGTGCACCTGGTTATTGCCTTGAGCTTCGGCTTTCTCTGTTCATACATATGCAGATGGTGCTGAACTTTATCGTTCCACCTCCTCTTTAGATTCCAAGGCAGTGTCTCACCTCTCCAACTGCTTGTCTAACATCTAGTCTCAGATGAGCCAAAATTTCTTCTGGTTTAATGTTTGAAAAACCTGTACACTCCTCTGTATCTCTTGCCCCTAATTCCACCAACTTCGCTGACTGTCACCTCAGCTTAACTCCTCTGGTGCAGAACCTCAGCCTGTTGCTTAATCCTAGCCATTTCCTTTCCTGCATCCATTCTGTTACCAAAACCCTTTCTACCATTGGCCATATTCACTTCACCTCTCCCTTATTACTAATGAGACTCTTATTTGTGCCACTATTACCTCAAAGTAGAACTTTCAAATGCTCTACTAGTTGACCTCCCTACTTCCAACCCTTCACAAACTGCAACTCATGCAAAATGCAGCTCACTGTGTTCTCCACTGCACTTCCATTATCACAATTCTCGCCACATTCCATTGCCCCGCCCCCGTTGCCCCGACGCATCAATTTCAAGACCTTTATCCTCACATTGAAGTGTCTCCATTGTCTTACCCCACCCTATCTCAGTGACCTCCTTTAGCCCTATGTCCCACTCCCTCCCATGGCTCCATTGACACTGGTCTACCCCTTGTTGCCCATTTTCTTTTCACTCCACCTCTGGAACCTCTTCCTAAAACCTCTTGTCTTATTCCCTGCTTTCAAAAACTGACTTAAGAGTTTTCTTATCAATAGCTTGTTTTGGCTCCGACCTTATGTCCATTTTATACCTACTATTTTATTTCTCAGTTGGTGTTCATTTCCACTTACTCGATCTGTAGAGGTCTCTGGGACACCTTTCTAGCACTATGGGTGCTAATTAAATGTTAGCCGTTGTTCATACTTGAATGCAGAATCCTTGAGTTTGCACAAGAAGGCTGTAATGGAACAATATTGGCCTGCACCCTTAACCCTTTTCACCTCACAATGGGACATGTCCACTTTACTATCCAAGCAAAGAACTGGATTTGTGGTTCTGACTGCTGGAGTGGACCTGTACGTTTCAATATCCAATCAATTTTACCCTCTCTGCCAAGTGTGTAACAGCCTAAACTGCTTATCTCTTTTTCTGAACAGGTGATTAAAGACGCCATCATCGAGAGCATCAAGTACAGGCGACAGAACCCATCTCGCTGCTCAGTGTCCCTCAGCGATGTGGAGTACAGAAGACTGAAAAAGTCACTTAGTTGTGATGGGCTCCAGTCCAGGCGGAAGCGACATGCTGTGGAGGAACAGCATAAGAATCTGTAGGAGCAATGGCTGTCCACAGCATTACGGCAGGAGGAGACTGGCTTTTCCAGACTCTAGCTGTCAAATCTCATCTACCCGGGCCCTAATCGTGTTATGGCTTGGATTGCATGTACAACCTTATGTAATACCCTGCCTGCATTAGGCAAAGCAAAATAATGATAAAAAGAAAAGGCAAAAGCCCTAGTTTAAAAAGAAAATGATGGTATTGACATGATGGCCAAGTTGTGAAAGATGGAGCACATCAAAGACTGAAGGAGCCGAAATTGCCCCTTCCCTCAAGGCTTGTTACCACCGGAAATCAGCGGCCACACTGCGGTGTGCAATGGCCACCAGATCTTTTTGTGTAATGGCCGCCATTTTGAAAATTCTGCTGCTGCGGTATCCCAACAGTGACCCGCTCCCCCCCACCCGCCCCGCTGCTGCCGATCCATCATAAGTGTGTCATTAGAGTGCGCACCGCCGATGTCCCCCCTCCCCCACCAATGGCGAAATTCTGCCGAAAAAATCTTGCTCCTGCCACTTGGTGCCACCAGCAGCTTTTTCTGCTGGTGCACTGAGCTTGGAGTCCTTCTAAAATGGCGGTGTGGCTGTCATTAAAGAGGAGGACCTGCTACCATGTTTTTTTTGTCGGCTGACTGTCATGTCGGCTGACAAAATGATGCCCCCGGGATTGGACAGGCCGCTAACTGGCACCCTCTCTTGGGTGCCAGGCCGCTGGCCCTGCCAACACCCTCCCTGGTGGCCCAGTGGACAGAACTTAAAGAATTGCGCAGGCTCTCCCCTTTAAGTGAAGGGGAGAACTGTGGTGACACGGTGCCGTGATGGTGTCATCTGCGCTATGCTGATAACTGACAGCAGCAGACACTACATCCGTCCCCAACTTACGCCCCTCTAGTGTGCGAACTTCCGCTCACCACCGCACCCATTATGACCCACTTTCGGTCCGCTGGAAAATAAAAAGCCAGAGAGCATAATTTCACTCGAGGCTACCGTGCCGGTAAAAATAACAAAAATACGGTAGGTGCACCCCGTTTCCAGCGGTGGGCAATTTCGGCCCCAAGATGTTTATTGTAACGGTTAAAAAACACTTCTTTTCACCTGTCTCATTTTTTTTCCCTGACCATCTAGGGAAGGTGGCATAAATCAGCTTTCCACCAGTGCTGGTCTGAATTGACCAATGGGGGACTTGGATGCGCAAACCTGCTGATGACTGTTTTGCTGGGTACCCCCTGTTTCCAGCCCACTTGGTGCCTTCCAACAGTAACGTGTCTGAGATCAGGAACTCAGCAATGTAAAAGATTGTGGGTAGAATCCTGTCCTCCACACTGCATTGCTGAGGGATTAGATTAAAAGCTTAACCTGCTAAACAGGGGTGTTCATTTTGGATCTGTACCCAAAGATCTCAGTGATAGCAATTCTTCTCCATTCTGCTTTTAATTGAAAATAGTAGAAATCATTAACTAGTCCAGTGCAATAGATCCTTCATCATACCTGGTCTTTTATGACTTAAAGGACAGCAGCCTCACTCACAATGATGCATCTTGCAAACACACTTGGTGAGTATAAACTGAGAATAGCTCAATAATACTTTGCCTGTTACATCATTTGCTGATAAAGATGGCTCATGGATAAATGCACTGAGACATATAACCCAGGATGATCCCTGCTATGTGTTGAGTTGGCTGACCTCAGATGGGGTGCTATTGAAACACTTAAATTGACTTCTGTGTTCCCTGACACCTCCAGTGTGGCAAAGTGTCGATGGTCCCTGATCACATCCAAGCCACATCTGGGCCATTTCTATATGGGGTATCCGCCATACTCCAATTTCCTTCTCCACAATACCAGAAGTGGCGCACGGTTTGGCCTCCAACATTCCATTTCACATTGATCAGAGATACACAAATGTTAATATTGACAATATAATTCTTCAGCAAAACCATTAGGAATTGTATTGCAAGCCTGTATTCAGGAAAAAAGGGCACAAACAACTTTCCAATGAATTGTAGCTACAGTCAATGTAGAAGTATTTATTTATACAATTTCCCGGCTTTTATCATTGTCCCTCCTAAGGCCTCTTTTATCGCTTCCTTCAGACTTAGCTGCACACTTCTGCTTGTCACTGCCCGTCAGTGGCCAGGAAATGTCTTAATGAGTTGAGTCTGGGCAGTGTCTGCATTTCCTTCTTCCCACAATGAGGAACAATCTGCTTTGGCCAGGCATTCCACCTCGTGCACTCCATTGAGAATGAATAAAACTCTGCGTGGCTGAACAAGCAATATATGGTCCTGGGGCTCAAAGCTCAAAGAAAAAAAAGTTACTTTATCAAAATTTCCATCCACATAATTTAATAGGTAGCTATTGCATTAGTCATTCTTGGGTCAATGCTTTAACCTGTTGCTGTGCTCATTGATGAAAATTTACCAAGGCAGCTGCATCTATGTCTTAATAACCACTTCCATCTGATAATCCATAGAGGCAACAGCATCTCTGCCTATATATTTAATTCATTTTAAATAACGTGATGACTCTCGATAAGATGTGCACATGTGTTGTTATAGTATACATATATACATATATATATGATATATATATATATATACACACAACATTAGGATGAATAAAAGCCCAATCTGTTGTTCCGTCCCTCTTATTCAATATATATTCAACCTCAATTTTAAAAAGATATTGGTGCACCCGCCACAGTGACGAGGCTCGAACCATTTTCAGATTTCGGCCTAATTTAAATTTATGGGTGGGCTGTGGTACCAAGCGGGCACTCTGCTGCATTTCACCAGTTGGGTTGGCATCGGCAATGAGCCTGCCCATAAGTGTGGCCTGTTGGAGAAGAATGCGGATCCTGGGTGGGTGGGGTCGAGCACAGGCCAACAGCTCTGCCCGACCCCGCAAAAATCTTTTTAAAGCAACGGCTTACCTTTTCTGAGCGGCCACACAATGCTGAAAAAACCTGGGACCAGCAGGCACTTTGTATGTTTCGCCCATTTCTTCATGAAAATTGCAATCAAATTCCTACAGCTGGTATAGAGTCCCGATCTGCATGTTTTAAACGGGCTGTTTTGGGCCAGAGTGCCCTTTTATAGGCCTGCCTGAAAAATCAGCTTGGCAAATGGGTGTCTAAGGTCCTCACCAGATTTTCTTCCATCAGAAGGACAAAGACAGACTGGTGAACTGGGCAGACACATGGCAGATTAAATTTAATGCAGAGACGTTTGAAGTGATGCATTTTGGAAGGAAGAATATGGAGAGGCAATATAAATTAAATGGTGCCATTTTAAAGGAGGTGCGGAAACAGAGAGACCTGTTCATGTTTGTACACAAGTCTTTGAAGGTGGCAGGACAAATTGAGAAGGCTTTTTAAAAAGCATATGGGATCCTTGGCTTTATTAATAGAGGCACAGAGTACAAAAGCAAGAACATAATGTTAAACCTTTATAAAACACGGGTTAGGCCTCAGCTGGAGTATTGTATTCATTTCTGGGCACCACACTTTAGGAAGGATTTCAAGGCCTTACAGAGGGTACAGAAGAGATTTACTAAAATGGTACCAGAAGTGAGAAAATTCAGTAATGTGGAGAGACTGGAGAAGCTGGGTTTGCACTCCTTAGAGCAGAGTAGGTTAAGAGGTGATGTGATAGAGGTGTTCAAAATCATGAATGGTTTTGCTACAGTAAATAAGGAAAAACTGTTTCCAGTGTCAGGAGGTTTGGTAACCAGAGGACACAAATTTAAGGCGATTGGCAAAAGAACCAGAGGCAACATGAGGAAACATTTTTTACACAGTGAGTTGTTATGATCTGGAATGCACTGCCTGAAAGGATAGTGGAAGCAGATTCAGAAGTAACTTTCAAAAATAAATTGGATAAATACTTGAAGGAAAAACATTTACAGGGCTATGGGGGAAAGAGCAGGGGAATGTGACTTTGGATAGCTCACCAAAAAGCCGGCACAGGCACAATGAGCCAAATGGCCTCCTTCGTGCTATATGAGTTGCCTGTTTTTCATTCAAGAAATTGGGCAGTAGGCTGTTGAAAATTCTCCCCCACTGCCCCAAACTAATGTCCCATAACTGTTTTAGGTTTTGTTCCTTCACACTGTATTGGCTGTTTAGTATTACCATCACTTTACTGCACTAATGAATTGAGTGTATGATTAATTGTTGTATGGATCTGACAATGGCCATTGCCATCACTGAACTCTTACAACTTATTATACATTTTGTGGTAATTTGTTGAAATAATTGATGGTGGTATCATCTTATGATGTCCTAAATTTTATATCCTGTATTGTATTGTTACCCTCCCATCTCTATTGTACTATAGCCCAACCAACTAACAACCATAGACTTCATACTAAGAGGGATGAGACATTTCTATTGGGCTTCACTCATAACACAGCAATACCGTGGTGCAGCCTCTGAGATGCAGCTTCAGTGATCAGTGAACATTTACCAAACGTTCCCAAAATGTTTAAATTCCGCCAGCACCCCCACCCCCAGCTTGATGCCTCTGTTATCCCATGTTGCTGTGGTGCAAATGACAGGAAATACTTTGGAAGGTGTACTTCCTTCATTTGCATCTGATTACAATGTATACCGTTAGTCCCTGCCTGAGAGAAATTGGGGGCACCTAAAAATGGGCGAGGACGAACAGTATATACCCTCAACCCATTTTCTGCCCTCACGTGCCTTAGTTCCACCGAAAAATCAGCATAGAGGGTGGGAATCCTATCCAATTGTTGGTTCTACATGTTCCATCAGACAGGAGTGGCTGTGCTGAGTTCCTATCACAATGCAGGAAGAGCTCGTTTGTACTGCCCCTGTGGACTGAACATGCATCCTGCAGAAATGCTACATTTCATCCAAACCACGTGAAACTCTTAGTGAGGGTTACTTACCGGGAAAGTTCATTGTCTAACATATGCATATTCTACCATTTCATTGTTTCATTGGTAAGTTTCATAAGTTAAGGAACTTTTATGAAAGTAAAATGGTCATTTATAAATTTGAGATTCAATGTTAAAATTCTTTGAGCTTCAGTAATGAAAGATTTGTGTGGGCTGAATGTTGTGCCATTTCAAAGAGCTCAGTGTAAAGTATAATTTCATTTAACTTCTAACATTTTCTTCATTGGGTTATTGTCTATTATTCTCTACTTATACAACCCTCCATACACTGGAGCCGAGTCACTATAACACAGATATCAGTCTTTTTTGAAGGGGTGGTAAATAAATCGTCATGTATTGTTTTATATAACAAATAGCCCAATGATAATTTATGTTTTGTGCTTTAATTGAATGTTGATTTTGTTTGGGTTATTGATCGAAGTGGAATGTACAGTTTACTCTATTGTAATAAATAACCAGGAGATTAGAGGTTAGCACCCTTATAACCAGCTTCACTAACCCACAGGTATATATATCTGAAGATTGACACCCACCATATATGTGTAAGGTAAAGGCAATACCTAAGTGCTGCTGAGCCATTCAGACTAGGACAATCCCATGTTCAGTCTCCAATCTGTGTTGCGTTGACTGAGCTCAGCTATGGCAGTGGTAGGTAGGGCAGCTACAATCGGCCTTAGTCTCCCTGGGATCCCTGATTGCTATCCAGTGAAACCCTCTGGAAAACGCTTGCAAATATGAATGTCAGTTCTAACCTTGCACAGTTAAACAGTCTGCCAACTTTCACTGTCTGGGCTGATGATAAAGAATTGGGCAAGATGCCAAAAGGGCAGTCAGCAGCCATAGAACCATACCCCAACATCAATCAGTACCTTCAAGAGAAGCGGGGAGAGGGAATAAGAGAGGGGAAAAAAATGTGTGTGTTAATGAAATATATTTCGAAACCTATTTAATTTAGTCCCACAAATAGATTCTAAAATATTTGAGAATTCCAAACACATCACTAAATGTGGTTGGAAAGTTATTATAATCATAAGGTGTGTTAGGTTTTAACAAGAGTGTCACAACAAATATGAGTGTCACATTGTAATTTCTATGTACTTATTCTGTAAGTGGTGTTACTATGGGAATTCTTTATATTTAACAACTTAAAAACATTCCTATTCAGTTATTTAAATAAACAACTATTGTCATGTGCTCAGTTTGATTTATATTTTACAAAGATTTATGTGGTAATTTCATATGGTCATATGATATAGTTTGCATGTTGTAACTAGCTCATTGTTAGCTTATGGAAACACTATGTTTGCTGGAATGCACCCATATTTATAATTGGTCACGTCTCCACCCTTTCCTTTTGCTACCCTTGCCTTGCTATTAAACATTGTTCTATATTTTCTCTTTTACCAATATTACTATGGCCACTGTTCATAAGAATATAAGAATTAGGAGCAATAGTAGGCCATACGGCCCTTCGAATCAGCACCACCATTCAATATCATGGCTGATCTCCAACCTCAGCTCCACTTTCCCACCCAATCCCCATATCCCTTGATTCCTAAGAGTCAAAAAATCTATCTATCTCAGCCTCGAATATACTCAACAACTCAGCATTCACGGAACTTTGGGGCAGAGAATTCCAAAGATTCACAACCCTCTGAATGAAGAAATTCCTCCTCATCTCCGTCTCAAATGGCTGACCCCTTATCCTGAGACACCGACCCCTTATCCTGAGACTATGGCCCCTTTTTCGAGGCTCTCCCGCCAGTTGAAACAACCTCTCAGCGTCTGCCCTATCAATCCCCCTCAGAATCTTCTATGTTTCAATGAGATCACTAAGATTTCTCTAAACCTTTCTCTCTCATTTCTGCTAAGTTCCAAATTTGTATTCTTCCACCTTGCACCTTCACTGCATTGAAATTCAGACTCATCACACCGTCTCCTACCTTCTCATTCGTTCCTAGGCATTCCTTACATTCTTCAGTCTTCCCCTCCTCCTGCAGTCTACAGACTTGTAAAAGCCTAATCACTACCTCCTGATCTTGCCTTCTCCTATTCTTCAACTGTGGTTGTGCCCTTGTTTACTCAATTTAAAAAGTTAAAATATTTCATATTGTACCCTTTCAAGATGTGGGAGGCGGGAGCTATTACAAAACATGGTCCATTACAGACAGTCCGAAGGGATTGATCTAGTCACCACTGGTAAAGTAGGTAAATGCAATGCATCCTGCCTGATTACTTAACTTTTACATTTCACAGTATAGTGTATTAGTCAGTTTTTCTAATTGCACAAATTGTGCACTGTGTTCAATGGGGAAAAAAAGCATCGCTGCAAAATAATGTGAAAATGTACATATTTTATATAAATAAAAATTGGATCAATTGGTGGTCACTGAATTATGATTCTGTTTGAATTGACATCCTTTTCTCGCATCCATTTTTGCTCTTGTTTTTTTCCCGCATAATTGAACTATTTTCTGGCATCTTTTGATCAAAAAATAATTACCCTTCCACAAAAATCTGCAAATTTACAATTACCTGTAGTTACTTCATTGGAATCTGTGGAAATGACGGGCCATGCAGCACTGACTACTGAGTCTAGAGCCGCCTTTAGTTGTAATCATTTTCTGGCTCCTCTCTACAGATAATTTGGTGAAGAGAGCTTGTAACCGAACCGTACTGGTCAGGACGGTTGTGAGATAAATACGGATAAGGAATTTATTACTGCATCTAATGATTAAATAATTCCAGGATTTTCACCTTCACTACCCCACCCAGAACCCATTCCATATGTCGGTCGCTCTGTGTGTGAAGAAGGATTTTGCAACCTCAGTCCCAAATTTTCTTTTACTAGTCTGAACCTGTATCTCCTTGTTCTATTGTCATGGTTTAGTTTATAGCAATCTTGCAAATTGCCTTTTCTATTGTATTTATTATCTTGCAAACACTTGCCAGGTTACCTCTCCATTGTCTGCTTTCAAGGCTGAAAAGCCTATGTTTCAACAGTCTTTAGTCATAGGTCAGTCCTCTGAGGCTAGGGATGAGCCTCATGACTTTTCTGTATCCCATCTTCAGGACTTGGACATCTTCTTTGTATCGCTGGCCAAAGCTGCACACAGTAGTGTCCAGGCGTGTCACTGGGCAGAACTGCACACAGCAGTGTCGAGGCGTGTCACTGGGCAGAACTGCACACAGTCGTGTCCAGGCTTGTCACTGGGCAGAACTGCACACAGCAGTGTCGAGGCGTGTCACTGGGCAGAACTGCACACAGTCGTGTCCAGGCTTGTCACTGGGCAGAACTGTACACAGCAGTGTCGAGGCATGTCACTGGGCAGAAATATACAGTCAATTCAAGGTGCATCTGACCAGGTAGCATCCTTGGCTTATGCTGAGTAAGCTAATCTCAGCTGGGGCAGAGAGCCCTTGGTCATGGAATGAAAATAGTCAAAACCAATCCTGACTATCCAGTGGCCTTGATGGAAAAATGAGGGCAATGAAGGAGGGGGGGGGTCAGATTAAACTGTAGCTTCATACAGCCTGCCTATATTCAAATGAAAAATGGTCACCTGATTGAGGTACTGCAGGGTGACCGATATCCATGGAGCTGTATCCCAGCATAAGTCACCTTCTTCAGGAAAGGAGAAGAATATTGATGGAAAAGAAACTCCCCTGTTATCGGAGAACCCTCTGATCACTTCTTCCAATGTAAGCCATCCAGCCTCGGCAGGACAGATAGCAGTGGAAATGCATGGGGGTCTTGTGATTTGCCTCCATTTCTGGCCCAGTGAACGCAGCAAGCTGATTCCATATGTCTGTGCATCACTGTGCAGAAGCACACCACTTTTAATTCTGACAAAGGATTATATCTGAAATGTTATCTCGGCAGACCAACACCAAGACATCGTGCAGAGTGTGATGGCAAGAATTCCTTCCGTGGTGGAGGTGACGGAGCGGAAGCGGAAGCCTGAAGCTCCACTTCCGAGTCCGGAGGAATTGTGTTCTCCGTACTCGCTTATGTGCTCGGGGTCTCACTTGGGACACCTTGGGATCCAGCCAGCAACGCATGCCATAGGGCATTGGTTGCGGCTGTCTGCTGTCGAATAGCCTCCAAGGTCTCCCTTGCAGTCTGTGCCTGCTCGGAAGACCAATTGGAGAAGTTCTGGCAGAACTCACTCCAGGATGCTGGAAACTGGCTCCAGTTCGCAGAGAACTGGCTCCAGTTCGCAGAGAAACCCGCGAGCCCCTGGATAAGGTTGCGACCAATCGTGACCGTCTTCCTGCACAGGGAAATCAAGCTCTCTGTCTGGCCCTCCCTGGTAGGCGATTGCTCGCCACGCTGACCGGACCTCTGTGGGGTCAGCGTTTGCAAAATGGCGTTGCCACCTGCACACCGCTTGGTCCCGGTGTTTCTTCCATTTCAATCGAGATGGCTGCAGGTTGTTCCCCCCCCCCCCCCCCACCCCACCAAAAAAAATCATCTTCTTCTGTCTCCTCCTCCTCCTCCTCCTGCTGATGCACAGCAGCAGGAGTCTGCAGTGTCTCCTCTTCTTCATCCTCCTGTGATGTTTGAGACGGTTCACTGTCTCGACGACCACTTGACCTTTAAATTGATAAACAACGTTTAACAATTCAAATCAATGCGTAACAATTTTTCACGAACTCAAAACATTACAATGCTTTCCATTACCCCATATGCACAAGGGATCACCAGGTCTAACATGACCTAACATGACCTCATTCGAAGATCAATAGTACATCACAATTATATATCAAATTACATTATAATTGCATAACATTACATGCGTAACTACGACATTTTTAGTATTTACTAATGATTCACACATTGCACAATGCACAGTTCTCATTACTCAAGTGTCTCGGGTGGGTTCGGCCACATCACGGGTTGTGACCAAATGGCTTTCTGGCCCCATCAAGGTCACCACAAGCTCCTCGTAAGCACTTAAACAGTGCATCATGGCAGATCCCCCGCCTGTCCTGCGTTGCTCACGATTGTTGATAGATATTTTCTTCTGTAAATTATACGATAACATTGCACAGCATAAGCAAATGGATTAGGCAATTTAAGACATTTAAGACTGACAAATTTAAATGTTCAATTACAAATTAGCATTACGTTGCATACGAATAAAACAACATATTTCATACTATAACATTCAACTTTATGCTGGGGTGCATAAATTTATTCATAATTTAGTTATGTTTTAATGTAACGGAATAACATTGCAGATTCTAGTTACAATTTCCATAGATCATTAAATAATACATAAATATAAATTTCAACTTACTCTCGCATTTGCCAGTAGGCTGTTCCACCGTTTGCGGCACTGGTCCGATGTGCGCGCTTCATTAGATGCCGACGTGGGACCTCCGATCCTCCGATATGCATGGGGTGGAGGTTTCCCATGCCCATTTCCCATGTCAGATCCTCCCACCTGGTGCTGACGACATTCATGAGGGCCTCATTGGTCTCTTCGCTGAAGGGCTTGACTCTACGCCTCTCAACTGATCCCTCCATTTTTATTAAACAAATTGATACTGATAAATTTTTAACTTGAATTTCCAGTAATTATCAGTTTTGTTTCCAATATTTTTAACTTGCTAAATTATTGTCAGTGTAACTAACAGTACAGAAAATTATTTTAAATGGAAAAAAAATTCGAAGAATGTCAATTATTAATAAATAAATCAGAGTGTTCAACCACAAAATGCTTTCTCCTCTCTCTCTCTCTCTCTCTCTTCCCGACCCTCACAGAGCTTCTGAACATGTGTGATGACCTCTGACCTCTCAAAACGCGGCAAAGAAAATCAACCTAAAAAAAAATCAAGCTACCCATGCGCAGTATAGCATTGCTATGGAAGCTTTTTTTTTATTCGCTTCTGTTTTCTTTGGGCGATCGTGAGATCGCCGAGAAATCAGATTGCCCGTTTGACATCGCCGGGTAAGGCCGAGTGGAAAATTGCTTTAAAAAAAAAGGGCCTTGTGCCGGCGATCAGCATGGGCGATACGTCCCAGATCGCTGCAACAAGGTCCATTTTTTTGGGCCTTAGCCACCAAGTGGAAAGTCTAGCCCTCTGTGCTTTCTCTCAGATTTCCAGCATTGACACATATTTCGGAGTGTGGAAGTTTGTTTTTCAGGGGCGAGTGCGTCAAAGCCCAAAGGAAGCGAACTGCCCTCACTCACCACAGGTCATCTCCAACCATTTTACTGTGGCAATGATTAACTTGCTACCAATTAAACCTCTTAGGACTCAGTCAGTAAAAAGCTTTATGGATCACATACAAATGCATAATCAGAACCGTGAAGCATTTTAATATCTAATCTTTAGAGATTAACAGGCTTTATGTAAACTCTGTTCCTGTTATGTGAATGTTTTCACAACATTTCATTCATTGTGTGCAAGTCACTCCCTTGAACTTGGATACAAGAAGTGGTGGTAACATTTACACTAGATTTTTTGCCAAGAAAGTGACCACAATTCATACGCCAGATTTTACATGCCTTGCTAGAAATGTACCATTTTTGATATTTCTGTTACTAGTCCCTCTGTATTATTAAATTAGTGATTTAAAAATTGATTTAATATGATTGAGATAACCAGCCCCCTTGTTTTGGACTGCTTGACCCAGTGCCAATGAGAGACTGGGAGCTAAAAGGCTGTAGATGCCTGATTGCTACACACGCTTCCAAAAGCTAAGATCTCAAAATGTGCTAAGCACCAATCAGACAAAGTAAGCACACTGATTGTGGGAGGCAGCCAGCAGCTCTGCAGTCCTTGTTAACAAGGTTAGATCTACTAAGGACATCTAGATTAGTGTTAAATGCGGAAGTTGTCAGAAGTATATAAGATTTTTTTAGGGATAGGATGGGCTGGTTAACTCAACAAGTCTGGCCCTATTTGATCATTTTTAATCCACTTCCCTCCATATTCAATCACTGCCATCTTGCAAAGTGCATCAAAATTCCCCCTTGAATCCATTTATATTACTTTTTCTTGAACTTTTCTGGTACAGGTTGGACCTCTCTGGTTTGGGATTCTCTGGTCCGGGAACATCCGTGGTTTGGTATCGGCATCGGTTTCCCGCGCTTCCTGGCTTTCAGTGATCAATGCGCAACTGCGGCTTTGCGTGGTAGCGTCCCGGTTTCCCGCGCTTACACAGGGAGAGAGAGAGAGAAAGAGAGGCCCGAGTTTCGCAGCCGGAGCCCGAGCGTGGCAGAGGCGTTCAGGAGCCCGGGCGCTGTCTACAGGTACCGGTATGCCTAGGTTCGGTGTGATCTCCCATGGTTCGTAAAATTCTCTGTTCCGGCACCGGTCAGGTCCTGAAGGTCCAACCTGTAATGTATTCTACAATTCTATTACCTTTTGAGTGACAAAGTTACACCTGATGCCCTTTACTCATTTTTAACTACTATTCCCCCTTCAGTGTTTTAATTTTTTACCAATTTGCCTAGATCAGTTTTATCAATGACATTCATAGTCTTGAAAACCACAATTACATTACTTCAAAAGGAAGTAAACCCAAATTTCTGAACCTTTCCTAATAACTTAAAAATACCCAGAATCATCATCATCACCACCAACTAGTAGGAGGGAAATAGAGGAACAAATTTTCAGGCAAATTTCAGACAGATGCAAGAACTGTAGAGTAGTGATAATGGTGTGCAGATAAAGACTGTGGCAGATTCCAGTCTGCTCCCAGAATTTTTTCCATTAACTCTGCAGAAAGATTGGTGACAGAAAAAATACCTTTGAGGTAGATGTTCAGGTGTCAATGATGTCCAGCTGAAGTTATCTCCATTCTAATACCATGCCCAAAACTATCTCCCCTCCAAATCAGACAACTGGATTGTAGAAATTTTATGGGGTTTCTCATTCACAATTACCGCACATGCAAACATGAGAAAAATTGAGATTAATAAAAGGCCATTCTGTCCACTGAAAGTCATCCCTTTGCTCCCAGCTGACACCAAACTACAATTTGGATACACCTGAGATCTAAGCATCTTTTGCTTTTGTACTATTACCATCGATTTTTTTCAGTGCTATGGGTACCATTTTGTGTCCAAAATGGCATCCGTGCCGCGCACGCACAATTATGGTGCAGACCGTGCCAGACGCCACCACGGTAAAGGCCAAACAAGAGATGTCCTTTAATCACGCCTGTTTCTGCTCCCTCTTGTAACTTTGGTTTGCGCCTGAGGCAGCCAGTGCCAGTGCTGATTGGCTCAGCGAAGACCAATGCTAAACAGCCCGGAATTAAAAAAGGTAATCACCTCCGACCTCACACCCAACTCCGACCACCAGGCCCCCCCCAGCCCCTATACCTACCCCTAACCCTAAAGGGAGCAGGCATTAAAAGAAACAGGCTGAGCTGAACAAAGCGTGGCTTAGAGGGAACATTGCTTCTTCCCCGATCCCTGACGGCTCTGCGATCACACTCCAAGGCCCAGCCGTCCCTCCTCCAGACCCCCGCGATCTTACCCAATCACTTACCTGAAAATTGGCACACCAGCCTGTGTGGGCTCCTACCGCTGTGCCATCTACCTAATAATGAGGTCCGAGGCCCAAAATCCGGGGCTCCTCTGACCTCCCCATTTGAGTGCAGTCTGTTAGCATCCTACAGGTAAGGTGCCGAATTTCTAGGCCTGTGTGTTTTAATATAGATCGCATGAACACATTTCAAATTTTGATATATAAATGTCTTTCTGACTCACCTGAATTGTACCACACCTTATAGGTTTGAAAGTATAACCATCTGATTAAACATAAAAATAAACATTTATTTTGCAGCATCCCATCCATCGCAGAGTTGAACCTCCAGATCTGGAGGTTTTCTTCTGGCCCTCTCAAACTCTTTCTTTCAAAAAAATATTCTCTAAGTAAATTCTCCTCCAATGCCCCCACCCCTCCCTGATACTTCTCTCTTTTTTTCTCTCCTCCCCTGATTCATGCTGCAGTATGGCTTCTGGGTCACAGTATCTCACCCAAATGATGACATTTGTAGACACTTGCCTTGGTTGAAATCCGTTAATAGACCGGATACAAAATCTGGCGATCTTCCTGGTCTGCATTGCTCAGTTCTACCTTGGGCAGTTCATTAAAATACCACCATGGAGGGAGACAGCCCTTTCCTTTAAGAGGTATTACTTCATTGCCAGAAGAACAAAGCATATTTCCGACCTGTTTCAGGAAGTTTCTTTTTTCCTGAAAGCTTCTTTGGGAGGTGTTTGCGCTCGTTAAGAAGAGGGACGTTAGCACTGGAACATTTTCCATTTCAGGTATCCAGAATCATCATCATAGTTAGCTGTAGCAGAGTGAAGCTCCCACTAATCTGCCCCAACCTCAGAGGAGTGCCCTGTTTTAATTTCCAGTAGTGTCCAGGCTATTTTGCGCTACGCCCACTAGGAAGTGAGTAAAACTGCCCATTTCTTATTGGACCTTTACAGCCTTACAGATTTTTTTCCTCATCACTCTGAGCTGGATTTGAACCCTGGTCCATGTGTCAAATCCACTGCACCAATAAGGCCTTTAGCAGTTTCTAACAATTTCTAAGAATAGAATGTCTGAAAGAAATCAAATACTGTTGCCAATGTTATGGTAAGGACAATATCTCCCTGCCCCAAATTCATCTTCTGTTTCCCGCTTGAGTACAGTTTCCCAGAGTTAGGCCTCACCCAAGTGGTAAAACGTCAAAAGAAAAATACTGCAGATGCTGGAAACCTGATACACTCATTTTGTTTTTATATCAGCTATGGCTCAGTACACTCACCTCGGAGTCAGACGGTTGTGGGTTCAAGTCCCGCTCCAGAGACTTGAGCACAAAAATCTAGGCTGACACTCTAATGCAGTGCTGAAGTTCATCTTTCGGATGAGACGTTAAACCGAGGCCCCGTCTGCCCTTAGATGGATGTATAAAGATCCCATGGCACTATTTTGAAGAAGAGCAGGCGAGTTATCCCCAGTGTGCTGGCTGATATTTATCCCTCAGTCACAAAAACAGATTATCTGGTCATTATCACATTGCTGTTTGTGGGAGTTTGCTGTGCGCTAATTGGCTGCCTCGTTTCCTACATTACAACAGTGACTACACTTCAAAAAGTACTTCATTGGCTATAAAGCGCTTTGGGACATCCGGTGGTCATGAAAGGCATTATATAAATGCAATTTCTTTTTTTTTAAGAAAATGCTGGAAACACTCAGCAGGTCAGGCAGCAGCTGCTAGGAGTGAAACAGAATTAATGGCCTGGATGGGTCCGGTGCGGGCGGTGTCCGTGGTGGGTCGGGACCCCGCTGCTGGCTCCATTCTGCTGTTGAAAATGAACTTACCTTAATGGGGCCTATTAAGCCCGCCCAGTGCATTACCGCGCCCAATGAAATGGAGCGGGTCTAGTGATGTCATTCATGAGGCATTTTCAGCCGGGATCTTCAAAGGGACCATGGCCACATACATTTGAAGTTTAATCTAGCATAGTGCTGTCAGTGCACTATGGCATTGGAGAGCTGCAAACACTGACAGTGACTGCACAAAGGTAGAGGGCTTCACCCAGGTTTTCCAGAGCACACAGGGAGGTCCTCTTCCCTTCCAATGGACGGAAGAGACCTCCCCAGGAGACCAAGACAGCCTGAATGCAGATTGCAGAGGAGGTCAATTAGCAAGGATGTGTTCAGGATGACCGCAAACGTTTCAATTATCTTATTAGATTAGGAAATATTAGTAGAAAGCCACACTCAACCTCTTTCTGCTGTGCTTCTTATCAGATCCCTATCACTGTACCTTCCCTACCCTACTCCTGCACATCCTTATTCACACTATCTTAGCTTGCACCTCCACCCATCACTCTCTCTCTCTATATATATTATCACATCCCCATCTCACTAGTCACCCCTCATTCTAATGCAATCATACCAACTAACAACACACAAGGGTAGCCACTTTTGTGTTTTATGCAATCTTTATGTAAAGTTTCTGTTAATGTGGTGTCAAGCATAAAAATCTTTGGGCTAGACTTTCGGCAAACATCTGCCAATTTACCGCCCATATAACCGAGATTCTGTTTACTGCCCATATTTGATTATAAATGAAAACTACCTCCCAATTATTGTCAATTTATCGCCGGCGGAACATTTGGCATACAATTACCGCCAGAAATGAGCTGAACTGCCCGCCCATTTTTTAAAAATAAAATCTGACGTCATCACTCGTGCACCGTCCAGAGGACTGTTTGTAATGGAAACTACCGCCCAAATACAGCCCAGATTATCGCCGAACGCTATATACCGGCCAATTATTCGCACGCCCAAAAAGGCCCTCAAGAATATCTGCACTTATATGACCTTAACCCAGCAGTATGGATGCCATTTTGTAAATCGGAGGACATTTAATAATAGGCTGCTTCAAGTTGATGGGAGCATTGAAGTAATTTGTGAGTGATTTTAAGGGCTTTTTAGAATCTTGACAATCATCTAATCACATTGTGGTCAATTTTGAGTTTATATTATGTTTGTTAAGAATTTTGAAGACAGATTAGGGCATTTATAGTAATGGGGCATGTAATTTCTCAGCCAGTATTGATGACTACTCACATGCTGCAGAATAGAGATGGGAGAAGGTTCATTGAAGAGCATTATGTGCACAATCAAAGAGGTAGCAGACTGCTGAGGAGGAGGAGACCTTACACCCAATGCATTTACAGGCATAAGCAGTCATACCTGGACTTGGCCGATAATGTGTGCGTTAGAAGGCTGCGCTTCCGAAAAGAGGTTATCAGTGAGATATGCCAGCTAATTAAAGGAGATCTGCAACCTACCAGCACCATCAGGACCCCACTTCCCGTTGAGGTTAAGGTTACTGCGACACTTTCCTTCTATGTATCGGGCTCCTTTCAGGCCTCAGTGGGCAACATTTGCTGCATCTCTCAGCACGCTACACATTGCTGCATTTGACAGGTGACTGAAGCCCTTTACGCACGCGGGATGAATTTTATAAACTTCCCTATGATCAGGGAGGCACAGAGTGAGAGGGCTTTGGGGTTCTCGAGAATAGCAAACTTCTTCAAGGACCAAGAGACTATACGCACATTGCCCTGCGAACACCTTTAGAGGATGCAGAGGTTTACCGTTACCGAAAGGGATTTCACACCCTGAATGTGCAGCTTGTTATCGACCACAAGCAAATAATCATGGCAGTAAAATCAAATTTCCCAGGGAACATTCATGATGTGTACATCTTGCGTGAGAGTACTATCTCTGACCTGTTTAAGAGTCAGCCACAAGGTTACTGCTGGATGCTGGGGAATAAAGGATATGGCCTTGCCAGCTGGCTCATGACCCTCCTGCAAAAGACTCAGACAGAAGCTGAGAAGCACTACAATGAAAACTATATAGCCACACGCAATATCGTCGAAAAGATGCCTGGACCACTCAGGAGGCAACCTATAATATCACCCTGAGCAGGTTGCTGAGTTCATAGTGGTGTGCTGCATGTTGCATAACTTAGCTATCAGGAGGGAACAAGAATTGCCAGATGGGACTGCCGGTCCACCTCAGGAAAGAGGGGAGGTGGAAGAAGAGGAGGAAGATGAGGACCTCAGGGAGGACAATCAGCCTGGCGATGAACCCATGCCTCCACCACCCCCCACACACACCATAGGAAAAGCCCTGTGGTAGTTACGCAGCTGCAAGACTGTTGCGTCAGCAGGTCATAAATAAACACATTGTGTGAAGTTACATTGGTGACAGTTATAGTTGCATTACGTTACAATTTTTTGAACAAACTATAAAAGTGAAAAAACATACACATTAAATAAATAATTGAATAGAAACACCCATCTTCCCCTACCCCCAATAGTCAACATTTTTAATAACAATAACAATAATAAGGACCCCCCCCCCACAACCATTTGAAATATCCTACTTGCGGCCACGCTTCCCTTTACTCTACCCCGCACCTCCCCCAGTTCCCCCCCCCCCCAGGTCTTAACCCCCACTTTTCCACTTACGCTCTCCCTTCTGTCCGCATTAACACCAAGCCGTCTTGCAGCAGGACACCTTGAGCACTACTGCTGTGGCGGGGGGGTGGGGGGCGGGGGGTGATGGTGGTAGAGTCAAACCTTGGGAAGCTGGAGAAGATGTTTCCGAAGAAACATCTTCCAAGTCAGAAGCAACTGCTTCCTCCTGACTCACATAAGAACATAAGAAATAGGAGCAGGAGAAGGCCATACGGCCCTTCAAGCCTGATCCATCATTTAATACAATCATGGCTGATCTGATCATGGACTCAGGTCCACTTGCCTGCCTGCTCTCCATAACCCATTATGCCCTTATCATTCAAGAAACTGTCTATTTCTGTCTTAAATTTATTCAATGTCCCAGCTTCTACAGCTCTCTGAGGCAGAAAATTCCACAGATCCACAACCCTCTGAGAGAAGAAATTTCTCCTCATCTCAGTTTTAATAGGCGGCCCCTTATTCTAAGATCATGCCCTCTAGTTCTAGTCTCCTCTATCAGCAGAAACATTCTCTCTGCATCCATCTTGTCAAGCCCCCTCATAATCTTACACGTTTCGATAAGATCACCTCTCATTCTTCTGAATTCCAATGAGTAGAGGCCCAACTTACTCAACCTTTCCTCATAAGTCAACCTCCTCATCTCTGGAATCAACTTTGTGAACCTTCTCTGAACTGCCTCCAAAGCAAATATGGAAACCAAAACTGTACACAGTACTCCAGGTGTGGCCTCACCAATACCCTGTACAACTGTAACAAGACTTCCCTGCTTTTATACTCCATCCCCTTTGCAATAAAGGCCAAGATTCCATTGGCCTTCATGATCACTTGCTGTACCTGCATACTATCATTTTGCGTTTCATGCACAAGTAACACCAGGTCCTGCTATACTGCGGCACTTTGCAATTTTTCTCCATTTAAATAATAACTTGCTCTTTGATTTTTTTTTCTGCCAAAGTGCATAACCTCACACTTTTCAACATTATACTCCATCTGCCAAATTTTTGCCCACTCACTTAGCCTGTCTATGTCCTTTTGCAGCTTTTTGTGTCCTCCTCGCACATTGCTTTTCCTCCCATCTTTGTATCATCGACAAACTTGGCTACGTTACACTCAGTCCCTTCTTCCAAGTCGTTAATATAGATTGTAAATAGTTGGGGTCCCAGCACTGATCCCTGTGGCATCCCACCGGTTACTGATTGCCAACCCAAGAATGAACCATTTATCTGTTTTCTGTTCATTAGCCAATCCTTTATCCATGCTAATATATTAACCCGTCGGCTTAGGTGGTATGGCACCTTGGAGTGCAGTGCCATATCCCGAGATCACCGTCTGCCGCATGGCATCGACGGAATCGGCTGTTCTCCACATTGCCGCAACCATCTGCGCTCTGTCCTCCAAAATACGCGGCAATGTTGCCGGTCAACCCACCTATCGCCTGGAAGAGCTCACGACCAAAGTCGATGCTCGCCCTCGATGGTGAGACCATATCCAGGTTGACATCTGCCTGGCGTTGCACATGCCTACCTCGCCGATCCAACCTCCGTGGGGTCAGCTTAGGTGTTGGACCACTTTGAATGCCCTGCTGCAAGTCACTTGGCCCCGCTGCTTCATCAGTTGTTGAAGACATGGCCGCAGGTTTATCAGACCCCTGAGTTGCCGATTCAACCTGTGCTGAGCAGCATGGTTGAGGCTCATTATCCTTCTCCGTTGTCTCATCACATGTAGTTAGGAGGACCTGTATAAAAGAGGTGATGCTCCAGGAGCCTCCACGTTCCTGCGTTGCGCCTTTGGAGCCTGGGGAACAAGAAAACATAATTGAGATTAGTAGAAGAGAAGGGGAGGCCAGGGTGACATGACAATGCCTACGTTGTGCAGGTATATGTACAAGGTGCAACACTACTGCAATAAATATCATCGACAGACGTTACATATAATTAACATGAGAGTACAGAAGCTGCATGGCATTACAATAAGATTTCTTGATCCCAGCATTAATTACATAACATTACATCATTCATATATTATACTCAAATGGCATTAAATTACTTTAAATTACCAATGGTTTATACATTACCCATGTGGCGCAACAATGGGATCTGCACCACCATGGGTGGCCGAACGATTATGCGCCCCAACAAGGGCTGAGGCACACTCCTCCTGGTCGGTGAGAAGGTACAAATCAGCAGGCCCTCCTCCTGTCCGCCTGCACTCAGCGCGATTGTTGGATATCGTCTTCTGCAAAGGTGACAAGAGCATGGCATAAGCTAATTGCCGAGGAACACACAGATATTATAATCCACAATTAGTCATCGCCCATGCTATTCATCGTTAATGTTATATGCTGATACGGTTTGTATGCAATTGATACATGGTTATAACATCTACGTTCAGAGAAGAAATTTAATAAGATCATGGTTAGGAACTAATGCATGACACCAAGATTACCCAGCTTAATTACAATCCAGCAGATTTACATTTTAATTAATGAGTCAGTGCATCATTACAATTATAAATTGAATAATTTAATGCTTACTCTTGCAGACCTAACGAGGTCATTCCAGCACTTGCGGCATTGGTTTGGCTCTCTCACATCGTGGGTTGCCAAGAAAACCACTTCGGTGATCTCCGCCCAGATTCTTTGGTATACGCGGGGGCGGGGAGGGATTTCCCACGCCCGCCCAGGTTCATTGGCTCCACCGAGTCTCCACCTCGTGGACCAGGGCTGTGTTCACCTCATCGGAGAAGTGTTTCGCCCTCCTTCTCCCTCCAACCTCCGCCAAATCACTCTCCTCACCCACATCTGCCACCTCACCAACATCACTAACTCTGGATTCTTCATAATCCATTTCATATCTAATCCTCCTTCTCACAGCCCACTGGTACCGCAGTTGAATGAGTCGACCATGGACAGCCCGGGCAGAAAAGGGTTGTCTAGATGGCCTCCTGCCTTCCCCCACATCCTCTTCCGCTTCTTTTTCCTACTCCTCCTCCTCCTCTGCTGGTTGCAGTATGCCTGGAGGCAAGGGTTGTGCCCACATGATGGCAAAGTTGTGGAGCATGCAGCAGACCACAACGAATCTTGAAACTCGTTCAGGTGAGTGCTGCAGGGCTCCTCCAGAGCAGTCCAGGCAGCAGAAGCATTGTTTAAGGATGTCCATGGTCTGCTCTATCAGATTCCGGGTGCCAATCTGGCTTTCGTTTTCAGCATGCTGCTTACATGTGCATGGGTTGTGCAACAAAGTCATAAGCCAGGTGGTCAGCGGATAGCCCTTGTTGCCCAGTAGCCATCCTCTGGTTTGCCTTGGTAGCTCAAATGCTGATGGTACAGCGGACTGCCACAGAATGAAAGCAACATGACTGCTACCAGGATACCGAGCATTGACCTGCATGATATGTTGAGTATGGTCACACACCAGCTGGACGTTGAGCAAGTGGAATCACTTCTGGTTGTGGTACATCCCCGAATTGAGATACAGTGCCCGCAAAATGATATGTGTGCAGGCAATGGCACCCTGCACCATGGGGAAGCCTGCTATCCTGGCGAAGATGCGTACTCGCTCCACCTGCTTCTCTCTGGCAGAAAGAATGAAATCTATTCAGCTCCCGTTGCATACAAAGCCTCACTCACCTTGCTTATGCAGGAGTGGATGGCGAACTGGGAGATGTTACAGATGTTGCCTACTCCAGCCTAGAAGCAGCCCAACACAAAGAAGTTCAAGGCCACGGTCACCTTTACAGCCATTGGCAATGCTATCCTCACCCTGGACTGAGGCTGCAGGTCTACCCACAACCGGTGGCAGATTTCCGTGAGCACCTCCTTAGTGAAACAGAGATGTCGCACACACTGTACCTCGCTGAGGTTGAGGTAGGAGAATTGGTCCTTGAAGACTCTGGTTGGATATAGCCTCCTGCTGAGAGCCCTTCTCCCCATCCTCTTCCTCCCGCTTCTAAGAACATAAAAAATAGGAGCAGGAGTAGGCCATACAGCCCCTCGAGCCTGCTCCGCCATTAAATACGATCATGGCTGATCCGATCATTGACTCAGGTCCACTTCCCTGCCCGCTCCCCATAACCCCTTATCCCCTTATCACTCAGGAAACTGTCTATTTCTGTCTTAAATTTATTGAATGTCCCAGCTTCCATAGCTCTGTGAGGCAGTGAATTCCACAGATTTACAACCCTCTGAGAGAAGAAATTCCTCCACATCTCAGTTTTAAATGGCTGGCCCCTTATTCTAAGATTATGCCCCCTAGTTCTAGTCTCCCCCATCAGTGGAAACATTCTCTCTGCATCCACCTTGTCAAGCCCCCTCATAATCTTATACATTTTGATAAGATCACCTCTTAATCTTCTGAATTCCAATGAGTAGAGGCCAAACTTCCTCATAAGTCAACCCCCTCATCTCCAGAATCAACCTAGTGAACCTTCTCTGAACTGCCTCCAAAACAAGTATATCCTTTCATAAATATGGAAACCAATACTGTATGCAGTATTCCAGGTGTGGCCTCACCAATATCCTGTATAACTGTAGCAAGACTTCCCTGCTTTAATACTCCATCCCCTTTGCAATAAAGGCCAACATTCCACTGGCTTTCCTGATCACTTGCTGCACCTGCATACTAACCTTGTGTGTTTCATGCCCAAGTACCCCCAGGTCCCGCTGTACTGCAGCACATTGCAATTTTTCTCCATTTAAGTAATAACTTGCTCTTCGATTTTTTCTGCCAAAGTGCATAACCTCACACTTTCCAACATTATATTACATCTGCCAAATTTTTGCCCACTCACTTAGCCTGTCTATGTTCTTTTGCAGATTTTTTGTGTCCTCCTTAAGCATTGCTTTTCCTCCCATCTTTGTATTGTCAGCAAACTTAGCTACGTTACACTCGGTCCAGTAAATTCCTTACTCTACAGTATGAAACCACACGAGGCACATTCTGGGGACAAGGTCACTCTGTGACCGAAACTCTTTATTCACAGGACTCCCAAAGACGATGACACTGCGTGGAACCTCCCTTTTTATACTTGTGTGATCAGGTAAGGAGTGTCTCCCACAAGTTCACCCCTTGTGGTCAAGGTGTGCATCTAGGTTGAGTGTTTACAGTAATACAGTGGTGTTACATTGTGGTTACATACATGACATCACCTCCCCCCCAAAGTCTTACTGGGATAATAGGTTTAGTCTTTTAGGTGGTCTACGCTCCCTTGTGGAGTGCCACAGTTGTGGCTCTGGTTGTTAGACACTGACGTGAGTGTCTGTCACCTGTGGTGATTCCAGCCTGTCCAGGCTGACCGCAGGGATTGTGCATTCTTCTGATTGCTCTTGTTGCTCGTTCACTGGCGGTGTTGTGAGCGCCCTATGCTTAAACAAAGGGGACTACAGTGGGATGAGGGCAGAGTTGGCAAAAGTAGACTGGAAACACAGACTAAACGGTGGCACAATTGAGGAAGAGTGGGGGACTTTTAAGGAGCTCTTTCATAGTGCTCAACAAAAATATATTCCAGTGAAAAAGAAGGGCGGTAAGAGAAGGGATAACCAGCCGTGGATAACCAAGGAAATAAAGGAGAGTATCAAATTAAAAACCAACGCGTATAAGGTGGCCAAGGTTAGTGGGAAACTAGAAGATTGGGAAAATTTTAAACAACAGCAAAGAATGACTAAGAAAGCAATAAAGAAAGGAAAGATAGATTACGAAAGTAAACTTGCGCAAAACATAAAAACAGATAGTAAAAGCTTTTACAGATATATAAAACGGAAAAGAGTGACTAAAGTAAATGTTGGTCCCTTAGAAGATGAGAAGGGGGATTTAATAATGGGAAATGTGGAAATGGTTGAGACCTTAAATAGCTATTTTGCTTCGGTCTTCACAGTGGAAGACACAAAAACCATGCCAAAAATTGCTGGTCACGGGAATGTGGGAAGGGAGGACCTTGAGACAATCACTATCACTAGGGGGGTAGTGCTGGACAGGCTAATGGGACTGAAGGTAGACAAGTCCCCTGGTCCTGATGAAATGCATCCCAGGGTATTAAAAGAGATGGCAGAAGTTATAGCAGATGCATTCGTTATAATCTACCAAAATTCTCTGGACTCTGGGGAGGTACCAGCGGATTGGAAAGCAGCTAATGTAACGCCTCTGTTTAAAAAAGGGGGCAGACAAAAGGCAGGTAACTATAGGCTGGTTAGTTTAACATCTGTAGTGGGGAAAATGCTTGAAACTATCATGAAGGAAGAAATAGCGGGACATCTAGATAGGAATAATGCAATCAAGCAGACGCAACATGGATTCTTGAAGGGGAAATCATGTTTAACTAATTTACTGTAATTCTTTGAGGATATAATGAGCATGGTGGATAGAGGTGTACTGATGGATGTGGTGTATTTAGATTTCCAAAAGGCATTCGATAAGGTGCCACACAAAAGGTTACTGCAGAAGATAAAGGTACGTGGAATCAGAGGAAATGTATTAGCATGATAGAGTATTGGCTGGCTAACAGAAAGTAGAGAGTCAGGATAAATGGGTCCTTTTCGGGTTGGAAATCGGTGGTTAGTGATGTGCCACAGGGATCGGTGCTGGGACCACAACTGCTTACAATATACATAGATGACCTGGAAAAGGGGACAGAGTGTAGTGTAACAAAATTTGCAGATGACACAAAGATTAGTGGGAAAGTGGGTTGTGTAGAGGACACAGAGAGGCTGCAAAGAGATTTAGATAGGTTAAGCGAATGGGCGAAGGTTTGGCAGATGGAATACAATGTTGGAAAGTGTGAGGTCATCCACCTTGGGGAAAAAAACAGTAAAAGGGAATATTATTTGAATGGGGAGAAATTACAACATGCTGTGGTGCAGAGGGACCTGGGGGTCCTTGTGCATGAATCCCAAAAAGTTAGTTTGCAGGTGCAGCAGGTAATCAGGAAGGCGAATGGAATGTTGGCCTTCATTGCGAGAGGGATGGAGTACAAAAGCAGGGAGGTCCTGCTGCAACTGTATAGGGTGTTGGTGAGGCCGCACCTGGAGTACTGCGTGCAGTTTTGGTCACCTAACTTAAGGAAGGATATACTAGCTTTGGAGGGGGTACAGAGACGATTCACTAGGCTGATTCCGGAGATGAGGGGGTTACCTTATGATGATAGATTGAGTAGACTGGGTCTTTACTCGTTGGAGTTCAGAAGGATGAGGGGTGATCTTATAGAAACATTTAAAATAATGAAAGGGATAGACAAGATAGAGGCAGAGAGGTTGTTTCCACTGGTCGGGGAGACTAGAACTAGGGGGCATAGCCTCAAAATACGGGGGAGCCAATTTAAAACTGAGTTGAGAAGGAATTTCTTCTCCCAGAGGGTTGTGAATCTGTGGAATTCTCTGCCCAAGGAAGCAGTTGAGGCTAGCTTATTGAATGTATTCAAGTCACAGATAGATAGATTTTTAACCAATAAGGGAATTAAGGGTTACGGGGAGCGGGCGGGTAAGTGGAGCTGAGTCCACGGCCAGATCAGCCATGATCTTGTTGAATGGCGGAGCAGGCTCGAGAGGCTAGATGGCCTACTCCTGTTCCTAATTCTTATGTTCTTATATCTCATGGTCTTCTTCAGGTTCCTCCATGTCGATGATGAACTTTTTTTTTACTTGGTCCAGATGCTTACGGCATATCTGACCCTTGATGAGTTTTACCACGATGACGTTATTCCCCTATTTGTCAATTACAGTGCCCTCAAGCCATTTGGGCCCCATGGTGTGATTGAGGATGAATACAGGATCATTTATTTCTATTCATCTTCCCCTCGAATTACGGTCATGGTACTCGTTTTGTGACTTGCGCTTGCCTTCAACTATGTCGGTCAGGACTGTGTGAATGAGGGACAACCGTGTTTTGAGTGTCCATTTCATTAGTAGCTCTGCGGGCAGGACCCCCGTGTGCGAGTGCAGTCGGGATCTATAGGCCAGCAGGAGACGCGATAGGCTGCATTGCAGGGAGGGTCCTTGAATCCTGAGCATACCTTGCTTAATGATTTGGACCGCACGTTCCGCCTGGCCATTGGAGGCCGGCTTGAATGGCGCAGTCCTGACGTGGTTGATGCCATTGCCCGATATAAACTCTCAGAATTCGTAGTTTGTGAAACATGGGCCATTATCACTAACCAGGATGTCTGGCAAGCCATGGGTTGCAAAGATCGCACGTAGGCTTTCCATGGTGGTGGATGACGTGCATGAATTTAGAATGATGCACTTGATCCATTTCGAGTACGCATCTACCACAATAAGGAACATCTTTCCCATGAATGGGCCCACGTAGTCAACATGAATGCGTGACCATGGCCTGGTGGGCCAGGGCCACGGACTGAGCGGGGCCTCCCTGGGGGCATTACCCAGCTGGGCACATGTCGTGCACAGTGTTCCAGGTCTGAATCAATTCCAGGCCACCAAACATGTGACTGGGCAATGGCCTTCATCAGCACAATGCCTGGGTACTCGCTGTGGAGTTCCCTGATGAATGCCTCCCTGCCCTTCTGGGGCATCACTACCCGGCTGCCCCATAGTAGGCAGTCGGCTTGGATGGAGAGCTCATCCATCCGTCTGTGGAATGGCCTGACCTCCTCAGGGCATGCTCCGTGTGCGGGCACCCAATCCCCAGTCAGAACACATTTCTTAATCAGGGATAGGAGGGGATCTCTGTTTGTCCAGATTTTGATCTGGCGGGTTGTGATGGGGGAGCCTGCGTTGTCAAAGGCATCGACAACCATGACCATCTCGGCGCTTTGCTCCACTGCCCCCTCAGTGGTGGCCAGTGGAAGCCTGCTGAGCACGTCAGCGCAATTTTCAGTGCCGGGCCGGTGCCGGATGGAGTAGTCATAAGCAGCCAGTGTGAGAGCCCATCGCTGTAAGCGAGCTGATGCGTTGGCATTGATAGCCTTGCTATCTGACAACAGGGATGTTAATGGCTTGTGGTCCAACTCTAATTCAAACTTCTTACCACAGAGGTACTGATGCATTTTTTTTACACCATAGACACATGCAAGCACTTCCTTCTCGATCATCTCATATACCCGTTCTGCTTGAGCGAGCGACCTGGAGACATAAGCCACAGGTTGTAGTTGACCCTCAGCATTGCCCTGCTGCAACATGCACCCAACTCCATTGGATGATGCATCACATGTCAGAACCAATTTTTTACAGGGGTGGTACAGGGTCAGCAACTTGTTTGAACAAAGTAGGTTTCACGCCTGATCAAAAGCCCGTTCCTGACAGTCCCCCCAACACCAATCGCAACCCTTATGCAGGAGCACGTGTAGTGGCTCCAACAACATGCTCAAGTTCGGCAGAAAGTTCCCGAAATAGTTCAACAGTCCCAGGAATCAACGAACTCCAATGTGTTGCTGGGCCTGGGTCCTCGTCGAATCGCCTCTGTTTTGGATTCGGTGGGACAAATCCCTCCTGCCCAGAAACTCAACCTCAGGAGCTAAAAACACACATTTAGACTTCTTGAGTCGCAGGCCTACGCGGTCCAGTCGGCAGAGCACCTCCTCCAGGTTGTGGCGGTGTTCCTTGGTGTCTCGACCCATGATGAGGATGTCGTCCTGGAATACGATCATTCCAGGAATGGATTTAAGCAGGCTTTCCATGTTTCTTTGAAAAATCACAGCCGCTGATCGAATGCCAAACGGGCACTTGTTATAAACGAACAGTTCCTTGTGCATGGTGATGGTGGTCAGTAGTTTAGATTCGTCGGCCAGTTCCTGGGTCATATAGGCTGAAGTGAGGTCCAACTTGGTGAACAGCTTGCCGCCTGCCAGCGTGGCGAAGAGGTCCTCTGCTCTAGGGAGCGGGTATTGGTCTTGTAGGGACACCCGATTGATGGTGGTCTTGTAGTCGCCACAGACCCTGACAGAGCCATCTGCTTTTAGGACGGGAACAGATGGGGCTCGCCCTGTCGGTGAATTCAACAGGCGAGATGATGCCCTCTCTCAACAGCCGGTCCAATTTGCTCTCGATCTTTTCCAGCATCACATACGGCACCGCTCTGGCTTTGTGGTGCACTGGCCTGGCGTCCGGGGTGATGTGTATCACTACTTTAGTACCTTTGAAAGTCCCGACGCTAGGTTGGAATAGTGAATCGAATTGTTGTAGGACTTGTGAGCACGAACTTCACTCCACAGATGACATTGCATGAACATCCCCCCCATTTCCAATTCATCTCGGCTTACCAGCTCCTCCCCAACAGTGCGGGACCATTGCCCGGGACAATCCAGAGTGGCAGCTGATTCACTACCCCATTGTGTGTGACAGCCAACATTGCACTGCATAGCACCGGAATGATTTCTTTAGTGTAAGTCCGTAATTGTGTCTCAATACATGCTAATTTGGGTCTACTGGCTTTAAGTGGCCATAGCTTTTCAAATTGCTGAACGTCCATGAGTGACTGGCTGGCCCCAGTGTCCAGCTCCATGCGTACTGGGATACCATTTAATAAAACCCTCATCATCATCGGTGGCGTTTTGGTGTATGAACTGTGAATATTTGCCACATGGACCCGCTGAACCTCGGCGTCAATCGATTTGCTCCAAAAGTCAACCTGCCTCAAAGAACCCTCTTCTGGTCCATCCGTCTCATATATTAGTCTGGTTGCAGACTTCCTGCACATTCGAGCCAAGTGGCCACTGAGATTGCAGATCCTGCAGACAAACTGTTGAAATCTGCAAGATCTAACTGAGTGTTTTCCCCAACACCTCCAGCATGAGTTAAAGTTTCCATTGTTGGGAACAAAGGGACTATGGTCAGGCATTCTACGCTGACTGTCCCTTTGACTGCTCTTAAGTACCCTATTAGTGGGTGTCAATGGCCCAATCCCGGGCTGCATTGTCCATTGTGATGGCGTGAATGTCCGTTCAGCCTGCCATTGTCTCTGTTGAAGTCCTACTCTGGGGTCTATTGCTGCCTGGGGAGTGTTGGACTGCCCCTGCTTGCCTGCGGGGCTCTGAGTTGCATTGATGATGTTGACTCCCTGATCCATCGGCGCGTTAGAGGCAGTATTGCACGCGTATATTATTTTTGTCTCTTCCTCCCCCGCCATGAAAGTTTGAGCCATCAACGCCGCCGCTTCCAAGGTCAAATCCTTGGTCTCAATTGATTTGCGGAAAATTCCCGCATGACCGATGCCCTCGACAAAGAAGTCCCTTAGCATCTCCCCCCTGCAGGCGTCTGAGAACTTACAGAGGCTGGCCAAATGCCGGAGGTCTGCTACGAAGTCCGGTATGCTCTGTCCTTCACGACGTCGGTGGGTGTAGAATCTGTGTCAGGCCATATCTATGCTACTCGCGGTTTGAGGTGCTCCCCGATCAATTTGCTAAGTTCTTCAAAGGTTTTGTCCGCTGGCTTTTCGGGTGCTGGTAAGTCCTTCATGAGCGCATAAGTCTTTGGTCCGCAGCTGGTCAAAAGGTGAGCCCTTCGTTTGTCGGCCGCTGCATCCCCCAGCCATTCTTTCGTAACGAAGCTTTGCTGAAGCCTCTCGACAAAATCGTTCCAGTCTTCCCCAAAACAGTACCGTTCCTCTGTGCTACCGGTGGCCATTCTCATCGGTCATGAATTCCCGTTTCTCGTCGCCAATGTAAAGTCCTTACTCTACAGTATGAAACTATACGAGGCACATTCTGGGGACCAGGTCACTCTGTGACCTTAACTCTTTATTCACAGGACTCCCAAAGACAATGACCCTGCGTAGGACCTCCCTTTTTATACCTGTGTGATCAGGTAAGGAGTGTCTCCCACAAGTTCACCCCTTGTGTTCAAGGTGTGCATCTAGGTTGAGTATATACAGTAATACAGTGGTGTTACATTGTGGTTACATACATGACAGGTCCCTTCATCCAATTCGTAAATATAGATTGTAAATAATTGCGGTCCCAGCACTGATCCCTGCGGCACCCCACTAGTTATTGGTTGCCAACCAGAGAATGAACCATTTATCCCGACTCTGTTTGTTAGCCAATCCTCTATGTGCCGTATGTGATGCGGGAGAAAATTGAGTGTGAGTTGGACAAGTTGCTAAGAGAGGGCATAATTTCGCCCATTGAATTCAGCGACTGGGCAAGCCCCATCGTCCCTGTTCTAAAAACGGATGGCTCGGTCAGGATCTGTGGCAACTACAAGGCCACCATCAACCGAGTGTCCCTTTAGGACCAATACCCGTTTCCGAGAGCGGAGGAATTTTTTGCCACGCTGGCAGGCGGCAAGCTGTTCACCAAGTTGGACCTCACTTCGGCCTACATGACCCAGGAACTTGCCGAAGAATCCAAGCTACTGACCACCATCACTACGCACAAGGGGCTGTTTGTCTACAACAGGTGTCCATTTGGCATTCGTTCAGCAGCCGCTATCTTTCAGAGGAACATGGAAAGCCTGCTCAAATCCATCCCCGGAACAATCATATTTCAGGACGACATCCTTATCACGGGTCGAGACACCGAGGAACACCGCCACAACCTGGAGGAGGTGCTACACCAACTGGACCGGGTAGGCCTGCAACTAAAGAAGTCCAAGTGTGTGTTTTTGGCCCCAGAGGTCGCGTTTTTGGGCAGGAAGGTTGCCGCAGACGGGATCCGGTCCACCGAATCCAAAATGGAGGCACTCCGTCGCACGCCCAGGCCCGGCAACACATCGGAGTTGCGGTTATTTCTGGGACTATTGAACTATTTCGGGAACTTTCTGCCGAACTTAAGCACATTGTTGGAGCCGCTGCACGTGCTCCTGCATAAGGGTTGCGATTGGTTTTGGGGGGACTGTCAGGAATGGGCTTTCAATCGGGCACGGAACCTGCTGTGTTCTAATGAGTTATTGACCCTGTACGACCCTGTAAGAAATTGGTTTTGACATGCGATGCATCACCCTATGGAGTTGGGTGCGTGTTGCAGCAGAGTAATGATGAGGGCCAACTCCAAACTGTGGCTTATGCCTCCAGGTCGCTCTCCCAAGCAGAAAGGGGGTATGGGATGGTTGAAAAGGAAGCACTCGCATGTGTCTACGGGGTGAAAAAGATGCACCACTACCTTTTTGGCAGAAGGTTCCAGTTAGAAACGGACCACAAGCCGTTAACATCCCTGTTGTCCGACAGCAAAGCTGTCAATACCAATGCATCAGCTCGCATACAGCAATGGGTTCTCACGCTAGCTGCGTATGACTACACCATACGGCACCGGCCAGGCACCGAATATTGCGCTGATGCGCTCACCAGGCTTCCACTGGCCACCACTGAGGGGGCAGCGGAGCAAAGCGCGGAGATGGTCATAGCTGTCGATGCCTTTGACAGCGCAGGCTCCCCCATCACAGCCCGCCAGATCAAAACCTGGATAAACAGAGATCCCCTCCTATCTCTGATTAAGAAATGTGTCCTGACTGGGGATTGGGCGCCCGCACACGGAGCATGCCCTGAAGAGGTCAGACCGTTTCACAGACGGATGGATGAGCTCTCCATCCAAGCCGACTGCCTACTATGTGGCAGCCGGGTAGTCATGCCCCAGAGGGGTAGGGAAGCATTCATCAGGGAACTCCACAGCGAGCACCCAGGCATCGTGCTTATGAAGGCCATAGCCCGGTCACATATATGGTGGCCGGGAATTGATGTAGACCTGGAATACTGTGTTTGCAGGTGCACGACGTGTGCCCAGCTGGGCAATGCCCCCAGGGAGACCCCACTCAGCCCGTGGCCCTGGCCCACCAAGCCATGGTCACGTATTCATGTAGACTACGCGGGCCCGTTCATGGGAAAAATGTTCCTCATTGTTATTGATACGTACTCGAAATGGGACGAGTGCATCATATTGAATTCATGCATGACATCCACCATAGTGGAGAGTCTGCGTGCGGTCTTTGCGACCCACGGCTTGCCGGACATCCTAGTTAGCGACGACGGCCCGTGTTTTACTAGCTATGAATTCCTGGAGTTCATGCCGGATAATGGCATCAAACATGTCAGGTCAGCGCCATTCAAGCCGGCTTCCAATGGCCAGGCGGAACGTGTGATTCAAATCATAAAGCAAGGCATGCTCCGGATTCAAGGACCCTCCCTTCAATACCGTCTATCGCGCCTCCTGCTGGCCTACAGGTCCCGACCGCACTCGCTCACGGGGGTCCCGCCAGCAGAACTACTCATGAAACGTACACTAAAAACTCGGCTGTCCCTCATTCATCCAGTCTTGTCAGACATTGTTGAGGGCAAGCACCAGTCCCAAAATGAGTGCCACAACCGTAACTCAAAGGGGAGATGGATAGAAATCGATGACCCTGTATTTGTTCTTAATCACGTTTTGGGGCCCAAGTGGCTTGAGGGTACTGTAATTGGTAAAGAGGGGAATAGGGTCATAGTGGTCAGACTCAACAATGGGCTGATATGCCGCAAGCATCTGAACGAGGTAAAAAAAAGGTTCAGCATGGACACTGAGGAACCTGAGGAAAATCATGAGATGCTGCCCACACCACTGCCAGTGAACGAGCAACAAGAACCGTCAGCAGCATGCACAGTCCCCATGGTCAGCCCGGACGAGCCGGAATCACCACAGGTGACAAAGACGCATGCCAAGGCTCAACAACCAGAGCCCCAACTGCGGCGCTTCACGAGAGAGCGTCGACCATCTGAAAGACTCAATCTTTGACCCAAAGACGTTGGGGGGAGGTGATGTCATGTTTGTAACCTCACATAACTGTAACCATCATGTAACAACACTGTACACTGCACACACCTGAGAAATGCACACCTTGACCACATGGGGTGAACCTGTGGGAGACACTCCTCACCTGGTCATCCAGGTATATAAAGGGAGGTCCCACGCAGGGTCATCACTTCTTGGTCCTGTGAATAAAAGTACAGGTCACAGGGTGACCTTGTCTCCAGTGTGTGCCTCTTGTTGATTTGCTATAGTGTGTAAGGACACAACAAGACCCTTCCACGATATGCCCTCTCGCCATCTTGCTATGTGAGATGGCTCATTGGCTGCTTCCTGCTGCTGTTGTGCCTCCTCCAACTCTGCAGCCTGGTGCTGCCCAGCATCTGGCTCTGCTGCAGGCTCCCTCCTGGCTGCTCGCCTATTATCTGCTGGAGGGCGTCAGCGAACCTGACTCTCCTCCTTGAGGGAGGCCCTTGCTGAATGACATCGTGTGCCAGCTCTCTTGCTTGCCCTCTGTGGCCATCTCCCTGACCCTCTCCATCATGCTGCACTGGCCCTTGCCCACTGCCTCTGCATCCCTTGCCCCTGGCACCGCCTTCTCCTCTGTGCCTCGGTGGCACGCACAATGCACAAGAGACAATGGCCTGCAAGCACTGCCCCCATCTCAAGACCCTCCAGCAGCACAGCCTCCTCGAAGTGGCCTCCCTCTTCTACAGCTGGGAGGCACCTCCAGCACTGGGCAAGGAGTGCACACTGACGCCTTCCACTGTAAGTCTAACAACGTCAAAAAGTCGCCGGCATGAAATTCTGTGAAATCACCAAGCCTTTAAGAGGCTCCGGCACTGTGCATCTGCAACGATGCAATACCGTAAAAAAACACCTCTTGGGACTGCCGAGCAGCCACACGACTTTTCAAGGGGAATCTCGCTTCCTTCCCGGGACCTCAGCAGTGCACGGAGTAATGACGCACTGAGTGCTGCCAGTCAGTGAGGGGGAAGTGAGGGGAAGAAGTATGGAGCTGTAGATCGCTGCAAGACCGCGGCAGGGGAATACCGATATCGGCGGCCACTTGACGGGAGCTCAGCGGCCACTGCACTCTGCTGCGTGGCCGCCGATTTGAGTTGCTCACGGACCTTAGCAAGTGGGGCAATTTCGGCTCCCAGGTGCAGTCTCATCAGGGCCCTATATAATTGCAGTAAGACATCTTGGGGTCGACATTGCCCTCCGCCCGAAACGGGGCGCACTTAATGTTTTTTTTTTTATTTCTCCGCCCCAATCCATGGGGCTGAGACTTGATCGATTTTCAGCTGATATAATTTTTTTTGGAGCGGGGCGGTGTTCTGGGTGGTTGCGGGGCGGAGGTGCCGTTTTGTTGGGTCGGCCGCCCCAATGAGTCATCAGCGTCGCGCTAGTACTCAATCTGATGAGTCAACAGCAGTACGCCGACCACACCCTACTCTCTGTGCGAACATCAAACGCAGCACTGACCCTTTAAATAATGCCCCGGGTTTGTTTCTCCACCTTGTGCAGTCCAACTTTTTCAGATGCCAGCCATTAAGTGAGACGGCAAAAGTGAATGTGGCGAGAAGGGTGCAAAGGAGGCGTTAGCCGGCGGGATGCAGCATTTCTACACCTTAAAAAATTACCGCTGAATCTCATGTCAGACATGACCAGCACCCAGCACCACTTCCAACCACCTAACTCCCAGTTAACACCTATCACCAGTATTATCAGCAGGCGTCAGCAACCGAATTTTGACCCCGATGCTTTTCTTTGAACAAGTGTCATGGGATCATTTATTTCCGCAGGCAGGTGCAACCTCAGGTTGACATCTCATCTGAAAGTCCATCTGTGAGTACAACAATTTCTCCGTCAGCCAAGAGAATGCTCTGAAGTGGGGTTTAAACTGGCAACCTTCAGACTCAGGGTAAGAGTACTATGACCAAGCCAAACTGACAATAAAGTAAATCATATGCCCATAAAACACACGTTGAGAATGCTTTTCTAATGTTTTTCTTAATTTTAAAACCCATTTTGTAGATAGACAAAACTAGCTGACTTGGATTTGCTAGTGATAAAGATGGGAGTGACTTGTTACTGTCACTAAAAATTGATCAAAGTTAGCCTTGATAATAACTGAAATAAATTTCGAATTCAGGTATGAAGTTATATTGAGAATAATGAATACCTACCTGGAAGGGAGTACATGGGGTATAATGGATAACTAGTCAGGAGTTAAATGGAAAATAACAAATATATCTGAGGGCGTTACATAGAGAATAGCTGATATTTGAGTGTCGTTACTCCACCTGTCTGTAATCACTGGGAGCAGTGGGTATTTTTATTCATTAATACAGAAACCGCAGCAACATCCTTAAATAAAAAAGTTTTTAAATTGCTGTAACAGGCCTATGTATCTTTTACCTTGCACAACTACCTGTCACAGGACCTGACTGGAATCAGCAGTAACAGCAGAGTGTGATAGCACGTTCAAATCTGTAAAAATACGTGGCTTCAAGGCTGTAATCCAGTGATGGAGATTCAGCCAATTGTCTTGTACATTGGGTCCAAGTTTCCCGAATTAAAAACAATGACGCTCACTCATCTGGACACCCGTTTTTTTTGGGCCCCTCGGCTGAAAATAAAAATCCAAAGTTTTCTTGCAGCATGCGCACCTTCTGGCGCCGGCACTACCCGAATCCATCTGGCAGGGCAGGGCTTCCAGTGGGCGCCTGAGATGGCTGTTTTTCCTGGACCTCTGCTGAAGCAAAGGAATGTTCCCTCTGCTACCCCAGCCTTTTGGAAGAGACCACACAGAACCTCTGTTTGTGTTTGATGCTCTACTGGTATTCTTCTCTTTATAGCAGGACCCGTGAGACTATCATCCGTGTGATCTGCTTCCAGAACTGACCTCCACGCAACTACATTAGGCTTCACTACCACATCGATATCTTCTTGTGCTCTGCGTCCCAACACATGTCACCCCTAAAGTGGGTGTCTCTGGGGGCTGCTGAGGAAGAAGCTGAATGAGTGTGCGTAAGTGGTGTCTAATGATGCCAATGTTAGTGAGGCCTACATCATCTGGCCCTTCAGCATTCACCTCATCTGTCTCCTGGCATTCAGCATCTGGTAGAAAAAAAACTTTGGATTGCTTCAGCAGCATTCTATTCTCAATCAGCTATTGTTGGCACGGCAGAGACAGAGACAGATCATCCTAGTAACAGCCAGTTTTTAAGATTGAAATAAGGCCTTGGAATGTTTATAGTAGTACCATCCATCTTTCGGATGTGACATTAAACCGATGCCTTGTCTGCTCGCTCAGGTGGATGCAAAAGATCCCAGGGCACTATTTTGCGAAGACCATAGGAGTTATATAGGGCCTTTCCCGACCAACGGACGTCTCAAAGCACTTTACAGCCAAAGAAGTACTTTTGGAGTGTAGTCACTGTTGTAATGTAGGAAACATGACAGCCAATTTACACTCAGCAAGCTCCAAACAGCAATGCGATAATGACCAGATAATCTGTTTTACTGAAGTTAATCGAGGGATAAATATTGGCAGGACACCGGGTATAACACCCCTGCTCTTCTTCGTTCCAGGTCCCAAACTTCATTTTGAAGGGGTGAAGATGCCTGTGCATGAGTTCTTTTAACATGGGGTAGCTGTTGCACACCAGCTACCACATAGGCTGAGCAACACGAGGTCTTGGCCCGGTGGCAAGGGGGTCAAAGATGGCTGGGGATACAGCTCTACTGTATGGGCCTAATTGCCTACAGTGGAATGTGAGCCATAAGCTCGGCGCTGAGCAGTGCCTTTAGGAGAGATGGTGAGAGATCCGAGGTGTGGAGAGTGAGAGTAAGAGGCCTGAGGCATTGCTTCACTCTCCCAGTTATTAATTCCCGGCTGGGGGCTGACACTGGGGCCCCGCTTGTGCTTTTTAACTGCATCCCGCTCCACCTTTGTTTCTCGCCTGAGGAAGAGAGTGTTTGAAGACCAGGACCTCAAATTTGGCACCAAGCTTATAGTCTACAGGGAAGTAGTGATACCTGCCCATCTGTATGGCTCAGAGACGTGGACTATATACAGCAGACATCTCAAACGTTGGAGAAGTACCACCAGTGCTGCCTCCGCAAGATCCTGCAAATCCATTGAGAGGATAGGCACACCAACGTCAGTGTTCTTGTCCAGGCCAACATTCCCAGCTTCGAAGCATTGACCACGCTCAATCAGCTCCGTTGGGCAGGCCACATCGTCCGCATGCCCGACACGAGACTCCCAAAGCAAGCACTCTACGCGGAGCTTCGTCACGGCAAGCAGAGGACGTCTCTCAAAAACAGGATGCTAGACAGTGTGAGAATCATTCAACCATTCAAATGTGTCTATCTGGTCACCTGTGTGATTATAGTAATTCATGGCAAGAGTCGATTGCGGCAAAGGGACCTGATTTCAGGACAATGGGCAGCTGGTCGGTTAGTCTACATTGTTAAGTATTTGTATGTACTGTTAATGTATCATTGATAGTATGTATGGAATATAGAGTTCAAAGACCTGATTTTGAATAAGAGATGTGAATGAAGACTGTTTTAGCAGAGACACTAAAATTGGAGTGTGTTTCTCAAGCAGAGAGCACACACTGGTTTTGTGTGCAGTATGAAGGTTTAAATAAAGACCTGATCCTGCCATCACTACAACAGAGTGTGGATGTAATCGGACGTTTAAAGCAATGAAATGAAAAAGAGCAAGAAAGCAGTTCAACATCACTCACAGCCACAACCTTTCACGTGGCCCATGTCACATAACCTGCTGGCTTTTTCTCTGGTACTCCTTTCTCTAATTTGTGAAAGCAGCGCTTCCTCATCAGCCTCTGAGAGATGACCTGCTCGCCTTTTCTCTTATGTGGCAGGAATCATTTCACACCCTCTTGCTCGACTCTTGAGCTGCATATAGACCTTTAAATGATGATGTTGCGCCTTTTCTCCACCCGCTTCCCGAATTTTTTATTCCCCACCACTGTATGTGACATCCTGCTAGCGGGTCTTATGCCCTTGTCTTCCCAGCATTCTGGAAATTAGCTAGCCCCGGGATTTGTGACAGGGTCAGCCTCCTCCAATTTCGGCGAGAATAATTCCCACTCCATCACATGTAGACTGTCGCAGTGAGGACTGAGAAGTTTTGGGGCCCCTTTAACAATTCACCAATGACAGTGAGTTTATCTGGATCAGCCTGTCCCTGGGGAAAGCACAGCAGTCATTCATGGAGAGAAGAGCAGGTTGTCACAGAATAGTTTTACTGTTTTACTAAGCTACCCTGTGAATTTTATTTTCTTTGTTCATTCATCGGAAGTAAGCATTGCTGGCAAGGCCAGCATTTATTGCCCATCCCTAATTGCCCTTAACTGAGTGGCTTGTTAGGCCATTTCAGAGGGCTGTTAAGAGTCAACCACATTGCTGTGGGTCAGGAGTAACATATAGGCCAGACGGCATATTTCCTTCCCTAAAGGGCATTCGTGAACTGGATGGGTTTTTACAACAATCCAGTAGTTAAATGATCACCATTACTGATGCTAGCTTTTTATATCAGATTAACTGAATTTAAATTCCCCAGTTACCATGGTGGGATTTGAACTCATGACTCCAGATCATTAGTCCAGGCCTCTGAATTACTAGTCCAGTAACATAACCACGATGCTACCATTCCCTTATCAGACATTAAATACTTTACATGTAATATGTAGCTGTGACAATACTGAGCTGCAGAAAACTAACTCGAATTTATCTGTCATGTTCTGATTCCAGGGGCAGCTGTCTGGATTTACACTGTTGAGAAATCTAAAACTTTAGATGGACTGTGCAATTGAAAATGCAAATCAAACACGATTAGATCATCACCATCATAGGCAGTCCCTCGAAATTGAGGAAGACTCTAAAAGTGAGTTCTCAGGTGACTGAACAGTCCAATACAGGAATTACAGTCTCTGTCACAGGTGAGACAGTCGTTGAAGGGTGGGGAGTCTGGTTTGCTGCACGCTCCTTCCGCTGCCTGTGCTTGATTTCTGCATGATCTCGGCGATGAGACTCGAGGTGCTCAGCGCCCTCCCGGATGCTCTTCCTCCACTTAGGGCGATCTTTGGCCAGGGATTCCCAGGTATCAGTGGGGATGTTGCACTTTATTAAGGAGGCTTTGAGGGTGTTCTTGAAATGTTCCCTCTGCCCACCTGGGGCTCGCTTGCCGTGTTGGAGTCCTGAGTAGAGCACTTGCTTTGGGAGTCTCATGTTGGGCAGGTGGACAATGTGGCCCGCCCAACAGAGCTGGTCGAGTGCGGTCAGTGCTTCGATGCTGGGGATGTTGGCCTGATTGAGAACACTGACGTAGGTGCATCTATCCTCCCAGGGAATTTGCAGGATCTTGCGGAGACAGCGTTGGTGATATTTCTCCAGCAATTTGAGGTGTCAACTGTATATGGTCTCCGTCTCTGGTGCATATAGGAGGGCAGGTATGACTACAGCCCTGTAGACCATAAGTTTGGTGCCAGATTTGAGGTCCTGGTCTTCGTACACTCTCTCCCCCAGGCGACCGAAGGCTGCGCTGGCGGTGTTGGACCTCGTCGTCGATGTCTGCCCTTGCTGATAGTAGGCTCCCGAGGTATGGAAAGTGGTCCACATTGTCCAAGGCCGCGCCGTGGATTTTGATGACCGGGGGCAGTGCTGTGTGGTGGGGTCAGGTTTGTGGAGGACCTTTGTCTTACGCATGTTTAATGTAAGGCCCATGCTTTCGTACACTACGGGATACAGTGGACATGATTTTCACGGCGCGACAACTGCAAGAGAAATGCAGGGAACAGCACCAACCCTTGTACATGGCCTTCTTTGACCTCACAAAGGCCTTTCACACTGTTAACCACGAGGGACTATGGAGTATCCTCCTCCGTTTCGAATGCCCCCCAAAAGTTTGTCGCCATCCTCCACCTGCTCCACGATGACATGCAAGCCGTGATCCTGACCAACGGATCTATCACAGACCCAATCCACATCCGGACTGGGGTCAAGCAGGGCTGCGTCATCGCGCCAACCCTTTTCTCGATCTTCCTCGCTGTAATGCTCCATCTCACTCTCAACAAGCTCCCCGCTGGAGTGGAACTAAACTATAGAACCAATGGGAACCTGTTCAATCTTCGTCACCTCCAGGCCAGATCCAAGACCGTCCCACCCTCTGTCATCGAACTACAGTACGCGGACAATGCTTGCATCTGCGCCCATTCAGAGGCTAAACTCCAAGCCATCATCAACGTCTTCACAATTAGATATCTGGTGGTCAAGTCCATCATTAATGGAAGTGCTAAGCATGACACTGTTTATGCTAGAGATGTGGGCGTAATTAAAAGATGACCTCATCCTAAATATGAAGTAACACTCAGGGTCAGAAGCAGGGCACAATGGCATGAACTGGCATGTAAAGCTATTAGCTGAAGCTGTTTGTTGTAGATTAACAGAGAGTACTTCAGCAAGGCCGACATTGATTCATTGTTTTATTCAAATAGTGTTTGTGAAGCTCCAAGTCACCCTGCAGCCTCTTAGCACCCTCCTCACAGCTCACACTGCCACCCAGCTTAGTGTCATCTGCAAACTTGGAGATATTACATGCAATTCCTTCGTCCAAATCATTAATGTATATTATAAATAGCTGGGGGCCCAGCACTGAACCTTGCGGTACACCACTAGTCACTGCCTGACATTCTGAAAAGGACCCGTTTATTCTTACTCCTGTCTGCCAACCAGTTCTCTATCCACGTCAATACATTACCCCCAATACCATGTGCTTTAATTTTGCATACTAATCTTTTGTGTGGGACCTTGTCAAAAACCTTTTTGAAAGTCCAAATGCACCACATCCATTGGTTCTCCCTTGTCCACTCTACTAGTTACATCCTCAAAAAATTCTAGAAGATTTGTCAAGCATGATTTCCCTTTCATAAATCCATGCTGACTTGGATCGATCCTGTCACTGCTTTCCAAATGCGCTGCTATTACATCTTTAATAATTGATTCCAACATTTTCTCCTACTGATGTCAGGCTAACCGGTCTATAATTCCGTTTTCTCTCTCCCTCCTTTTTTAAAAAGTGGGGTTACATTAGCTACATTCCAATCCATAGGAACTGATCCAGAGTCTCTAGAATGTTGGAAAATGATCACCAATGCGCCCACTATTTCTAGTGTCACTTCCTTAAGGACTCTGGGATGCAGACTATAAGGCGCTGCGTATATAGCGGCCTTCAATCCCATCAATTTCTCTCACACAATTTCCTGACTAATAAGGATTTCCTTCAGTTCCTCCTTGCTAGACCCTCGGTCCCCTAGTATTTCCGGAAGGTTATTTCTGTCTTCCTTCGTGAAGACAGAACCAAAGTATTTGTTCAATTGGTCTGCCATTTCTTTGTTCCCCATTATAAATTCACCTGATTCTGACTGCAAGAGACCTACATTTGTCTTCACTAATCATTTTCTCTTCACATTTCTATAGAAGCTTTTGCAGTCTGTTTTTATGTTCCCTGCAAGCTTACTTTCATACTCTATTTTCCCCCTCCTAATTAAACCCTTTGTCCTCCTCTGCTGAATTCTAAATTTCTCCCAGTCCTCAGGTTTGCTGCTTTTTCTGGCCAATTTATATGCCTCTTCCTTGGATTTAACACTATCCCTAATTTTTCTTTTAGCCACGGTTGAGCCACCTTCCCCGTTTTATTTTTACGGCAGACAGGGATGTACAATTGTTGAGTTTCATCTGTGTGATCTTTAAATGTCTGCCATTGCCTATCCACCGTCAACCCTTTAAGTATCATTCGCCAGCCTATCCTAGCCAATTCATGTCTCTTACCAAGGAAGTTACCTTTCTTTAATTTCAGGACCCTAGTCTCTAAATTAACTGTGTCACTCTCCATCTTAATGAAGAATTCTACCATATTATGGTCACTCTTCCCCAAGGGGCCTCGCACAACAAGATTGCTAATTAATCCTCTCTCATTACACAAGACCCAGTCTAGGATGGCCTGCTCTCTAGTTGGTTCCTCGACATATTGGTCTAGAAAACCATCCCTTATACACTCCAGGAAATCCTCGTCCACCATGTTGCTAGCAGTTTGGTTAGCCCAATCTATATATAGATTAAAGTCACCCATGATAACTGCCGAACCTTTATTGCATGCATCCCCAATTTCCTGTTTGATGCATCCCCAACCTGACTTCCACTGTTTGGTGGTCTGTACACAACTCCCACTAGCGCTTTCTGCCCTTTGGTGTTCCGTGCACTACCCATACAGAGTCTCCCTACAGGACCAATACCCGCTGCCCAGAGCAGGGGACCTATTTGCCACGTTGGCTGGAGGAAAACTTTTCTCGAAACTTTGACCTCACATCTGCGTATATGACGCAAGAACTGACCGAAGAGTCTAAGCTACTCACCACCATCAACACACATCGAGGCCTTTTTGTGTACAATCGATGCCCATTCGGCATCAGGTCGGCAGCTGCTATGTTCCAGCGCAACATGGAAAGTCTGCTCAAGTCCATCCCAGGGACAGTTGTGTTTCAAGATGACATACTCATCACGGGCAGGGACACCAACTCTCATCTCCGCAATCTTGAGGAAGTACTAAATCGATTGGATCGGGTAGGCCTAAGCGTTAAGAAATCCAAGTGTCTAGTTCTCGCGCCTGAGGTTGAATTTTTGGTCAGAAGGATTGCCGCTGATGGAATCCGCCCAACTGAATCCAAAACCGAAGCGATTCGCCTGGCACCCAGGCCCCGGAATGTTTCGGAACTGCGTGCCTTTCTCGGGCTACTCAATTACTTTGGGAACTTTATGCAGAACTTGAGCACGCTGCTAGAGCCTCTCCATGTGCTACTCAAAAAGGGGTGCGATTGGTTTTGGGGGCGACGCCCAAGAACGCACCTTCAATAAGGCACGCAACCTTCTATGTTCCAAGAGTGTTTTAGCCTTTTTTGACCCAGGCAAAAAGTTAGTCCTTACGTGTGATGCATCAGCGTACGGGGTTGGGTGCATTTTACAGCACGTCAATGATGCGGGTAAATTGCAGCCCGTTGCTTATGCCTCCAGGTCACTTTCGCGGGCGGAGCGCGGGTACGGTATGGTTGAGAAGGAGGAGCTCGCGTGCGTGTACAGTGTCAAAAAGATGCACCAATACCTTTTCGGGGCCAAGTTTGCTTTAGAAACTGACCACAAACCCCTCACATTCCTACTATCCGAGTGCAAGGCAATCAACGGCAACGCCTCGGCGCGCATTCAGCGGTGGGCACTCATGCTGGCAGCTTACGACAACATGATAAGCCACAGACCAGGCACAGACAACTGTGCCGGCGTGCTTAGCAGGCTACCCCTGGCGACCACAGAAGGGTTCGACGAACAGGACTGTGAGATGGTCATGGCAATCAATGCCTTTGAATCCACAGGTTCGCCCATGACGGCTCGCCAAATCAGAGCCTGGATGACCAGCGACCCCACATTATCTCTAGTTAAAAGATACGTTTTAACCGGTGACTGGGCAGAGGTTCGCGATGCCTGCCCCAAGGAGGTCAAACCCTTCCATAGGCACATGCATGAACTCTCACTACAGGCAGACTGCCTGATGTGGGGCGGCCGAGTAGTTATGCCCTTACGAGGCAGGGAGGCGTTTGTCTGGAAGCTCCATCGCGAGCACCCGGGGATCGTCCTTATGAAGGCCATAGCCAGATCTCATGTCTGGTGGCCTGGCATTGTCACGGACTTGGAGCTCTGCGTCCGTCGGTGCACCATTTGTGCCCAACTCAGTAATGCCCCCAGGGAGGCCCCCCTAAGCCCCTGGCCCTGGCCCACCAAACCGTGGTCGCGGGTGCATGTAGACTATGCGGGCCCATTCATGGGCAAAATGTTCCTCATAGTCGTTGATGCATTTTCAAAATGGATCGAGTGCACCATTTTAAACTCGAGCACCACCTCCACTGCTGTGGAGAGCCTTAGAACCACGTTTGCAATGCACGGCATTCCTGACATATTGGTCAGTGATAATGGTCCGTGCTTCACCAGCGCAGAATTTCACGATTTTATAGTTGGCCATGGTATAAATCACGTTAAGACGGCACCTTTCAAGCCGGCCTTCAGTGCAGTGCAGTGCAGAGCAGTGCAGATCATTAAACAAGGTATGCTCAGAATCCAAGGTCCCATGCTGCAGAGCCGCCTGTCGCGGCTGCTGCTGGCATACAGATCTCGTCCGCATTCGTTGACTGGGGTTCCCCCCGCGCAACTATTGATGAAACGAACCTTAAAGACCAGGCTCTCGTTAATCCTCCCAGACATGCATGAAATTGTTGAGGCTAAGCGTCAAATGCTAATTGAGTACCATGACCGAAATTCGAGGGGAAGGTGGAATGAGATAGGGTCAAAGTGTTTGTGCTAAACTATGGCCGGGGTCCCAAATGGCTTGCAGGGACAGTAACAGACAAAGAAGGAAACAGGCTATTGGTTGTACAAATGGACAATGGCCAAACCTGCTGGAGGCATGTCGACCAAGAATAAAGTAGATTCACTGATAACACTGAAGAACCAGAGGCAGACTGCAATATGGAACTCACACCACACCTGGTGGACAGACAGGTGGAACAACCTGAGGAAAGGGCAGTCTCAACAGACAGCCCAGGCGAGATACCAGCAATCACACCGAAGGAAACAGACAGCCCAGGCGAGATACCAGCAATCACACCGAACGAAAAACAGGCACCAAGGCAAACAACTGACCCACAACTCAGACGCTCCACGCGAGAGCGCAGACCACCTGAGAGACTGAATCTATAAAGGCAATAAGACCTTGGGGGAGGGTGATGTCATGTATCTCACATTATTATATATAACTGTATCTTACCATGCTATACATGACTGTAACTGGATATGACCTGTAACAATAAGCATACCTTACTACCAGGGGTGCACTTGCAGGAGACACTCCAGACCTGTCCCACTGTGATATATAAAGGGAGGTCTCAGGCAAGTGCAGCACTGGAGAGCTGGAATTAAAGGTGCAGGTCCTGAGTGACCTTGACTTCAGCATGTGTCTCGTGTAAGTCAGTACATTAGAGTCAGGACTTGACAGTGCATTAAGTATCAGTCGAGATTATGAGCTCAAGGCATGAAGAGGAACCCACAATCCTCTGTCTTAGAGAGAAGAGTGCTACCACTGAACCAAGACTGGCACATAAAGTATGATGACATTCTCATTTTCCATTAATAGTTTGCCCCCACGCTTAGAACAGCGCAACTCCGTGAGCTGCGCCGATATTTTCAAACAAAAAGCGTGCCTAAAACTTACCTCGGTATTCTCCCCACTGCTGGAACGTTCCAGGCCCTTGGCGCAGTGCAGCACAAGCTGTGGGGGGCGGAGCCAGGTCTCGGCGCTGAAAACAGTGCCGGGACCTCTGCACATGTGCACTAGAGTGTGCGCGCATGTGTAGTAGCTCCAGGTCGCCGAGGCTGTGTGGGAGGGGCCCGAAGCACGATGCCCCTAGCCCTGGCCGAATGGACTCACTGGGGCGGCGAAGATCGGACTGGACCTCCCTCGTCTTCAGCTTCAGCTCCCGCTCCGGCTCCGCCCCCCCCCCCCCCCCCGCCCCCCGTTCAGGTCCGCTCCTTCTCCAGCTTCCCCCCCCCCTCCTCTCCTCCTCCCACTCCTCTCCTCCCCTTCCTCCCTCCCTCCTCTCCTCTCCCCTCCCTCCCCTCCCTCCCCCTCCCTCCTCTCCCCTCCCTTCCTCCGCTTCCCTCCCCCTCCTCTTCCTCCCCCTCCCCTTCCTCCCCTCCTCTCCCTCCCCCCTTCTCCCCCCACCCCTCACTGTCAGAAATACAGAGAGACACTGACAGACAGAGAGAGAGACACTGACAGAGAGAGATACTGACAGAGAGAGAGACACTGGGGGGATGGGGAGGGAGGGGGCCCATCCCAGCATGCTGTTGGAGTGCTCCCGGTGCTGCAGTCAGTGAGTAGAAACTTAATTTTTTATTGATTGATTTTTTAATTATTTGTTTAATTTTTAATTTTTAAAATTTTTTTGATTGATTTATTGGTTGATTTATTGATTTATTTATCATTTATTATTGATGATGGCTCTTTACTTGTAAAAGTGACGTGTTTCATGTTTGTAAACTTCCCTCCCCCCCCCCTCCCAATCTCTCATTCCCTACGCTTGATTTCTAAGTGTAGGCAAGGTTTTTCTGAGCGTACAGAAATCTACACTTACTCCATAAGTTAGTTTGGAGTAAGTTTTCGCTGCCTAAACTTGCAAAACAGGCGTAAGTGGCTGGACATGCCCCTTTTTGAAAAAAACATCTGTTCTAAAATGAAACTATTCTAATTCACTAGAACTGGAGCAAACTAAATGCCGAGAATTGCAATTTCTAAAATACTCCATTCTAAATTAGTTGCTCCAAAAAAATAGGAGCAACTCAGGCCGAAACTTGACTCCATAAAGGGTAACTCAAGGAAACACGCAAAATATGTTCTATAAAAATAGTTGACAAAATGATAAGCAATAGATAGAACAAGAGTAAACGATATTGAATGATTATAAAGATCTTGAAACACCAATATCATTTCAATATATGAGCCATATGACAACTCAAATGAACTTTTCCTACTTTAGCTGCAGTGAAGTCTTGTTTAACAAATGTCGAGAACTGTAGCATAGTGCTTATGTTACTGGGCTAATTGGAGACAAAGACGTGAGTTCAAATCCCACCACGGCAGCTGGGACGTTTAAATTCAATTAATTAAATAAATCTGGAATAAAAAGCTAGTATCAATGACCATAAAACTATCGGATTGTCGAAAAAACCTATCTGTCTAATGTCCTTTGGGGAAGGAGCTCTGTCGTCCTTACCTGGTCTGGCCTATATGTGACTCCAATGTGTTTGACTGTTAACTGCCTCTGAAATGGCCGAGCAAGCAACTCTGTTGTAACAAACCACTGCGGGAAATAATAAAATAATAAAACCAGACGGATCACCCAGCATCAACCTTGGCACCAGCTTCAGACACGACCATGGCACACCTTACCCAGCCAATCCTGCAAAGCCCTCCTCAAGTAGTGAAATGTTTATACTACCATCTTCTAAAGTTGAATAAGATCACTTAAGGGTACATAATGCAACCAGCAGTCGAAAACAGTAATGAGTGTTTTCTGTTTAATTCCTAGGCTCGCTATGATATTACTTATACTATGTAAAGCCACACTCCAGATCAAAGGGAGGAAGGGCTTGCCCGAGAGAGCGATCAGAGACGTACGAAACCCAAGAATAATGTCTAGCATAAAACCCCTAAACATAACATTGGTCACTTTCCAGTAAATTTCACGTGTCCATTCTCCATGTGTAAGCCTGGGTAGTGATTGTCAGTACTTGACCCTGGGAACGTCACAGTAAAGCCTAACCCTGCCCTCGTTGGACATGCATTTTCAGTGTTTATCCTGCCTCCCTAACCCGGAGAAGCTGAGATCAATCCCAGTATCCCAGTCACTGCCCCAGTTACGATCAGTGAACAGCACAGACCTGGGGATCATACCTGGGAAACCTACAGTCAGTTATGCAGTGGATACATTCACTAAACCATCAGAGGAACCCCTTTAACTGCTTTAAAAATATAACAAGTCGTTACTGAGAGATGCTGCGAAATATACAGATAACACTTGGGTTATTTGGCATTCCAGCTTATGAAATTTGTTTCTGATACTTCTCTTTCTTGTGTCAACCAAGTTTTTGCGTGCCTACACTTGATGTTATTATAGATGTCTACACTTGCTGGGAAGTGATGTCACTATATACAAAACATATGGTGCCATGGTCTCCTCATGGCTAACGGACCAATCAGATTCTTTCTCAATCTGTCATGTAGCTGGGAGGTATTTTGTTCCTAATAATTCATTTCAAGTGACAGAATGCACATAACACCCATTTGAAACCATTACTAGCACTTTCTCAGAGGTAATGTTTTGAAATGGGAAGTTTAAATCAAAATTAATTAGTACTTTTATTTGTATTACATATGAAATAAAAATATAAACATACAGCTAAAGTTGTATAAAGAAAGAGTAAAAGTTCAGAAGAGTGTGCGATGATAACATGACCTGTTAGAAATTCAATGAAATCATAGAATGGTTACAGCATGGAAGAAGGCTATTCAGCCCGTTGAGCCTGTTCCAGCAGTCTGCAAGAACACTTCAGTTAGTCTCACTCCTCTGCCCTTTCCCCGTAGCCCTGCAAATTCTTTTCTTTCTGGTACTTATCCAATTCCGTTTTGAAAACCACGATTGAGTCTGCCTCCACCACACTTTCAAGTAGTACATTCCAGATCATAACCACTCGCTACGTAAAAAAGTTTTTCCTCATGGTTCTTCTGCCAATCACCTTAAATCTGTGTTTCCGACCCTTTCACCAATGGGACCAGTTTCTCTCTATCTACTCTGTCTAGATCCCTCATGATTTTGAACATCCCTAGAAAATCTTTCAACCTTCTCTACTCTAAGGTGAACAACCCCAACTTCTCCAGTCTTTAGACATAACTGAAGTCCCTCATCCCTAGAACCATTCTTGTAAATCTTTTCTGCACCCTCTCTAAGGCCTTCACATCCTTCCTAAAGTGTGGTGCCCAGAATTGGACACAATACGCCAGTTGAGGTCAGATCAGTGTTTTATAAAGGTTCATCATAATTTCCACGCTTTTATTCTATGCCTCTATTTATGAAGCCCAGGATCCCGTATGCTTTTTTAATCACTTTCTCAACCTGTCCTGTCACCTTCAATGATTTCTGCACATATACCCCAAGGTCTCTCTGTTCATGCACCCTCTTTAGAATTGTACTCTTTAGTTTATATTGCCTCTTTTTGTGCTTCCTCCCAAAATGTATCACTTCATACTTTTCTGCGTTACATTTCATCTGCCACGTGTCCGCCCATTCCACCAGCCTGTCTATGTCATCTTGAAGTCTATCACTATCCTCACAGTTCACTATACTACCAAGTTTTGTGTCATCTGTAAATTTTGAAATTGTGCCCTGTACACATGTCCACTACTGTTTCCTGTCACTTAGCCAATTTCATATCCATACTGCCACTGTCCCTTTTATTCCATGGGCTTCACGTTTGCTGGCAAGTCTATTATGTGGCACTTTATCAAACGCCTTTTGGAAGTCCATGTACACTACATCAACCGCATTGCCTTCATCAACCCTCTCTGTTATCTCATCAAAAAACAGTAATGAGTGTTTTCTGTTTAATTCCTAGGCTCACTTGCCTTTGACAAATCTGTGCTGGCTTCCATTAATTAATCCACACTTGTCCAAATGACTTAATTTTGTCCTGGATTATCGTTTCTAAAAGCTTCCCCACTAGCGAGGTTAAACTGATTGGCCCTTAGTTGCTGGGTTTATCCTTACACCCTTTTTTGAACAAGGGTGTAACATTTGCAATTCTCCAGTCCTCTGACACCAACCCTACATCTAAAAAGGATTGGAAGATTATGTTCAGCACCTCCACAATTTCCACCCTTACCTCACTCAGCACCTAGGATGCATCCCATCCTGGTGACTTATCTACTTCCAGCTGTAGAAAAGGGAGGCCACTTGAGGAGGCTGCACTTGTGGAGGGTCTTGAGATGGGGGCAGTGCTTGCAGGCCAACGGTTCCTGTGCATTGTGCGTGCCGCCGAGGCACGGAGGGGGAGGCAGCGCTGGGGGCAAGGGATGCAGAGGCAGTGAGCAAGGGCTGCAGGCATCATTAGAGAGCATGATGGAGAGGACCAGGGAGATGGCCACAGAGGGCAAGCAAGAGAGCTGGCACACAAAGCCCCTCAGCATGGGCCTTCCCCAAGGAGGAGAGTCAGGTTCGCCGACCCCTCCACCAAATAATGGTCAAGCAGCCCAGGAGGCAGCCTGAGGCAGAGCCAGATGCTGGGCAGCACCAGCCTCCAGCTGACACTGCAATGAAAGCAGCCACATTCTGGAAGCCATCAGAGGCTCCGTGCCCTGTTGCCCAGAGTGCATGAGAGCATTCTGAGCTTCCAGGGCAGCGGCCATCCTGTCCAAAGAAAGGTCAAGATAAACTGAAGACGCAGCTGCAAAACCTGCCCTTTAAGAAGGCCAAGGAGCAGCTGCAGCGTAAGCAAATGATTTTGCATCAAATGGATAAAAGGGGAATTTCTCAGTGTAAACACCATACCACTGAAAACAGCCATTACCACTGGGAATTAAGACTCTGCTCCTTTTATGACCCAAAAAAGGGTAATTTCGATCTTGTTACCACTGCAATCATATCGGTGGTAACGAATGACCAATGACGGTGCGACCACCCCGTTTTGGGCGGAGGGCAAGTTCGGCCCCTTGATCTCTTTCATCATCCAGGGAGCTCTGACTTTAGTTGCCCTATCTTTCCCCCTCGTGGGAATGTACCTCGACTGTACATGAACCATCTCCTCTTTAAAGGACCCCATCGTTCGATTGCAGTTTTGTCTGCCAATCTTTGATTCCAATTTACCCAGGCCAGATCCATTCTCAACCCACTGAAATTGGTCTTCCTCCAATTAAGTATTTTTACTCTAAATTGCTCCCTATCCTTTTGCATAGCTAATCTAAACCTTATGATACTATTATCACTGTCCCCTAAATGTTCTCCTACTAACACTTGCTCCACTTGACCCATCTCACTTCCCAGAACCAGATCCAACAATGCCTCTTTCCTCATTGGGCCAGAAACGTACTGATCAACAATGTTTTCTTGAACACACTTCAGAAATTCTTTCCCCTCTCTGCCCTTTACACTATTACTATCTCAGTATATATTAGGATAGTTGAAGTCCCTCATTATCACTACTCTCTAATTCGTGCAACTCTCTGTAATTTCCCTGCAAATTTGATCCACCAAATCCTTCCCACCAGTTGGTGACCTATAGATTACACCTAGTAGTGTAATGGCACCTCTTGGTTCTTAAATCTAACCATATAGATTCTGTCCTGAAACCCTCCAGGACATCCTCTCTCTCCAACACTGTAATATTCTCAATCAATACTGCCACCCAAACTCCTTCCTTTCCTTCCCTAACTTTCCTGAACACCTTATATCCAGGAATATTTAGTATCCAATCCCGCCCTCTTTTGAGCCAGGTCTCCATTATTGCCACAACAACATATTCCCTTGTGGCTATTTGCACCTGCAGCTCACCAACGTTACTTACCACTCTTCGCATGTTTTCACACATACATTGTAAACTTATCTTAGACCATCCTGTATTCTCTCTTAATCTGACCCCACCTAATGTCGTACTATTTCTTACTCTAGCACAATCTGTCCCTCCCAATCCTTTATGCACCTTGTTTCTCCTTTCTAATGCGACATCCTGGTGCCCATCCCCCTGGCAAATTAGTTTAAACTCTCCCCAACAGCACTAGCAGACCACGATCACCCCCGTACCCCCCACCTACCCACACCGGCGAGGATATTGGTTTCGGCCGTGTTGAGGTGCAACCCATCCGGCCTGTACAGGTCCCACCTCCCTCAATACTGATCCCAATGTCCCAGGAATCTAAAGCCCACCCTCCTACACCCTCTCCAGTCATGCATTCATCTGCTCTGTCCTCCTATTTCTATACTCACTAGCCCGTGAAACTGGGAGTAATCCGGCGATTACAACCTTTGAGGTCCTACTTTTTAATCTCTTTCCTAGTTCCCTAAAGCCTGCCTGCAGGAGGACTACGTTCCTCTTTCTTCCTAAAATTGGTACCGATATGGACCACGACCTCTGGCTATTCACTCTTCCCCCTCAGAATTGTCCACAGCCGCTCAGTGACATCCTTGACCCTGGCACAAGGGAGGCAACATACCATCATGGAATCATGTCTGCAGCCACAGAAGCACTTGTCTGTTCCTCTAACTATTGAGTTCGCTATCACAATTGCTTCCCTGATCATCCTCATCCTCGTTCCCCCCCCCCTCCCGACCACCCCACCCCTGCCCCACTCTACAGCTAAGCCATGCGTGGTGCTGTGGACGTGACCAGTATACTGGTTAGCGAGTGAGATGCACTCAGGGGACTCCTGCACTAGCTGCCTTGTCTTCCTTGTCTGGCGGTCACCAATTCTCTCTCTGCCTGTACACTCTTAAACTGAAGGGTGAAGACCTATTGAAACATGTTATCCATTAGCTTTGAGCCTCACGGATGCACCGCAGTGATGCCAACTGATGCTCAAGCTCTGAAACCCGCCGCCGTTGTCAATCATCAGCGCCGCGCAATGTCTCTCCTCTTCAGTTAAAGGGCAGAGCCGCAGCAAACTCTGCATTCATTTTATTTAGTTAGGCCCACTGGGCCACCTGGGGGTGTTTCGGCTGGGCCAGCGACCTGGCACCCAAGCAGCTGCCAGGCTGCCTGTTGGCGGCCTGGCTGAACCCGCGGCCATAATTGTCAGCCTGACCTGGCAGTCGACCGACAAAAACAAAAACATGTCAACAGCAGCGCTACCTCCCCTCTAAGGGTGGCCGTGCCACCATTTCACAGAGAATGCGCCAACAGTGAAAGCTGTCGGGGGCACGGCTAGCAGCGGGGCTGCTCTGGCGGGGCAATTTTAGGTAAGGGCCAATTTCGGTAGGGCAATCTCACGATGGGGTCCCTGCCAGACGGTAAGGGGCCAGCGTGTGGAGCGGTCCCAGACACTGCTCCGCTCCTGAGGAAGGTCACTTTACAAAATGGTGGCCCCTCCACGGAGAGTCAGCGGCCATTCCGCACCGCTCCATAGCCGCCGCTTTCAGGCATTCAGAGGCCTTATCAGGAGGGGTAATTTCGGCCATAATGGCTATTAGCCAATGATTAATACTTGCTGCATTTTGTCCAATGTATTCAGGTTGGAGCTTTGGAGTAAAATGAAGGAAATTTCCAACGTGCATTATCTTAGGCCTTGGCAAGTGTGAGACCGGACAATGTGTGACAGATTGCTCTTTGTGGCTCTGCTTTGTACTTTGTATAACATCTTTGATTTTGGGTGTAAAACAGCTGTCTGGAAATCCCATAAAATTGTACAAAATCTGTGGGATTGTCCCTGAAGAACGAAAGGGGCGTGAAGTTTGTCTTGGGTGGTAGCACAGAACGGGCGGTTGCAATCGGCAGACCGTTTCACACATTGCCTGATTTTCTTTTCCATTGACTTAATTGCATTTCACCAGCAAAGCAATTTGCCTTTATAGAGCTGAATTTACAATCCATTTGAATTTGACCACCAAGGCCTCTGCTTCACACTGCCTGTTTAATGTGAGACCATGAAAATGGGCTTCATGGGACATCACTCAGGTAGGCCGCGATTTCCACTACTTCGGCAAGTGCGATGCAGCCGGGGTCAGTGGTGGGCCCCGACCTCGCTGCTGGCTTTAGCTAACTGTGTAGAATGATTTTACACTGATAGGACTTGTTAAGCCCGCCCAGCACATTTCCCAGCCAATTAGAGGAAGCAGTTCTGATGACATCATTTGATGACGCATCATCAGCCGGTTTCCTGAAAGGGACCATGCGCAAATTAATTTTGATAGTAGTGCTGTCAGTCTTCTACAGCATTGAGGTGCTGAAAACACTGCAGCCATGCACAGCTGCACCCATGCTCCCTCCATATGCTGCTGGAAGGAGTCACAGCACGCAGGGAGGTTCTCTTCCCTTCCAATGGGCCGAAGAGACCTCCCCAGGAGACCAATGCAGCCTGGTTGCACATTGCTCAGGAGGACCAGGCTGCAATGGTGCAAACCTGTCAATGATCTCAGTAGATCATGAAATGTTACGACAAAGCCACACTCAACCTTATCCTGCTATGCCAAGTGGAGGGCAGAGAAACCCAAGGCAAAAAGCAAAAAGGGCCACATTACAGTAAAATTCTAAAGGGGCAAAGTGTGTTAAAAAGACAAGCCTGAAGGCTCTGTGCCTCAATGCAAGGAGTATTCGTAATAAGGTGGATGAATTAACTGCGCAGGCAGCAAGTAATGAATATGATATAATTGGCATCACGGAGACATGGCTCCAGGGTGACCAAGGCTGGGAACTCAACATCCAGGGTTATTCAACATTCAGGAAGGATAGACAGAAAGGAAAAGGAGGTGGGGTGGCGTTGGTGGATAAAGAGGAAATTAACGCAATAGTAAGGAAGGACATTAGCTTGCATGATGTGGAATCAGTATGGGTAGAGCTACGGAATACCAAAGGGCAGAAAATGCTAGTGGGAGTTGTGTACAGACCAGCAAACAGTAGTAGTGAGGTTGGGGACAGCATCAAACAAGAAATTAGGGATGCGTGCAATAAAGGTACAACAGTTATCATGGGCGACTTTAATTTACATATTGATTGGGCTAAGCAAACTGGTAGCAATACGGTAGAGGAAAATTTCCTGGAGTGTATTAGGGATGGTTTTCTAGACCAATATGTCGAGGAACCAACTAGAGGGCTGGCCATCCTAGACTGGGTGATGTGTAATGAGAAAGGACTAATTAACAATCTTGTTTTGCGAGGCCCCTTGGGGAAGAGTGACCATTAAATGGTAAAATTTTTTATTAAGATGGAGAGTGACACAGTTAATTCAGAGACTAGGGTCCTGAACCAAAGGAAAGGTAACTTCGATGGTATGAAACGTGAATTGGCTAGAATAGACTGGCGAATGATACTTAAAGAGTTGATGGTGGATAGGCAATGGCAAACATTTAAAGATCACATGGATGAACTTCAACAATTGTACATCCCTGTCTGGAGTAATATAAAACGGGGAAGGTGGCTCAACCCTGGCTAACAAGGAAAATTAAGGACAGTGTTAAATACAAGGAACAGGCATATAAATTGGCCAGAAAAAGCAGCAAACCTGAGGACTGGGAGAATTTTATAATTCACCAGAGGAAGACAAAGGGTTTAATTAGGAGGGGGAAAATGTAGAGTAATGTGTCCTGACTAGGGATTGGGCTCCCGCACACGGAGCATGCCCTGAGGCGGTCAGACCATTTCACAGACGGATGGATGAGCTCTCCATCCAAGCCGACTGCTTACTATGGGGAAGCCGGGCAGTCATGCCCCAGAGGGACAGGGAAGCATTCATTAGGGAACTGCACAGCGAGCACCCAGGCATCGTGATGATGAAGGCCATTGCCCGGTCACATGTGTGGTGGCCGGGAATTGATTCAGACCTGGAACACTGTGTTCGCAGGTGCATGACGTGTGCCCAGCTAGGTAATGCCCCCAGGGAGGCCATGCTCAGCCCGTGGCCCTAGCCCACCAGGCCATGGTCACGTATTCACGTAGACTACACGGGCATCTTTGTGGTTGATGCATACTCAAAATGGATCGAGTGCATAATTTTGAATTCGTGCATGACATCCACCACCGTGGAGAGTCTACGTGCGGTCTTTGCGACCCACGGCTTGCCGGACATCTTTGTTAGCGATAATTGCCCATGTTTCACAAGCTACGAATTCCGGGAGTTCATGTCGTGTAATGGCATTAACCATGTCAGGACAGCACTGTTCAAGCCGGCCTCCAATGGCCAAGTGGAACGTGCGATCCAAATCATAAAACAAGGCATGCTCTGGATTCAAAGACCCTCCCTTCAATGCCGCCTATCGCGCCTCCTGCTGGCCTATAGGTCTTGACCGCACTCACTCACGGGGGTCCCGCCCGCGGAGCTATTCATGAAATGAACACTCAAAACTCAGCTGTCCCTCATTCATCCAGTCCTGTACGACATTGTTGAGGGCAAGCGCCAGTCCCAAAACGAGTACCAAAATTCAAGGGGAAGATGTATAGAAATTGATGACCCCGTATTTGTTCTCAATCACGCTTTGGGGCCCAAATGGCTTGAGGGTACTGAACAAAGAGGAGAATAGGGTCATAGTGGTTAAACTTAACAATGGGCAGATATGCCGCAAGCATCTGTACCAAGTAAAAAAAAGGTTCAACATGGACACTGAGGAACCTGAGGAAGATCATGAGATGGTATTCACACCACCACCAGTGAACAAGCAACAAGAACATTCAGCAGCATGCACAGTCCCTGCGGTCAGCCCGGACAGGCCGAAATCACCACAGGTGACAGCCACACATACCAAGGCTCAACAACCAGAGCCCCAACTGCGGCGTTCCACAAGTGATGTCATGTATGTAACCTTTATGTAACAACACTGAAAAACTGTATATATGTAAGAAATGCACACCTTGACCACAGGGAGTGAACTTGTGGGAGACACTCCTCACCTGGTCACCCAGGTATATAAAGGGAGGTCCCACGCAGGGTCATCACTTCTGGATCCTGTGAATAAAGGTTCAGGTCATGGAGTGACCTTGTCCATAGAATGTGCCTCGTGTGGATTTCTGGTATTGTGTAAGGACCTTACAGACTGCGTCTGTATTCACTGGAGTTTGGAAGGATGAGAGGGGATCTCATAGAAACATATAAAATTCTGACGGGACTGGACAGGTTAGATGCAGGAAGAATGTTCCCGATGTTGGGGAAGTCCAGAACCAGGGGACATAGTCTAAGGATAAAGGGTAGGCCATTTAGGACTGAGATGAGGAGAAACTTCTTCACTCAAAGAGTTGTTAACCTGTGGAACTCCCTACCGCAGAGAGTTGTTGATGCCAGTTCATTGGATATATTCAAGGGAGTGTTAGATATGGCCCTTATGGCTAAAGGGATCAGGGGATATGGAGAAAAAGCAGGAAAGGGGTACTCAGCCATGATCTTATTGAATGATGGTGCAAGCTCGAAGGGCCAAATGGCCTACTCCTGCACCTATTTTACTATGTTTTCTATGTTTCATCACATCCCCATCACTCTCCCTTCCCTACCCTACCCCTGCATATCCGTACTCATACCAACTTAACCTTGCACCTCCCTCTCTCTACATTATCACTTCCCCATCTCACTAACCACTCCTCACACTCACCCTCAACCTAGTCTAATTATACCAACTAACAACACACAAGGGTTAGCACTTGTGTGTTTCAGCCAATATTCATCTGAAGTTTCTGTTAATGGGCTGTGAAACATTGAAATCTTTATTTTCAGCACTTTACGTTTTTGGACAGATACGTGTGCACCTTTGGAAATGGCTTAGTGAGTTGCAGTAAATGGTGAGACATAACAGTACCCTCTGCAATGGTGATGAGTGTGAAAGTACTGGCTTGGGAATTGCAGCGATGCTTCATGGTATTGATGTGGGGTGGTGCCAACCTGGCGCATCATATGGCTGTACATGGGGTGTATATCGTCAAGTAAAGTAAATTTGGCCATGATGAGGCCATCCCTGGCATCCCAGGCAGCAATGTGGTCAGGTGCTGATGCTCTGTGCAGCATCAGGTGATTGCGAAGATGTTTGGTGATGTTGTTGGTGTTGCTGGTGTTAGGGCTGACCGTGGTGGGATTCTGAGGACCTCGGTGAGACAGTTTCAAGGGCACCGATTCAGATATAATAGATGGCAGGTGAACTTGAGAAGACAGAAGCGATCTGTCAATGGTGAGAGAGGTTGTTCCAATGGGATACAGAGTTTACTCCAAATAGTTGCAACCTGCATAAAGCTCAATCTGTCTTCCAAATGCAGTAAGCAACAGCTTCTGAGCTTGGAAAGTGAACAGCTGTGAGTTGGAAGCTTTTATAGCACATTTGCAGCTGTCAGGTAAAGAGATGATTTCATGGTCATACAACTCCCAATCTCCTTACCTGACATAATCCCCGAGCAGCCTGAATCCCATTGGCAAACTCATAAAATATATGTGTGCTTAATCAGACTACTGTTTAATGGGCTGTTAACAAGGTCATAACGACCTGAATTGCCTACCCCGATGCGTGTCGGGTCTGTACAGCATTGACAGACCCGCTGTCAAATATTTTTTTTCCCACCTGACTCGCCACCAAACATGCCCACTGACCACCACCCCCCCGCCGCCCCCACCCACCAACCCCCCGAGAAATTGCCCCCGTAGCATTTCATCAGAAATAATCTAGAAAGAATGACAACATTTGGATTATTTTTATTGTTTTTGGAACAGTTTAAATATTGTGTAAGTTTCTCATTGAGTCTTCTGCTTCGATATAATGAACTTGCATATAAATAAATTTGATTATTCCTTTAAGCCTGAATGTAAGAGTGTGATGTTTACCACGCTTTGAACTGAACAGAAGCAGCTGGTGACCTGTCGATATAGTCTCCGATGAAAAATACAGTCGTATAAGAGTGATTATTAGTCCTGCGGCATGTTATCTCATTCACATCACACATAGATGTGCAAGTTTCTGTTCACAGGAGACATAAGACTGCTTATAAAAACTGCCCTTTTACATAAGAACATAAGAACATAAGAAATAGGAACAGGAGTAGACCATACGGCCACTCGAGCCTGCTCCGCCATTCAATACGATCATGGCTAATCTGATCATGGACACAGCTCCACTTCCCCGATCGCTCCTCATAACCCCTTATCCCCTTATCATTTAAGAAACTGTCTATTTCTGTCTTAAATTTATTCAATGTCCCAGTTTCCAATCTCTTAGGCAGTGAATTCCACAAATTTACAACCCTCTGAGAGAAGAAATTTCTCCTCATCTCTGTTTTAAATGGGCGGCCCCTTATTCTAAGACCGTGCCCTCTAGTTCTAGTCTTCCCCATCAATGGAAACATCCTCTCTGCATCCACCTTGTCAAGCCCCCTCATAATCTTATATGTTTCGATAAGATCACCACTCATTTTTTTGAATTCCAATGAATAGAGGCCCAACCTTTCCTCATAAGTCAACCCCCTCATCCTCGGAATCAACTTAGTGAACCTTCTCTGAACTGCCTCCAAAGCAAGTATATCCTTTCATAAGTATGCAGTATTCCAGGGTGTGGCTCACTAGTACCTTATATAGCTGTAGTAAGACTTCTCTGCTTTTATACTCCATCCCCTTTGCAATAAAGGCCAAGATACCATTGGCCTTCCTGATCACTTGCTGTACCTGCATACTATCCTTTAGTGTTTCATGCACAAGTATCCCCAGGTCCCGCTGTACTGCGGCACTTTGCAATCTTTCTCCATTTAAATAATAACTTGCTCTTTGATTTTTTTTCTGCTAAAGTGCATGACCTCACACTTTCAAATATTATACTCCATCTGCCAAATTTTTGCCCACTCACTTAGCCTGTCTATGTCCTTTTGCAGATTTTTTGTGTCCTCCTCACACATTGCTTTTCCTCCCATCTTTGTATCATCAGAAAACTTGGCTATGTTACACTCGGTCATGAATTAAAAGTATTGAGAAACAAAATTGTAACATTCATTTCTTAAAACTCTTTTGTTCCACCCAAGTTTTTCAGAATCAGTTATGATTAATATCTCTGGAATGACTGCAGATGTAGAACAACAACCATTCACAATAAACATCTGTGCCCAGCCTGAAATCTTGCAACTACTGTTTGAAGGTTTATTTATGCCCTGTTTTCAGTTTTAAGTGACCCCCACCATCAATCTATCGGCGCTGAGAGGATGGTTGGTGACCTGCTCCCAAATCTCCGCAAAAGACAAACTGTAGTCAGTCACTACAAAAAGTGTGACAGCAGCCCAGATCACGAACCCTCTCTTTCCATAGCGGACTGTCTGGCCTCCACTTGGAGCCTGCTGGTAGCATCGTAGGTTTGGTGAGCAGCTCAGCGTGCAGACAGTTATGCTTCAAACCCATATTCTATCACTCCATATGTCAGTGCAATGGATGTCCACCTTGTACCTTTCCTCTCACCCATACACCATTGCTAAGATGGTGTATTTCTCACAGCATGTATTTTTTATGTGGAGCTCCTGATGTTCTGCCAGTTCTGGGAGGGAACCCAATCAACCTATTTTATGTATATTTTAGGTGACTTGTGCGAAACACTTTGGACCCACTACCTCTCCTCTGACTTCACAAGTATGAAAAATGAATCCCATGAGGAATGTACAGCTGTAAAACTCAAATTCTTATTGCATTTAATTGTATCCTCCAAAGAAGCTTCCAGAAATCCCTCATTGCACTCCATGGCAACATTACTGTTTGTTTTCAAAGAATCGGAACTTCCCAATTCTTGGCCCCAATTCCAAGTGCAGCACAGCTCCATCCTGTTCCATCAGCAATGAACAATCTACATCAAGCATGCACATCATGATACAATGATAGAGAATTCAAACAGGCTGCATTTAGACAGACTGTGAAAATTCACAGACCCCCAAGTCAAGGCTGCTACATGCAGTTCAGCATGTTGCATTAAGTCATCAATCAACTTGACATTTTAGGACCCTTGGGTAGAGAGCCAATTAAAAGGTTAAAAGACTATTAATTGAGTCAATAAGGTCAAAGAAGGCGAGTTCTTTTCTGTAAATTGATCCAGGTATAAGTACAGCCATTTTGACCATGTGGTCTCAGAAGGACAAAGACCTGGCTTAAAGCCAAGAAGCTTGTTGTTGCTCTCTGCCAGAAATAAAGAAATTAAAACTACAATCGGAGTTCGTATTTCATTGGAAATTAAGAGATCTAACAATTTTGGCGTCACGAACAGGATCGCTGAGGAAAGAAACTGAATTTTGGACATCGGACCTACATACTGAGGTAAGGACACCTCTTTTTAAAAGTCCTTGGTCAAAAGTCTAAATTCGTCTCTCCTTCTACGCGATTCCGAAAGCCTCCAGTTTGCGAACCCTCCGGTTGGTAGTCAGCTCGAGGTCCCATAGACGTCTAAACTTCGGTGGTGTGTTAGTTAATTAATCACCGACCTATTGATCAGCTGGAAAGCCTATGACTCGAGACCCCAGTAAAGAAATCAGTATTATGGCAGCAGGAGATAAGAGCAAAGAATTGCCTACAACTGTTAAAGGTGGGCAGGCACCACCTGAGGTTTCGTTAGATTTAATTCTCCAACAGTTGAAAGAATACATAGAGCAACAATTCAACTTATCTAAAACCTGTATTAAGATCGAACAAAAGTACGGAACCTCCAAAGGACAATGGTCCTTGGATGAGATTAAAAGGGTCTGGGGAAAAACGACCCATATGAAAAATAAAGAGCGAACTAGATGGTCCCTAGCGGTTATGGGCCAGATTCGAAAGCGGAATGAAATTATAATGCGTTTCCAACATGATCGAGAACTGACCAGTACAAAGGACCAATTGCAAGCAGTTTGTGCACAGCTGCGACAGAAAAAGCTTGAACTTGAAAAGCTGAAGGCGGAAGTTAAAGATCTTAAAGGTGCAATTAAAGAATGGAAAAAATCATTAGGTCGAGAGACAGTAATAGGAAAAGGAAAATGTATCGATCAATTCCCAGGGTACCCATGTTTGGAAAAATTAAAAGCGCAAACCCGAGGACACGACCGAGGAATAGATACGGATTCTGAATCCTCCGACAATACAGGGTCGGAGGATGAAGAATTAGGGGTGCGCTTTGCCCTGTTTAAAAAAAGACGAGTTGTAGTCAAATCAGAAGAGACTGTGGATGAGGGCGGAACCAAAAAAACGAAGAAAAGGGTGTATGCAGAATACTTGTTTCATGATCCGGCAGACCCAGAGAAAATTGATAAATGGTCCAAGGAATTGCCCAATCCAAAGAAAGGGGGAGTAAAAACGTGGGACCAATTGGACCGCTTAAGAAATATATATCAACTTCATCCCTGGGACGGAGTGCAAATTTTGACCATAATGGTGCCAAAAACACAGGGAAGAAAATTGCACGACAAGGTAGAAGAAGCTTTGGGGCAGAATGAGCAAGAATTAGACGCAGGATGGGAGGCGATTAAACACTGGCTGCAAGCCTTCAGTCCAGCTAAGACAGACTGGGGAAAAATTGCAGCCTGCCAACAGAAAGGAACAGAGGAGGTCCTGGAGTATGACGAGTGGTTTAGATGCACGTGGCTAGAACATTCGGGTATGAATAATACGGATGAGGAAATGGATGAACAAGTGTTTGGACCCCTGAAAGCAGCTTTCGTGGCAGGTCTAAAGCCAGAACTGTCCAAAATGCTGAAGGTAGTGTTACCGGACTGGGAAGGTAGAGGGACTACCTTTGCAGCATTGGTGGATCGATGTAACCAATTAGATCGGGATATGAGAGCTAAAGTCCGAGCTGTACAGGCTATGGGATGGAAATCCCAGGATTCCGATAAACAGTCATTAGGAAATTTACCCAGAAAATGTCATTATTGTGGGAAAGAAGGTCACTGGGCCAAGACGTGCAGGGCAAAACAGAAAGGTCATGGCTGGGGAAGAGGACACAGCCGGGGATATAATTCAGCCAACAAACCAGGCTTGTCACAAGATAACGACCTCATAGAAGCATTTAAGCGACTGACAATACAACAAAGAAGGAGTTACTTGGGATAGCAAAAAACGGTTAGAGCCCACCCTGGCCCCCCTCCTCGCACTAATACAACAAAGGGGAGATGGGCTATATATAACTGTGAGGGTGGGCGATAAGGATGTGGACTGTCTTTTAGACACAGGGGCGGAATTAACATGCTTACCCCTACAATATGGAGACTTTTTGCCGTTGGATGGTAGAGCACATACAGCCTATGGAGTTGGGGGCCATAAAATGGAAATTAAAAGGACAACACCGGTACTTATAGGGCTGGGTCCACATGAACTAACCACGCCGGTCTGGACAGGCCCAGTAGATCAACCCCTTTTGGGAATGGATGTTCTAATCCAAGTAGATTCATCGTTGCATTTCGAGGATGGTCGGGTGACATGGTCAATTAGAACTTTGAAGAAAGAAGAATTGAAGGAACACCCGATATGGGCTAAAGATAAGAACAATTGTGGCCTACTCCAGATGGAGCCTGCGTCATTTACCGGGACCAAGCCTCCATGCACTAAACAGTATCCCATCAGTCCAACTGCCATCGCGGGAATCTTACCGGTTATTCAGCAATTGGAGAAACAAGGGGTGCTTATTAAAACGCATAGCTCCTCCAATAGCCCCGTGTGGCCGGTACAGAAATCTAATGAGACTTGGCGTCTGACTGTCGATTATAGGAAAGCTAACCAGTGTATTGATCAAAAAGCTCCTTTGGTCGCAGATCCCTCCACCATTTTTAATGCCCTCAAACCGGAACATAAATATTTCTCGGTTATAGATATGGCCAATGGATTTTGGTCGGTGCCTCTGGCACCGGAGGTTCAACAGTGGTTTGCTTTCACGGTCCAAGGACAACAGTATACTTGGACCCGGTTACCACAGGGTTTCCACAACAGCCCTACAGTATTCCACATAGCTTTACAAAGCCATTTGCGAGAATTACCTCCCCTGTCATCCACAGTCATCCAATATGTAGACGATATCTTGCTAGCTTCAAACATGGAGGAATAGCATGAACAAGATTTACGAGCTTTGCTGGACCACCTTCGGCTGAAAGGACATAAAGCCAGCATCGACAAAGCACAAATATCCCAAGAAGAGGTTGTATACCTGGGACAAAAGATTTCACAAGGAAAGAGAGAACTTACCCAGGATAGAACTGCAGCCATTCGGGCTGCTAAAAAACCCACCACTATTCAGGAACTAAGGTCTTTTTTGGGATTGTGTAACTTTAACAGAAATTGGATTGACTCCTTCACACAGCTTGCTCAGCCACTGAATGATATTTTAAAGGGGAAACGTGCCTATAAAGAAGCCAGCACCCTCACTAAAGAACAGCAAGAGGCCTTCCTGAGTTTGAAAAAGGCTTTGTGTTCGGCACCGGCTCTGGGAATCCCCGACAGTGGTAAGCCATTTACCCTGTTTGTCCATGAGAAAGAAGGATATATGACAGCTATACTGACACAAGAACATGGGGATCGGCAAAGACCTATTGGCTATTATTCAGCAAAACTGGATGCGGTAGCCCTCGGATGGGGAAGTTGCCTAAGGGCCATGGAAGCTACATGTCGAGCCGTAATGACCACTGCGGGTCTAGTCCTCGACCAAAAGCTGATTGTCAAGTGTCCCCACACCGTACACGCTTTGCTGTCTATGAATAGAATGTCTCAGGTGATGGCAGCAAGATGGACCCGCTGGACAGCAGTTTTGGAAGCTCCTAATCTCCACATCGTCCGGGCCAGCCCGGTTAATCCCGCAACTATGTTCCCGATGTCAGAATCGAGGGAGCAAGAGGGGGGAGAATGTGAAGAGCATGACTGCGTGGAGATTTTAAAAGAAACAGAAGAAGCAGCCTTAGCAGCAGAGGAGCCTCTGCACAACCCAGACCTCATCCTGTTTACAGATGGTTCCTCCTTTGTTGACAATGGTACCAGAAAAGCAGGATGGGCAGTTACAACCTTATATGAGGTAGTGGCAAAAGAATGTTTACCCTCAGGAACGTCAGCACAACAGGCTGAGTTATGGGCCCTGTAAGAAGCATGTCGAATAACAGAAGGACAGACAGCTAATGTCTACACAGATTCGCGTTATGCTTTTGGAGTCGCTCACGACTTTGGTCTGTTATGGCGGAAAAGAGGATTCCTCACTGCTGCTGGTACACCTATCCGAAATGGAAAAGAAGTCCGAGACTTACTGGAGGCCATACAATTACCTCAGGAAGTGTCCATCCTGAAGTGTAAGGCCCATACCAAGGAAAATACCACAGAAGCACAGGGAAATGCCCTAGCCGACCAGGCAGCTAAAGATGCCGCCTCACAGGGCGTTCCTCCAGAAGAACCAACACAAATGTGCAGATTGAAAGCACTCAGGACTCTGACACGAGACCTTCAAACAATGCAAGGCGAGTGCTCCCGAGAGGAAAAATGGACATGGATTGAGGCAGGAATTAAGCTATGTGAAGATGGTGTCTGGAGACAAAGAGTTACCGACAAGCCAGTCGCGCCACAAGCGCTTATGCCTTTTTTAGCCCAACAGATCCACTCGTGGGACACTTGGCCTCACAACAGATGACGGCACGGTTCCAGAAAAGCTGGTGGGGTCAGGGATTTAAAAAACATGCCCAGCTGGTAACAGACCGCTGTGTGGTCTGCCAGAAAAATAATTCTGGACCCATCACGGTAATGCCCCAACTGAGGCCCCCTGCCCCTGTCGGACCATTCCAGCATCTGCAGGTTGATTATATATCTCTTCCTTCATGCCAAGGATACACTAACATTCTTGTCATGGTCGACAGATTCTCTAGATGGGTAGAAGCTGTCCCAACTAAAAGAGCCACAGCCAATCACACTGCAAAGGTCTTGTGTAAGGATTACATTCCCCGATGGGGAGTCCCGAGTAGCATTGACTCAGATCAGGGAATACACTTCACAAGTGCTGTCTGCCAAGAAGTCTGTAGGTTACTGAACATTACGTGGGATTTACACTGTCCTTATCATCCACAATCATCAGGACAAGTAGAACAAATGAATCGAACTCTGAAACAACGGCTTGCCAAATATCACCAAGAAGGAACACCATGGCCCAGGCACTACCAATAGTGCTATGTAGCATTAGGGCAACCCCGAACAGAACTACAGGTCTAAGCCCATTTGAAATTATAACAGGAAGACCCATGTTGCTGCCAAGAACTATCGATTTACGGAAAGCTGATGTTCACTTAATAAGTGACACTTTGTTATCATACTGTCAGAACTTAACCAATGCTATTAGTTCTGTTTCCCGACAGGTATCGGCAGCTTGGGGTAATCCACCCGAAGGAGGACACGACATCATCCCGGGAGTCTGGGTGTATGTGAAAAAGTTGCATAAAGAACCTTTGGGTGCCAAGTGGGAGGGACCTTATCAAGTGTTATTGACCACCCAGGCAGCTGTTAAAGTCCAAGGAAAGAAAGCCTGGATCCACGCTTCACACGTTAAACGAGCACCCGTAACTGAAGCTGAAATCTAATAAGGACAATTACTTTTTGCCAAAATGTATAAATTTACTGTATTACTGATTGTAGGTATTCTAGGCATTTGCCTACTTTTTACTAGCTGACCTTCTGCACCAAAGGGAAATAGTAGGGTAGCAAGGGAATTACATGTAAATACCTTTTTATATATGTCATACATTTATGCCAAACAAGGTAACATTTCTAGTTGTTGGGTGTGTGCGCATATTCCTATTCACTCAAAGGGAGGGATTCCCTTGAGGCCAGTTCCCTTGAATATCTCGGAAATGGCTGAGTGGATAATTAATCAAAACAAAACAGGCAATGCATTTCAGGATATGGAAAACTGGGCACGTAAATGGAAGTCAGCAGGTTACAATCTGACTACCTTTGAAGGGGATACCAACCGTGCTACAATAATTACAAATGGCCCCCATTTTTTGTTATCACTAATACAACGGGAATAGGAAGACCCGGGGAATCGGTCTGTCTGATTAGAAACATCAAAGGAGGCCAAAATATGGGGTATAGTAACTGCTCCCGGAATTATAATATAATCAAGCCACGGAACCGTCCAAACTGGGCCGATGTGGGAATTTTTAACGTAACGGGGATTCTGAATAAAACAGATGGAAAAGCCTGGACAGGCCCCGGAGTGTTGCTGACAAAGAAACAGCTAACATTCATTGCCTATAATGGCACCTATTGGGTGTGTGGCCACAAGGCCTACCCTTGGCTGCTCCAGAATTGAATGGGATGCTGCTATTTAGCCTACATTGTGCCTTATATGTATCATATAAAGTCACTGTCGGAACATTTACACCGTCCTAAGAGAGCTATCACAGAAACAGAGAGGTTCTTTGCCATTCTGATCCCCAGGTATGGGACCTCCAGACTGGCAAGGGAATCCATTAACATGGCATCCGTTGTGGAACGAGTAGCCAATGATACCTCAGAGGCCCTAGTTAAAATCAATGCAGAAATGGTCGCAATCCGCACAGTAGCCCTACAGAATAGACTGGCCCTTGATTACATCCTGGCTGAAAAGGGAGGTACTTGCGCCCTACTCGGATCTGAGTGTTGCACATATATCCCAGATAGCTCCGAAGAAATTACCCACTTAGCGGAGCATATCCAAAAGGTGGTAGAAAAACTTAAGCAACCCCCATCATTCACTTTGTGGAGTGGAGCCACTGAATGGCTAGGTTCAATAGGAACTTCATTGGTGGAAGGTTTAATTCTATTTGTTGTAATTATTTTACTTTTATATTGTTTATTTATGTTGATTAAATGTTGTTGCGACCAGGCAGCTGTAGCTGCTGTCCCGCATGTGAGACACCTTGCAGGTCCCAGCAGACCGTCTGTACGTGGCACAGGGATATGTTATGCTTAAGGGAAGGTTGTTTACTGGTTGAACTAAGATATTGATTTGGATTAAATTGTAATGAGGTTAATTAACCTACTAAAACCAGACTTCCATTGTGGCCACGATGGAACTCGGGTTGGTGTAAATTTGTGTGGAAGCTACTAGTCCGGACATGTGGCGAAACACATCAACAAATTTTAGAAGGAAACTCTATTAACATGTATGAAATTATTTTGTAGAATGTTTAACCAGTGATACCTGATGTTTTATGATTCAGTTTGTGAAAGAATCAAAGGGGGGATTGATAGAGAATTCAAACAGGCTGCATTTAGACAGACTGTGAAAATTCACAGACCCCCAAGTCAAGGCTGCTACATGCAGTTCAGCATGTTGCATTAAGTCATCAATCAACTTGACATTTTAGGACCCTTGGGTAGCGAGCCAATTAAAAGGTTAAAAGACTATTAATTGAAGGTCAAGGAAGGCGAGTTCTTTTCTGTAAATTGATCCAGGTATAAGTACAGCCATTTTGACCATGTGGTCTCAGAAGGACAAAGACCTGGCTTAAAGCCAAGAAGCTTGTTGTTGCTCTCTGCCAGAAATAAAGAAATTAAAACTAAAATCGGAGTTCGTATTTCATTGGAAATTAAGAGATCTAACATACAACAATGCTTTACACAAACTTTACGTTTGAGTGGCAGAGGTCCTCTACAGACAAAGATGAGCCTTACTCACTGGGTCACGTGGTTTATTTTTTGTTGCATGTCTATTCATACTGCACATTTACATTAGGAAATATCTGTCAGTTTTTGTGAGTCTCAGATTATTAGTTTAAAACAATATATCACATGATGGAGTCCCCTTGGGACTCGACCCAGTGAGAGGTTCTGCTTGGGTGTGTGTTTCCATAGATCGCTGCTCACTTCTAGGAACTGTGTAACATGAAGAGAAACAACAAGTGAGCAGAACGATGGAGAGGAGACCATATAGAAACGGACAATGAAAAAAAATGAAATGACAGGTTGGAAAGAGCAAAAATAGGTAGAAATATAAGTTAAGAGACAACAGACTGTTTCAAGGATTGACTGATAGACAGAAGAGAGTAGTGATAGTCAGATTACTGAATGAACAGAATGGTGGGATAGAAAAGGAAGGAAGCAAAAGCGGTTATGAGGTAAAACTGACAATGAAGGTGGAGGATGAACACCAAGGGGCACATCACAGAATGAGTTAGTCTTTCTGTCAATGGTATGCAATATCTGCAAAGCATGAAACATAAACTCGGGGATGGATTTTCGGCTCCTCTCCGCTCTATTCTTCGCGCAGAGCGGCGGCAATGGCGGTGATGAGGTATTCTGGCCGGGCGGTCAACCTCCAGTGCCCCACAGCGATCCTTGGGTTCGGTTTTGTGGTGGCTTGGAGCAGCACAGCTCATAAGAGCTGCGCTGGTGTGCAATGCCCCTGGTTGTGACTCCGGCGCGAGTTTTGACTCTTGCCTGACTCTTGCCCAAAGCGCGCCCCGCAGTGAACACCTGGAAAATCAGGCAATGCAACGATACCAACAGCGGAGAGGTAAGTAATGGACTCCTAAAGTAAGTGTGATTGTTTTTTCTTTAAATTTTTTTGCGATTTGTATTGCGGTGGCATGGGCAATGTTTTAGGAATGTTTTTAAAGTTTTAAGGTTTTTTTTTCGCCGGCCCCCACCCCCCAGGCTTCTCTTGCAGCACTCCCGGCCTGGCTCCTTAGCTCGGGAGTTTCCCATCCTTATGCCCTGAGAGAGGTGTATAATGTTTCCCTTAGTGCTGCGCCCCCTGACTCAAGGCTCAGATGCCCAATGTTGCTTACTGAGGCGCAAACTGTTCCCGGGCGCAAACTTTACCGCCCCACCGCTATTACCGCCCCAAAAATAGCAAAGCCGAAAATCCAGCCCAAGACCCAACCCTCTCCTATAAAGATGGTTGAATAGCAATAAATTAAACACTTGAATAAAAACAGCAACATTTGAAGCATGGAGTAAGATGACGTTCAGGCAGTGAGATTGAGAGAAATAATTGACGCATTAGTAAGTGGCAGGAATGTTAAACAATAATGTAAATAACATTAAACTTCCTCAGCAATAACTAGAGATGTACATTAACTGATTTGATTGAAATGGTACAAAAGAGATATGTGCACAGAACAAAACAATTTTCAGTCAGAAAAAGGTTAATTTAAGGTTTAGAGAAATATCATTTTTTTAAACATATAGATGAGAAATATTCAATTGCTTGGGGGGAAACCAGTGTGACTTTACCAATGCAGTGTACAGGTCCATGAATGAGCTGGTGGACCGAAGACTCCAATAATCAGTAATCCAGGAAGATTATTGCGGAGCTACGAGGAGAAACAATAAAACATCATCTCTCAATAAGAAAACAAGTCGCTGGACCCTACAACCTTTTATTGTAAATCCGTTTTGTTTAATTGCACATTTATCTCCATTTTCTAACTTTCTCCGATCTTGTGTAATTTGTCCAAGTGGTCTCTCTGTAACTTGTCCAACTATTAAATCCTGAGCAGTGAGGTCTGGCTGAATATTGTACTACAGAGGTGGGGATCCCCGTTGATTCCAACCTTGTCATCATCCAAGTTCATGTAGGAGCAGAATGTCTGGCTGGGTTTTTCCCCCTCCCAGACCAGAGACACTTAAGCCTGCCCACCAACTCCAGTAACTCGGCTGAGTTTGGAGACTAAACCAGGGAACTTTCTGGCCATATTTTTTGAACATACAGTAAGGTTTTCAGATACCCATTCATTAATTATTACTCTGTCAAAAGAATAAACAGCATTTTCTACCTTTGAGCTTCGGAGCTGACTCAGTAGGACGGCTAAAACAAGGGAATGGTTGAGTTAACATAAATTCAAATGCTTGTGCACTGCAGCAACAAAAGTAATTGCTGATTGAGCAGCTTAGAGAAAGTCAGACAGTGAGACAAAGTCGCAGACATCCAATGCCCGTTCCACTGACAGATTCATTGGCAAGAGAGAGCATTTGTCTGAGCTACAACAGGCTGGCTGAGAAAACAGGAATAAAACAATAAGGAGCAGATGACTAAAGGATGAAATGTGAGCTTGAGCGCTTTAGACATCCGATTTTTGAAAACATGAAGAAAAGTAGCACGATGGCATTATTGAATCACAGGCCTGGAAATTAAGCACCCCTGACCATAAGAACATAAGAAATAGCAGCAGGAGTAGGCCATGCGGCCCCTCGAACCTGCTCTGCCAGTCAATAAGATCATGGCTGATCTTCTACCTGAACTCAACTTTCCCACCCTAGCCCCATATTCCTTGATTCCCTTTGTCATATATGTATACTCTATGTATATACTATGCTGGTACCACTAGAGAGTGCAACTGAAGGAGGCCCTGGCAGGAGCTGTATAAAAGGCTGGTTACCACGTTGCTGCCTCACTCTGCAGTTACAATAAAGAGACTAAGGTCACAGCAGTTCAAGCACAGCACTAGGCCTCGTGGAGTTATTCTACAGATAAGTAGAGACATATTAACTGGCAACGAGAACAGATCACGGACTTACACGCAGAAAATGCTGCCGTTGGTAGTTTAGTAAAGCTTACAGAGGGTGAAGCCTTTACTCAGGATTTGCTGGTCAGTTATAGATTCTACACACACTGCCGTACTGAAGGCCAGGATTTAGCAGAATATGTTACAGCCCTACAAAGGGTCGCGGAACCATACGAATTTGGTGAACTTCTCAACAATGTGTTGTGGGATGTTTTTGCGACATGAAGAATGCAAAATTCACCCAAGAAACCCCACCTGTGTTTGGGCTCATTCGAAAGGAAATTTAATTTGGGACTATCTACTGAAAAGTTTGGAACTCTAAAGTGCTTATGGAAGAAACAAAGAACTTTAATAGAATTTTGGATTTTAAAAGACAAACTCAAGGTTGTGGGCGGACCTACGGAACTAGCAAGAGACAGTCTAATTACGTAAAGCTACCTGGGTGTGAGGACTGAGTTAACCTATCTGGAAGAATGAGTATTCGAAAATCCTTCCCCCCACAAGAGACATTAACATCACAAAATCACCCAGAGGTAGCTACCCATCAACATGGGTCTGGACAACCATTTCAGCATATACATCACAAAGAGGCCCAATCCAACCTGTATGCGAAAGACTAAGCACAAAAGGACATTGCAATTACCAAACTAATATTTCCATCAGGAAACAGTTTTCAAACACCAACCCACCCAAGACATATCAACTTTTAACGAGCCCGACAAAATATTACAAAGAAGAACCAAGCCCGCCAAAATTATACAAAGGATTTTGAACAGATTTGGCGGCAAGATTAGAACACTGAAATCATATAACTGACCCCGGCCAATGTGCCCGGTCCAGCAACAGAAGTTTGGCCCTTAATGGGGGTCCAGGGCCCCTGGAAAGTCAGTTCGTGGTCCCCCACACTCCCCACCAGCTTAGGGCTATGATAAGCCACCTGGAAAAGCTAACTTCAAAGGAAGACCCCTCAGTTCACTTTATGGAAGTGGAACAGACATGGGATATTAATGGGTGCGATGATGCAGAAATGGCAAAGATGCTTCTATCTTTAGACAGCAAACTGTACCAGTCCCTCTCTACTGAGAGCAAAAGAGGATGCAAAACACTTGCTGCCGTCCAGAAAGATATTTTAGAAGCCATCGGTTGCAATGATGGGAGTTCCTTCTCTAGAGTAGAGAAAACGGTACAGCTCGCAGGAGAAACCCCACAGGCTTTCGCAGACTGAATGTGGCTGGTGTACAAAAGCACCTGTAGTGGGGACATAGACAGGGATTACTTAAACCTGGACGAATTAGCACACTGGCTCTGAAGCCTAGTAGCTAACAGTTTACCCATAATAAGAACTAAGGCTGAGGCCTGGTTCGACCCCAGAGATCCCAAGCCACAGAACAGGGAGTGCTTAGGCAACGGACCCTAGCTTACAGAAATGGTAGAGGGACAGAAGAGCACTCACAAAAGGGAAGGGTTCACGAAATCCGACCTAACCAAGACAAGAAGGAATGGTGCCACGATGGGGGCAACTCCTCCGATACAAAATGTACCTGCTTTGGGTGCGGAAAGAGTGGGCACTGGAGAAAGGATTGTAAAAATCCTTGGAAGAATAGCGCAGGAAAGAATTCTCCAGCCCCTGCCCAAAAGACCGAGACAGATAAGCCAGTCCCTCCCCACTCGTTTGATACCTTTTTAACTGCGCTCCGAGCCATGTTAGATGGCCCTGGGAAGGTAGCCACCACCACTGGTACTGAAATCCCATCTGCCCCCTCCCAACCAAAACCGTGACTAGGACAGGCACAGCCTGTCCACCTGTGTGCCCTCGAGTATGATGCGTGGGGGAGACCGACCGTACAGATGGAGGTGGAAAAGGTGAAAGGGACTTACCTGCTGGACATCGGTGCCTCAAGCACCCTTGTCTATGCAGCTAACCACGCCGCCTCACCTCTGTCTAATGGGGTCCCCTACAGCTTGATGGGTTTCACAGGCACTGAACAGACTGGCTCATTCTCCGTTCTGCTCTCCATTCATTTAGGTACACTCCACACTAAGTGGACTTGTGTCCTGATGAAGTGGGAGCAGGAAGGGAGAGGGATCCTGGGGGCTGACTTCATCCTAGGCCATGGGATCCTGGTGGATTAAGAAACCACTCTCTTTGGGGGTCAGTCTGTATGGGACAGGAGAGTGAGGTGATGATTATCCTGGGAAAACAGGGAAAAGGGATGGTGTGCACCATGAAACCAAAGGAGGGTTACGATCTTGAATCAATGGTCAGTAACACCCCTGTAGAATATCAAGAGTATGTGAGGAAGACCTTGCAGCTTTTGCCACTCACAAACATGACTGTAGAATAAATGGGGTTGAGGTTAGCATAGATGGGGACCTCATGACCCGACCGCAGAAACAGTACAACTTCCCCAGGGAGGCGGAGGCAGACATGGAAACAGCCTTAGATTCGCTGGTTAAACAGGGGGTATTGAGACCAACAGCTACCCATGTGAACTCTCCATTGTGGCCGGTTAAGAAACTGGACAACTCCTGGAGAGCCACGGTGGACTATTGAGTACTCAACCGTAACATCCCCGCCTGTGCACCCACTGTTGCTGCTGTCGCCGACCTCATTGGAAGTATCCCAGCCTCTGCGACCACCTTCATGGTGCTGGATATTGCCAACGGGTTCTGGTCCATACCTTTAAGAAGGGAAGATCAGTACAAGTTTGCATTTACCTTTAAAGGACAGCAATATATTTGGAACTGTCTCCCTCAGGGCTTCCACAACAGCCCCAGTATTTTCCATCAGTGTATGGCCAACTGTTTAAAGAGTTTCAGCAGATCCCAGCAGTTAGTACAGTATGTGGATGACCTGCTCCTGTTCACCGATGAGGGGGAGGAGCATAGCCCACTGCTGGCTGAACTGCTGGAGCTGCTGAAAGAAGAAGGATTTAAAGTAAACCCCAAGAAGTCACAGATCGGCTTTGTTGTGTATTGCTCTGGTACATTAAATGTATGATAAGTACAATGGTGCACCACAGAGGGCGCTGTGGTGGGAGACCTGAAAGTACCTGCACAAGGCAATATAAAAGGCTGCCCACCACACCTGTGGAGCACTCTGGAGTTGTTCAATAAAGGAATAAGGTCACAGCAGTTAGATCAACACCAGACTGTGTGGAGTCAGTGATTTGTATGTTACATACACGACATTGGCTATGAGGAAGCAGATGAACTCCACGCAACCATGGCTACTCTGGGCTCACTAAAGGATTTTACTGTGGGCAATGATTGGGAGGCCTTTACGGAAATGCTCGAGTACTACTTGACAGCAAACGACCTGACGGGGAGCACGGACGCAATGAGAGATAAGCGTAAGACAATATTGCTTTCCAGTTGTGGCGATGAGATTTACTGTCTCGTCACAGATTTGGCGGCAAGATTAGAACACTGAAATCGTATAACTGACCCCTGTTTTCAACAGAGGTTAGGTGGTTGCTAGGTAGCTACAAGGCTGCTACCACCTCAGATGACACTTTGACTGACAGACTAGTACAACATTACGCTCTGTCATCAAGACAAGGCGACAGTTGTAAACTAACTTCTCCAGCCTCGAAGTCCTGAAGTCCTGAAGGAAGGAAGAACATCACCATCACAGCAACGACCGACCACAGTCAACGTGGTATCAAGGGAAAAACAACCGCGATCTACCGTTAACTATCAAAAGGTTTGGTAAGCATAGTCCTTGCCTGCCTTGGAGTCTAACCTAGCTAGAATTAGGTATTGGGAGGTGGGAGGTATAATTTTACTGTAACCCTCTTTATTAGAGTGATTATAAGTTTGGCCTTGTATTTTCTTGCTAGAGTAATAAGCTTGTATTACCTTGACTGTAATAAAACCAAAGTTTCTTTTGCATCAAACCAGTGTCCTTTGCACTTTAGTCACACCCCCCCAAATAAATCCAGAGTACAGAACCCAAGGGAGTGGGAGCGATTCGAAACCGCTCAAGTTGGTCAGAAGAGAACCTGACCTCCTCATAGAGACCACACCCCCCTTACAGACAGGGCGGGCCGTGAAGCGGACCATCACCTTAAGCCAGGCATTTACGACCTCAACGTTGAGATTCTTCCAGAATAAAACTCACTGGCAAGTACTGTGCACAAAATAACTGTACATCAAAAAATTAGTCCGACTCAGAGTCTGCCAAGAGATGTAAATGTGAATTGTTTAACATGCTGGCGTTGCGGGGTTAACCATCAGGCCCGTCTGTGTCGATTCAGACACTATGTGTGCAAAGACTGCGGTCAAAAGGGCCACCCACAGCGAATGTGCAGCAGAACTGCAACTCAAAATGTGGCAGAGGAGTCGGCAGGAGGTTTCCGATCCAGCAAGGATCATAAAGTACAAGTTAAAGAGGCGATTCAGCCCGAGGAAGCAATGCACGGGGTGCACATCTTCACTAACAAAAGTCTCCTCATGATGATGAAAGTCAAGATAAATGGCATTCCTGTTTCCATGGAGTTGGACACGGGGGCGAGTCAATCACTTATGAGCCAGAAAGCATTTGAGAGGCTGTGGGGCAACAAAGAATAAAGACCCAAGCTGAGCCCGATTCAGACAAAGTTGCACACTTACACCAAGGAACTGATCCCAGTTATCGGCAATGCGAACGTAAAGATATCCTATGATGGAGAGATACATGAATTGCCACTGTGGGTTGTACCAGGCGACGGGTCAACGCTGCTTGGCAGAAGCTGGATGGGGAAGATTCGGTGGAACTGGGAATATGTCAAAGCACTATCTTCAGTGGACGATGCTTCCTGTGCTCATGTGCTGAGCAAGTTCTCATCCTTATTTGAACCAGACATCAGCAACTTCACAGGCACCAAAGTGCAGATCCACTTGGTCCCCGAGACATGGCCTGTTCATCACAAGGCTCGAGCAGTCCCTTACATGATGAGGGAGAAAGTGGAAATCGAATTGGACAGACTTCAATGCGAGGGAATCATATCACCAGTCGAATTCAACGAGTGGGCCAGCCCGATTGTTCCGATACTAAATAGCGATGGCACAGTTAGAACCTGCGGCGACTACAAGGTAACGATCAACCGAGTTTCATTACAGGACCAGTACCCACTACCCAAAGCTGATGACCTCTTTGCGACATTAGCAGGGGGAAAGGCGTTCACCAAGCTGGATCGAACCTTCGCTTACATGGCCCAGGAGCTGGCTGAGTCGTCAAAAAAAATTAATGTGTATTAACACACACAAGGGACTATTTTTGTATTACAGGTGCCCGTTTGGGATCCGCTTGGCTGCAGCCATCTTCCAAAGGAACATGGAGAGTCTGTTGAAATCGGTTCCACGCACCGTTGTATTTCAGGATGACATCCTAATCACTGGGCTCGACACCACCGAACACCTGCACAACCTGCAAGAGGTTTTAAGTCGACTAAACTGAGTCGGACTCCGGTTGAAATGATCCAAGTGTTTCTTCCTGGTGCCAGAGGTAAAATTCCTGGGGAGGAAATGTAAAGTCCTTACACAATACCACAAATCCACACGAGGCACATTCTATGGACAAGGTCACTCCATGACCTGAACCTTTATTCACAGGACCCAGAAGTGATGACCCTGCGTGGGACCTCCCTTTATATACCTGGGTGACCAGGTGAGGAGTGTCTCCCACAAGTTCACCCCCTGTGGTCAAGGTATGCATTTCTTACGTATATACAGTGTACAGTGTTGTTACATAAAGGTTACATACATGACATCACCTCCCCCTCAACATCTTATTGGGATCATAGGTTAAGTCTCTCGGGTGGTCTGTGGTCTCTCATGGAGTGCCGCAGTTGAGGCTCTGGTTGTTGAGCCTTGGTATGCGTGTCTGTCACCTGTGGTGATTCCGGCCTGTCCGGGCTGACCGCAGGGACTGTGCATGCTGCTGAATGTTCTTGTTGCTCGTCCACTGGCGGTGGTGTGAATCCCATCTCATCATCTTCCTCAGGTTCCTCAGTGTCCAAGTTGAACCTTTTTTTTACTTGGTCCAGATGCTTGTGGCGTATCTGCCCATTGTTAAGTTTAACCACTATGACCCTGTTCCCCTCTTTGTCTATTACAGTACCCTCAAGCCATTTGGGCCCCAAAGCGTGATTGAGAACAAATACGGGGTCATCAATTTCTATACATCTCCCCCTTGAATTTCGGTCATGGTACTCATTTGGGACTGGCGCTTGCCCTCAACAGGACAGGAGTGGATGAATGAGGGACAGCGAGTTTTGAGTGTTCGTTTCATGAGTAGCTCCATAGGCGGGTCCCCCGTGAGCGAGTGCGGTCGTGACCTATAGGCCAGCAGGAGACACGATAGGCGGCATTGAAGGGAGGGTCCTTGAATCCAGAGCATGCCTTGGTTTATGATTTGGACCGCATGTTCCGCCTGGCCATTGGAGGCCGGCTTGAATGATGCTGTCCTGACATGGTTAATGCCATTACCTGACATGAACTCCCGGAATTCGTAGCTTGTGAAACATGGGCCATTATCGCTACAATGATGTCCGGCAAGCTGTGGGTCGCAAAGACCACACGCAGACTCTCCACAGTGGTGGATGTCGAGAAGCGAATTCAATATAATGCACTCGATCCATTTCGAGTACACATCAACCACAATGAGAAACATTTTTCCCATGAACGGGCCCGCATTGTCTATGTGAATACATGACCATGGTTTGGTGGGCCAGGGCCATGGGCTGAGCGGGACCTCCCTGGGGGCATTACCTAGCTGGGCACACATCATGCACCTGCGAACACAGTGTTCCAGGTCTGAATCAATTCCCGGCCACCACACATGTGACCGGGCAATGGCCTTCATCAGCACGATGCCTGGGTGCTTGCTGTGGAGTTCCCTGATGAATGCTTTCCTGTCCCTCTGGGGCATGACTGCCCGGCTTTCCCATAGTAAGCAGTCGGCTTGGATGGAGAGCTCATCCACCCGTCTGTGAAACGGTCTGACCTCCTCAGGGCATGCTCCGTGTGCGGGCGCCCAATCCCCAGTCAGGACACATTTCTTAATCAGGGATAGGAGGGGATCTCTGTTGGTCCAGATTTTGATCTGGTGGGCTGTGATGGGGACGCCTGCGCTGTCAAAGGCATCGACAGCCATGACCATCTCAGTACTTTGCTCCGCTGTCCTCTCAGTGGTGGCCAGTGCAAGCCTGCTGAGCGCGTCAGCACAGTTTTCGGTGCCGGGCCAGTGCCGGATGGTGTAGTCATACGCAGCGAGTATGAGAGCCCATCGCTGTATGCGAGCTGACACATTGGCATTGATAGCCTTGTTGTCTGACAGCAGGGATGTTAATGGCTTGTGGGCCATTTCTAATTCGAACCTCCTGCCAAAAAAGTACTGATGCATCTTTTTCACCCCATAGACACATGCGAGTGCTTCCTTCTCAATCATCCCATATCCCCGTTCAGCTTGAGAGAGCGACCTGGAGGCATAAGCCACAGGTTGTAGTCGGCCCTCAGCATTACCGTGCTGCAACACGCACCCAACCCTATAGGACAATGCATCACATGTCAGAACCAATTTCTTATGGAGGTCGTACAGGGTCAGCAACTTATTTGAACAAAGGAGGTTCCGCGCCCGATTGAAAGCCCGTTCCTGACAGTCCCCCCAAAACCAATCGCAACCCGTATGCAGGAGCACGTGTAGCGGCTCCAACAATGTGCTTAAGTTCGGCAGAAAGTTCCTGAAATAGTTCAAGAGTCCCAGAAATGAACACAACTCCAATATGTTGCAGGGCCTGGGCGCTCGTCGAATCGCCTCCGTTTTGAGTTCGGTAGGATGAATCCTGTCTGCAGCAACCCTCCTGCCCCAGAAACTCGACCTCGGGAGCCAAAAACACACACTTAGACTTCTTGAGTCGCAGGCCTACCCGGTCCTGTCGGCATAGCACCTCCTCCAGGTTGTGGAGGTGCTCCTCGGTGTCATGACCCGTGATGAGGATGTCGTCCTGAAATATGATCATTTCAGGAATGGAGTTGAGCAGGCTTTCCATGTTTCTTTGAAAAATCGCGGCCACTATCGAATGCCAAACAGACACCTGTTGTAAACAAACAGTCCCTTGTGCGTGATGATGATGATCAGTAGTTTAGATTCGTCGGCCCGTTCTTGGGTCATGTAGGCTGAAGTGAGGTCCAACTTGGTGAACAACTTGCCGCCTGCCAGCGTGGCGACGAGGTCCTCCGCTCTCGGGAACGGGTATTGGTCTTGTAGGGGCACCCGGTTGATAGTGGCCTTGTAGTCGCCACAGATCCTGACCGAGCCATCCGCTTTTAGGACAGGAACAATGGTGCTTGCCCAGTCGCTGAATTCAACGGGCGAGATGATGCCCTCTCTCAGCAACCAGTCCAACTCGCTCTCAATTTTCTCCCGCATCACATACGGCACAGCTCTGGCTTTGTGGTGCACTGGTTTGGCGTCCGGGGTGATGCGTATCACTACTTTGGTACCTTTGAACGTCTCGACACCAGGTTAAATTAGTGACTCAAATTGCTGTAGGACCTGTGAGCATGAACTTCGCTTCACAGATGACATTGCGTGCCCATGCCACCATTTCCAGTTCATCTCAGCTAACCAGCTCCTCCACAACAGTGCGGGGCCATTGCCCGGGACAATCCAGAGCAGCAGTCGGTTCACCGATCCATTGTGTGTGACCGTCAACATTGCACTGCCTAGCACTGGAATGATTTCTTTGGTGTACATCCATAATTGCGTCTCTATGCGTTCTAGTTTGGGTCTGCTGGCTTTGAGTGTCCACAGCTTTTCGAATTGTTGAACACTCATGAGTGACTGGCTGGCCCCGTGTCCAGCTCCACGCGTACAGGGATGCCGTTTAATAGGACTTTCATCATCATAGGTGGCGTTTTGGTATATGAGCTGTGAATGTTTGCCACATGAACCCGCTGAACTTCAGCGTCCATTCATTTGCCCCAAGCGTCATCCTGCCTCGCAGACCCCTCATCTGGTTCATCCGCCTCGTATATTAGCCTGGTTACAGGCTTTCTGCACATTCTGACTAAATGGCCACTGAGGTTGCAATTTCTGCAGACGAACTGTTGAAACCTGCAAGTCCTGGCAGCATGTCTGCCCCCACACCTCCAGCATGAACTGAGATTCCCATTGTTGTGAACAAAAGAGCTGTTGCAAGGCATTCCTCGCTGATTGTCCCTTTGACTGCTCTTGAGCACCCTGTCATTGGGTGCCAATGGCCCCATCCCAGGCCGCATTGTCCACTGTGGGGGCGTAAATGTCCATTCAGCCTGCCATTGTCTCTGTTGGAGACTTACTCTTGGGTCTATTGCTGCCTGGGGTGTCTCGAACTGCCCTTGCCTGCCTGCGGGGCTCTGTGTCGCGTTTATGATATTGACTCCCTGATCCATCGCCACGTTGGAGGCAGAATTACGCGTGTATATTATCTCGGTTTCCTCCTCCCCCGCCATAAAAGTCTGAGCCATCAACGCCACCGCTTCCAAGGTCAAGTCTTTGGTCTAAATTAGTTTCTGAAAATTCCATCATGACCGATGCCCTCAATAAAGAAATCCCTTAGCATCTCCTCCCTGCAGGCGTCTGTGAACTTACAGAGGCTGGCCAAGCGCCGGAGGTCCGCAACAAAATCCGGTATGCTCTGTCCTTCCCGATGTCGGTGTGTATAGAATCTGTGTCGGGCCATGTGTACGCTGCTCGCCGGTTTGAGGTGCTCACCGATTAGTTTGCTGAGCTCTTCGAAGGTTTAGTCCGCTGGCTTCTCGGGTGCTAGCAGGTCTTTCATGAGCGCGTAAGTCTTAGGTCCACAGCTGGTCAGCAGATGAGCCCTTCGCTTGTCGGCAGCTGCATCTCCCAGCCAGTCCTTCGTGACAAATCTCTGCTGGAGCCTCTCAATGAAATCGTCCCAGTCCTCACCAACACAGTACATTCATCTGTGCTGCCAGTGGCCATTCTCGTGGGTCGTTGATTCCTGTTTCTCGTCGCCAATGTAAAGTCTTTACACAATATCCCAAATCCACACGAGGCACATTCTACGGACAAGGTCACTCCATGCCATGAACCTTTATTCACAGGACCCAGAAGTGATGACCCTGCGTGGAACCTCCCTTTATATACCTGGGTGACCAGATGAGGAGTGTCTCCCAGAAGTTCACCCCCTGTGGTCAAGGTGTGCATTTCTTACGTATATACAGTATTGCAGTGTTGTTACATAAAGATTACATACATGACAGGAAGATTGTGGCAGATGGCATCAGGCCCACGGACTCGAAGACAGAGGCCATCAAGAATGCACCCAGACCACGAAATGTAACGGAGCTGCGCTCGTTCCTGGGACTCCTCAACTATTTCGGTAACTTTCTTCCAGGGTTGAGCACCTTGCTCGAACCGTTGCACAAGTTGCCAAGCAAGGGAGATGACTGGGTTTGGGGTCAAAATCAAGAGGCCGCCTTCAAAAAGGCCAGAAACTTGCTGTGTTCGAATAAGTTGCTTGTATTGTATGACAGGTAAACGTCTAGTTTTAACATGTGACGCTTCGTCGTACGGTGTCGGGTGTGTTTTACAGCAAGCAAATGTAGCGGGCAAACTCCAACCGGTTGCATATGCGTCTAGAAGTCTATCCAAGGCAGTAGGAGCCTACAGCATGGTCGAGAAGAAGGCTTTGGCCTGTGACTATGGGGTAAAATAAAATGCACCAGTATTTGTTTGGATTCAGGTTCAAGTTAGAAACCGACCACAAGCCACTAATCTCACTGTTTTCGGAAAGCAAAGGCATAAACACCAATGCTTCGTCGCGAATCCAAAGATGGGCACTAACACTGTCAGCCTACGATTATACGATCCACCACAGGCCAGGCACTGAGAACTGTGCCGATGCCCTCAGCCAGCTAACGTTGCCCACCACCAGGGTGGAAATGGTGCAGCCCGCAGACCTGTGCCTGGTCATGGATGCCTTTGAAAGTGAAGGGGCACCCGTAACGGCCCGCCAGATCAGGACCTGGACCAACCAGGACCCTGTGTTATCTCTTGTAAAAAGTTGTGTCCTCAATGGGGGCTGATCAGCGGTCCCAATAGAAATGCAAGACGAGATAAAGCCGTTTCATCGTCGTAAAAACGAAATGTCCATCCAATCGGATTGCCTCTTATGGGGCAACCTTCATACGCGACCTACACAGTGCCCACCCAGGCATAGTCATGATGAAGGCTATTGCCAGGTCCCACATCTGGTGGCCCTGGATTGATTCGAATTTGGAGTCGTGCGTGCGCCAGTGTAACACTTGCTCACAATTGAGCAATGCCCCCAGGGAGGCTCCACTTAGTCTGTGGTCCTGGCCGTCAAAACCATGTCCAGGATCCACATAGATTATGTGGGCCCTTTTCTAGGAAAAATGTTCTTTGTTGTAGTGGATGCCTACTCTAAGTGGATCGAATGTGTAATAATGGCATCCAGCACATCCACCGCCACCATTGAAAGTCTCAGGGCCATGTTTGCCACCCATGGCTTGCCCGACATTCTGGTCAGCGACAATGGTCCATGTTTCACCAGCTCGGAATTCAATGAATTCATGACCCGCAATGGCATGAAGCATGTCAGGTCTGCCAAGTTCAAGCCGCATCCAACGGCCAAACGGAGCGGGCAGTCCAAACCATAAAGAAAGGCTTGAAACGTATCACGGAAGGCTCCTTACAAACCCGCCTATCCCGGATGCTGATCGATTACAGGACACGACCCCTTATCAGGATCCCCCCTGCGGAGTTACTAATGAAACGTGCACTCAAAACCAGGCTCTCCTTAGTCCACCCTGACCTCAACGATCAGGTGGAAACCAGGCGTTATCGGCAAAACATGTACCATGATCGCGCGGCTGTATCACGCAACATCACTGTAAATGACCCGGTGTTTGAGCTGAATCATGGTCATGGCCCCAAATGGGTTGCTGCCACTGTTTTAGTCAAACTGCTTAACGGACAAACATGCAGAAAGCATTTGGACCAGACCAAATTGCGATTTACAGGTAACCAGGAACTATCGGGAGAGGACCTTACCTTCAACGATCCACCTACACACACCCAACCAGCAACAGACCTAGCTGCCCCACGAGGATGATCCCACCATCTCCAACAGTCCAGTCAGACTAACAGCGCTGCAAGACAGCAGTGGCCCGACCAGCTCACCCATGCCAGAAGTGACACTCAGACGATCAACCAGGGAGCGCAGAGTTCCAGATCGCCTCAACCTGTAACTAACTCCTATCAAAGATTTTGGGGGGGAATGTTGTCATATATGTATACTCTGTGTATATACTATGCTGGTACCACTAGAGGGTGCAACTGTGGGAGGCCCGGGCAGGAGTTGTATAAAAGGCTGGTCACCACGTTGCTGCCTCACTCTGCAGTTACAATAAAGAGACTAAGGTCACAGCAGTTCAAGCACAACTCTAGGTCTCGTGGAGTTATTCTACAGAGAAGTAGAGACATATTACCCTTAGTGTCCAAAAATCTATCAATCTCAGACTTGAATATGCTGGAGTAGTACCAGCATAGTATATACACAGAGTATACATATATGACAATTTTCCCCCAAAAGTCTTTGATGCGAATTAGTTAAGGTTGAGGTGATCCGGAACTCTGCACCCCATGGTTGATCGTCTGAGTGTCACTTCTGGCATGGGTGAGTTGGTCGGGCCACTGCTATCTTGCAGCGCTGTTGGTCTGACTGGACTGTTGGAGATGGTGGGATCATCCTCGTGGTTGACAGCTAGGTCTATTGCTGATTGGGTTTGTGTAGATGGATCGCTGAAGGTAAGGTCCTCTCCCGGTAATTCCTGGTTACCTGTAAAAAGCAATTTGGTTTAGTCCAAATGCTTTCTGCACGTTTGTCCGTTAAGCAGTTCAACAACGAACACTCTATTCCCCTCCTTGGCATCTACAGCCCTCTGGGGTAGAGAATTCCAAAGATTCACAGTTCTCTGAGTGAAGAAATTTCTCCTTATCTCAGTTCTAAATGGCCGACCCCTTTATCCTGCGACTACGCCACTAGTTCTAAACTCTCCAGCTGTGGGGACACAGCCTCTCAACATCCACCCTGTCAAGCCCTCCAAATGGGTGGGATGAGGTTGGAGTGGGGTTAAACCCTATAAAACGGGTAATGCATCCCCAACTCAACGCATACATGCCCATTTCTGTTTTAACGGCGGCTGGTTTTCCGTCGTGCGAGTGTTCTGTCTTGGAGAGGCGGGACACTCTAACATATTTAAATCAGGCTCTCACAGTGCAATTGGGAGCCCAATTTAAATTTAACTGCTGCTGCTCGGGTTTCCCAAGGCTCGGAAAACCCGGCAGGAGCTGCCAGCTACAGAAGGTAAGTGCTTTTTACAGCAAGAATTCTCCCCCAGGCTTCTCAAGCAAACCTTCTGCCTATCGCAGCCTCTCTGACCCCCCCAACCCCCGCCCCACTAACCTCTGATGTCCTCTCTTCCCATCCACACCCCCAAAATCTAAAGCTCACAATTGCCAGTATCCTCCCCCAACCTGACGGGCAGGATACAGAAGAAGAAAATTGAGGTTGTGCCGTTAAATTTGTCAGGATCTCCCGGTAAATATCGGGGCCACCGTGCCAGTTTCAGTTTGTAATTAATGGCAAGGTTACAGAAGATTTTTATTGGATGGCAGTGTCTCGATAGGGCTTTTTATATTACAGGGCAGGTCTTGGGGGAGCAGCTTAAGAATGTCATATTCCTTTTTACTTTTAAATGACAGTGCTGATTTCTTTATGGACTGGCAATGCAGGAGAAGCGCACAGAGATGCTGTGACAAATTAGCTCATGCGAATGCGCAATGTAATGACACCATGAGGCACGAAATGTGTTCGGGGGGCTAGGCCTATATAAGATGACATCATGAACGGGACATGCCTAGATCACACTGCTGCTGATGCAATAGTTTGATTAGATGTTGTTAGACCAGCAGCATTACTGAGGCCTATGGAGAAATAGATCCTTCTAGCCCCCTGTCTATCAAAATCTGGTAGTCTTAGTTTCATCTGGCTACTGGCTGTGGGAAACCCAGATACAGGAGCCTGTGGCCAATTATCAATATTGAAGCAGTTTTTAGAATGCAGAGGAAGAGTTAATTAACCAGTTGCACAATTAGGTAATTCAATCAACTAGAGATACAATTAGGAACTGTGAGGGGACTGGTGAAGCTATAGACAGACTAAATACATAAGGATGGCAAAGAAACTTAAAATATTTAAACAACTCACATCACCATCCAATCTCCATGCATTGCAAAGTTTGGGTCTACACCAGACACTCTCAAATTGCACGTTACCCCCATGTCCCTTATAATCAGGAGTTTCCCTTTACGCTCAGTATCTAGTTATATAACAGTGACATCTGAGAGGTCACAACAAGAAAAATCATTGTTAAATGAATTGGATACCTTAATCTGCTACCACATGCATTTCTCTCACCCTCTGAAATGCGGTCCGATGAACACTTTAGTGAGATGAAGCCAATTGCAAATTAACAAGGTGTGTGTGCCTGTTTGCATAGATTTGGGTTAGGAAAGGATTTCTCTTGAATGTAGCCGGTCGACACTTCACGATATTGGCTTATAAATGAAGAAAAACCACGAGGGCAAGACACCAGGATTCCCATTGATCTTTATCCCATCATGAACCACTATTGTCAAAAAAAAGAGAGCAAGCGGAAAAACCTGGAAAGAAAAAAAAGATTCTTGAGTTTTAATTAAGCAGCAAATGTTATTTATAGAGCAAACAAAATTGTTTTCAAATATATTAAACATTTAAAATTGGCACCAGTTCATACCAAGGTATGGAAATACCTTGACTACTGATACCATCAGAAATGAAGCTCCATGGCAGGAAGCACCAGAGAATAACTCGGATTAGGAAATACCAAGCAATATAACAATGATCAGATGTAATAAGCACCAATATAAGGTTGGGCATACCACAAAGAGAATACCTCCAATCAAACCCATCCTGTCTACATCTTGCGTATTTCTTTGCGTGGGGGGTACTCCCTCGAGGAAAGGTTATGAATAGTAATTAAGCAACCCAATTGCTGGCTTAAACAAAGCCAACTATTTAAATTATTGAATAAGCTGCTGCTTTATAACTGAGACAGTGTTTATCCTACTAGAAATGTCAAGAAAACAGGCTTATAATACCCAGGATTATGTTTATGACCTTTATTAAACACAATAGTTATAAAAAGACAAAAACCAGCTTGATGGGAGGGACAGAAGAGGAAAGAAACAGTGGCTCTGGGAGAAACTACACATATTATTGAGAAGAATTGCAAATCTTGGATTAGGGTGGTTCTGTTTAGCCAGTTCTAGCTGTGACTTGGGTTGGGCTAGTTTCTTACAGCGATCAGTAGGTTGCCTGGTGCAGTCATTGCCATTCACTTCAGATTTGCCTGTAATCTTATTCCGGACGCTATCAGAATCGTGGATTCATAGAATGATACAGCACAGGCAGAGGCCATTGGGCCTATCATGCCTGTGCCGGCTCTTTGAAAGAGCTGTTCAAGTAATCCCACTCCCCTGCTCTTTCCCCATAGCCCTGCAGATTTTTCCCCTTCAAGTATTCCCTTTTGAAAGTTATTAATCAACCCACTTCCATCACCCTTTAGGCAGTGTATTCCAGATCATAGCAACTCGCTATGTAAAAAAATTCTCTTCATCTCGCCTCTGGTTCTTTCCCCAATTATCTTAAATCTGTGCCCTCTGGTTACTGCCCCTTCTGCCACTGCAAACCGTTTCTTATTATCCTATCAAAACCTTCCATGATTTTGAACACATTTCCACTTAACCTTCTCTACTCTAAAGAGAATAACCCCATCTTCTCTAGTCTCTCCACGTAACTGAAGTCCCGCATCCCTGGTACCATTCTGGTAAATCTCCTCTGCACCCTCTCAAAGGCCTTGACATCCTTCCTAAAGTATGATGCCCAGAATTGGACACAATACTCCAGCTGAGGCCTAGCCAGTGACTTATGAAGGTTTAGCATAACTTCCTTGCTTCTGTATATGCCTCTGTTTATAAAGCCAAGGAGCCAGAAGGCTTTTTTAACAGCCTTCTCAACTTGTCCTGCCACCTTCAAAGATTTGTGTACGCACACCCACTTGTATCTCTGTCGATACACTTCTTTTAAAATTGTACCATTTAGTTTACATTGCCTCTCCTCATTCTTCCTACCAAAATGTTTAATTTCACACTTCTCTTCATTAAATTGCATTTGCCATGTGTATGCCCATTTCACCAGTCTATGTCCTCCTGAAGTCTATCCTCCTCACTGTTTACTACATTTCAGAGTTTTGTGTCATTTGCAAACTTTGAACTTATGCCCTGTATACCCAAGTTCAGGTTATTAATATATATCAAAAAGAGCAGTGGTCCCAATACTGACCGCTGGGGGAACACCACTCTATACTTCCCTCCAGTCTGAAGAAATTGGTCACCACTACTCTCTGCTTTCTGTCTCTAATTCAATTTTGTATCCACACTGCCACTGCCCTTTTAATCACATGGACTTCAAGTTTGCTGACTATTGTGTGGTACTTTATCAAATGCCTTTGGAAAGTCCATATACAGAACATCAATCTTCATCAACCCTTTCCATTACTTCATCAATTAACTCAATCAAATTAGTCAAACATGATTTGCCTTTAACAAATCCATGCTGGCTGCCATTTATTAACCAATATTTTGGTTAGTTTTATCCCTCTCCTCTGTATTGAACAAGGTTATAAACTTTGCAATCCTCCAGTCCTCTGGCATCAATCCTAAGGAGGATTGGAAAATTCTGGCAAGAGTTTCTGCTATCTCAACCCTTACGTCCCTCAGGAACCTAAGATGCATCCCATCCAGACTGGGTGATCTTTCTATTTTGAACACTGCCAAACATTTAAATACCTCCTCTTTATCTATTTTTATCCTATTCAATTTCTCTACTACCTCCTCCTTTACTGTGACATTGGCAGCATCCTCTTCTTTAGTGAAGACAGATGCAAAGTACTCATTTAGTACCTCAGCCATGCCCTCTGCCTCTACAAGGAGATCTCCTTTTTTGGTCCCTAATCGGTCCCACCTTTCCTTTGACTACCCTTTTATTATTTATATGTTTACAAAATAATTTTGAGTTACCTTTTATGTTAGCTGCTAATCTATTCTCATATACTCACTCCCCCTCTCAGTTCTCCTCTGTACTTTCTGTATTCATCTTGGTTCTCCACTGTATTATCATAAGCCTGATGTTTATCATAAGCCTCCTTTTCCATTTAATCTCTATCTTTAGTCATCCAGGAAGTTCTAGATTTGGATGCCATTCCTTTCCCCTCTCATGGCAATGTGTCTAGTCTGTACCCAAACTACCTCCTCTTTGCAGGCCTACCATTGCTCATTTACTGTTTTAGCTGCAAATCTTTGATTCCAAGGCCAGATTCCTTTTCAACTCACTGAAATTTGCCCTCCTCCAGTTGAGTATTTTCACATTTGATTGCTCCTTGTACTTTTCCATAACTACTCTAAATCTAATTATATTGTGATCACTTAATCCCAAATGCTCCCACATTGAAGCACAATCCACTTGCCCCATTACATTCACCAGAACTAGATCCAGTACTGCTTCCTTCCTCATTGGATTGGAAACATACTGATCAAGAAAATTCTCTTGTGCACATTTCAGGAATTCCTCCTCCTCTTTGCCCTTAATGCTGCTATTTTCCCAGTCTAAATTAAGATAATTGAAGTCACCCAGTATTACTACTCTATATTTCTTGCATTTTTCTGAAATATCAAACATCAGTGGAAGTTAACATTCCACCCGAAGTGCCTAATTCTTCTCTTTGAATTACTCATATTAACAGACGCTGTAACACTGTAACTGACACTGTTACTATGACATGCAAGACTTTTATGCCATGCAAACTTCCATGGGGTGTTCATTGAGTAACCACAGCACAAAAAGAACTGCAAAAAAACAGGAACTAATCTGCTTTCACACAGTTCTGAATTAAATGGTATTAATCACCTGTACTTACTGTGGTTATCCTGAGGTTACTTAGGTGGGGGTGTATTTACACTGGGGTTTTCCCAATCACCCATGGCGACTTCAACAAAAGAGCCACAAAATCCCAGGAAAACACCAGTCATGCCATTTTCCCAGTGTTCCTGTGGCTCTTGCACTGAAGTTACATCAGCCGAGTGGGAGAACTCCCATGAAAATCCACCCCCAGAGTATGTACAGAAATGTTTCTCTTCCGGTCTAAGTTTGGCCATTAATCTTATTTAACACTTGACATTCGGCTTATATTGGACGAGCCAGTCTGTTTTTCATTGGATTGTCTAGAAATTTCTAAAATGTGAACCAAACATTAAAGGGTCATTTGTAACTCGATGTTAAGGTTTGTGCTCCTCCTGACCCCACGAGGGAAATTTTTTAGACTTACCTCAGAGGACCTCACTGAGTTCCCTACAGCTTCACCAGGCTGGATGACTTTAATTGTCATCGGGGTCCAATATAGTTCATGGGACCCTGATTTGTATTTTATTAATCAGACTCCCAACGCCATTAAAATGGGGAATGGGCAGAATCGGAGCAGTAAATGGGGCCGCTCCATTTTAACTTCTCCCTTTCCTGCCGATTGGGAAGAGTTAAAATCTGATATTAAAACCACTTTTTCCCCACTTACTTCTCTATCTTTTGATGTGGAGGCATTAATTATTGAGATTTTCAATGAATTTTCATCAGGAATAAAGTAAATTATCAGAATTCAAGCCACAGCCCCAGCTCCTACTCACCTTGTCTCTGTCTTACTGCCTGTTCAGTTTCAGATTCAACAACACACAGCTCTGATATTATAGCTGTGGGATATTAGCATACAAGTGCTTAACATATATGCCTGAGATTCCATCCTCCACTAATTTATCTAAAGCATTATTACATTTTATTTTAAATGGGTTAATGTCTCCACAGAAGGAACGAGAGAGGAATTTCAAATGAATGTGTCACTAATGTTGCACAGCACAAGTTCAAAACTATGGTCTTCTGTTTCCCAGATTATGTAATTTGAATCAAATTAAATAACTTCTGAACTTCCTACTATGATGGAATTACCTTGTCATTGGAAGTTGCTTCCCCTAGGGAAAGTTGCAGAGGCTTCATTAGATTATTTTTGTGAAACACACTCATTTTATGCATTGTTCTGGGTCCCGATTCATTATTGTACAAGTGGGATTTGAATCATAGAATCATAGAAATTTACAGCATGGAAGGAGGCCTTTCGGTCCATTGTGTCAATGCCAGCCGACAAAGAGCTATCCAGCCTAATCCCACTTTCCAGCTCTTGGTCCGTAGGTTACGGCACTTCAAGTGCACATCCAAGCACTTTTTCAATGCTATGAGGGTTTCTGCCGATACCACCCTTTCAGGCAGTGAGTTCCAGACCCCCACCACACCCTGGGTGAAAAAAATCACCTCAAATCCCCACTAAGCCTCCTACCACATTAATTTAAATTTATGCCCCCTGGTTATTGACCTCTCTGCTAAGGGGGATACATCCTTCCCATCCACTCTATCTAGGCCCCCACATAATATTATACACCTCAATTAGGTCTCCCCTCAGCCTCCTCTGTTCCAAAGAAAGCAGACCCAGCCTATCCAATCTTTCCTCGTAGCTAATAATCTCCAGTCCAGGCAGCATCCTCGTAAATCTCCTTTGTACCCTCTCTAGAGCAATCACATCTTTCCTGTAATGTGGTGACCAGAACTGTATGCAGTACTCTAGCTGTGGCCTAACTAGTGTTTTATACAGTTCAAGCATAACCTACCTGCTCTTATCTTCTATGCCTCTGCTAATAAAGGCAAATATCCTATATGCCTTCTTAACCACCTTATCTACCTGTCCTGCTACCTTCAGGGATCTGTGAACATGCACTCTGAGGTCTCTTTGTTCCTCTACACTTCTCAGTGTTCTACCATTTATTGTTTATTCCCTTACCTTGTTAGCCTTCTCCAAATGCATTCCCTCACACTTCTCCAAATTAAATTCCATTTACCTCTGTTCTGCCCCCCTGACCAGTCCATTGATGTCTTCCTGCAGTCTATGGCTTTCTTCTTCATTATTAACCATACAATCAATTTTTGTATCATCTGCAAACTTCTTAATCAGACCCCCTACATTCAAGTCTCATCATCATCATCATCATCATCATCATCATGATATGACATTCAAGTCGAAATCATTGATATGTACCACAAAGAGCAAGGGACCTAGTATTGAGCCCTGCAGAACCCCACTGGAAACAGCCTTCCAGTCACAAAATCACCCATCAACCATTACCTTTTGCTTCCTGCTTCTCAACCAATTTTGGATCCAACTTGCCACTTTGCCCTAGATTCCATGGGCTTTTACTTTCGTGACCAGTCTGCCATGTGGGGCCTTATCAACAGCTTTGCTAAAATCCATATACACTACATCATATGTATTGCCCACATCGACCCTCCTTTTATCTCCTCAAAAAATTCAATCAAGTTAGTCAGACACGACCTTCCCTTAAGAAAACCATGCTGACTGTCCTTGATTAATCCGTGTCTTTCTAAATGAAGATTTAACCTGTCTCTCAGAATTTTCTCCAATAACTTTCCCACCACTGAGGTTAGGCTGACTGGCCTGTAATTATTCAGTCTATCCCTTTCTCCCTTTTCAAACAACGATACAACGTTAGCAGTCCTCCAAGACCACACCTGTAGCCAGAGAGGGTTAGAAAATGCTGGTCAGAGCCTCTGCTATTTCCTCTCTTGCTTCATTGGACAGCCTGTGATACATTTCATCCAGGGCTGGGGATTTATCCACTTTCAAAGCTGCTAAACTTCTTACTACTTTCTCTGTCACTATGTTTATTTCATCTAATATTTCACACTCCTCCTCCCTGATTGCAATGTCTGCGGCGTCTCTCTTTTTTGTGAAAACAGACACAAAGTATTCATTAAGAACCATACCCACATTTTCCGCCTCCACACACAGGTTATCTTTATGGTCCCTAATAGGGACCGCCTCAGCTATCTTTAGTTCTCTTTCTTTAGTTCTCCTCTTGCACTTAATGTATTTATAAAACATCTTTAGGTTGTCCTTGATTTTACTTGTCCTCCAGATTTGGAATTGTCCTTCAAAGAACTAGCCAAGTTTACCCAAACTAGTATTCTGTGATGAGGTGACAGATATGGTAGATGGGGGAAATGCAGTGGATGTGGTGTACATGGACTTTCAGAACATTTTTGATAAGGTACAACACAAGAGACTTGGAGAAGATTAAGAGCTATGGAAATAGGCAGAAAGTAACAAATTTGATTTAAAAACTAATTAGAAAGGGGGAGACTTAAGGGGCCAGAGCGGAGTCCCTAAACCGTGGGTTTTACAATTAGCTTTGTGGGTTCAGGAGGAGCAGGACTGCTCCACTGGTCGGCCGAAGAAAAGTCCGGACCTCTACTAGCCACAAGCTCTCCCTCTCCACGGTGACTTAGCCAAGTACCAGTGGGAAACCTCTGAACCATCTGATCTTCACTGTTGGCCAGAGGCTTCTCTGTGTCCATTTTGGCCGGGCAGCTGGCCAGCAGGCTGTAAATAAAGCCCTGTGGTTAATATTGGCCAGACATCCCAGGGAGCTCACATTTTTTTGTGTCTTATAATACTCCTGTGAAGCGCCTTGGGAAGTTTTACTATGTTAAAGGCGCTATATAAAAATACAAGTTGTTGTTGTTGATGAGTCTCCCACTGGCTTCCCGCCTAGAGTTCAAATGACCCCTAAAGAATAAGAGTTAAAGACAGTTTCTCAGAATGGTTGGAAGTTGGTAGTGCTGGCCCACAGACATCTGTTCACTGTGTACATGAATGTTTTCAAATATCGGGTTAGGGGTGTGGTGTTCAAATTTGCAGACAATGCTAAAATAAAAGGGATAGTAAATCATTCTGACGATAAAAGGAAGCTGCAAGGAGATATTGATAAGATGGTGAAATGGGGGGGGGGGGGGGAGGGGGGAGTGCAGATGGAATTCAATATTAGTAAATGTTAAGTGGTACATTTTGATTAAAAGAAACATAAAATTAATTGCACTTTTGGCTGGATTTTCACTTTTTTGCGATTTCACCCGTTTCCCGGCGCTAATCACAGCAAAATCAAAATTTTAGCAGCGGCTTAGCGTTAGCGCTAGAGCGCGTAACTTTCGGCAAATGATAGTTCACAACAGGCATTAGCGCTAACTCCAGCGTCGTACAACAGAATTTGTGCACCAGAGCCGAAAGTTCCAACTGGAAAAAAAATCAGCAGTTCTGCATATGCGCAATTTTTTTATTTATTTACTTTTTACCGCGCTTCTGGTCTGCTGTCCAATCGCAAACGCTAATGCAGAGCACGGCCGCCACGCACATGTACAGTACACCCGGAGCTGAATCAGCCATTTTATTATTTGATTTTCATGATGATGGAGGAGGAGGACAACAGGCAGCGTGTACCAATATTCACACAGGAGGCTAACAAAGCTCTTGTGGGGGCTGTGGAGAGGAGATAGCGGAACTCCACAGGAGGGGTCGATCTAGACCCCTGCCAGCAATTTTTTACAAGATTTGGAGGGAGATAGCTGAGGAGGTCTCTGCCTCAGATACAGTAATAAGGACTGCAACGCAGTGCTGGAAAAAGTTTAATGATCTTTCGAGGGTCATAAGAGTGAGTACAATTTTTATTCATGCACTCCTTTATTACTTAAATTATAAATCTAACACACTATTTGTTAGTTTGGCACCTTATTTGCCATGAATGATCTTTACACATTATTAAGATTGCTTTGTGAGATCTGATAAGATTTTTTCACAATTCGATGTCCTCCTGATAAACCACGTGCAACTTCCAAGGCCATTAAACAGAGGACTCTATTACATTCAGACATTATGGTATAAGTGCTCTGGTGGCTATCTGTGTGTGCCATGAGAGCAGATGGACTCTCTGGTAACCATTCCCATTTTCATCTTTGCAGGCAAAGAAATCCCACTACCGCCGCGAACCGGTGCAGACAGGCGATGGTCCGCCTCAGACCCTGCCACTTACGGACCTGGAGAAGCGAGTGACAGGCCTCATCGGCATCTCAGGTCAGGCAACTGCCAGTGGTAGCGCTGAAGCCCGTTTGCGTCCTGAGGGTAAGTCTTGCACACTGCCTGGACTAGGGTTGGGCACTGTGATGCAGTATCTGTGGACTAGGGTTGGGGCATTGTGATGCAGTGTCTGTGGACTAGGGTTGGGGCAATGTGATGCAGTGTCTGTGGACTAGGGTTGAGGGAATGTGGTTCAGTGTCTGTGGACTAGGGTTGGGGCAATGTGATGCAGTGTCTGTGGACTAGGGTTGGGGCAATGTGATGCAGTGTCTGTGAACTAGGGTTGAGGGAATGTGGTTCAGTGTCTGTGGACTAGGGTTGGGGCAATGTGATGCAGTGTCTGTGGACTAGGGATGGGGCAATGTGATGCAGTGTCTGTGGACTAGGGTTGGGGCAATGTGATGCAGTGTCTACGGACTCAGGTTGGGGCAATGTGATGCAGTGTCTGTGGACTAGGGTTGGGGCAATGTGATGCAGTGTCTATGGACTCGGGTTGGGGCAATGTGATGCAGTGTCTATGGACTAGGGTTGGGGCAATGTGATGCAGTGTCTGTGGACTAGGGATGGGGCAATGTGATGCAGTGTCTGTGGACTCAGGTTGGGGCAATGTGATGCAGTGTCTGTGGACTAGGGTTGGGGCAATGTCCCGCAGTATCGCTGGACTAGATATAATGGAGTAGCGGCGGTCCTTCAAATGAGCCTGTGCTATGTGACCATCCTCATGTCACCCTGCCCCCTCCCCTGCTGCTAACCACTCATCTGTTGCTTTCTACTTACAGATGACCAGTCAGAGACGCCAATTCCTTTGGATCATCCTCCACGTCAGGCCATCATGTGGGGGAGGAGGAGGAATTTGACAGAGGAGTTGACGGAGACCGATCAGCTGACTTCGGGGTTGTGGACGCGGGGTGGGAGGGGTGGGATTGCAGATGCAGTCTGCACCACTTTTAACACTGGAAAACATGTCATCCGAGGGTGATCAAACATTCCTGGGCTTTGAGGTCTCTGAGACTCCTGGAACAAGTGACGCACAGCAACGCTGTTCTGGGGTCGAATCCCGTATGCCATCTCTCCACAGGGTGAGTCGGTAAAGCCATTCTGCTGACAGACAGGCAGACGCAGAACTGGACATGGTGACACTGTCCAGGGACGGCATCAGGCTCACCCATTAGCTCCTCAAAGTCCTGGGTAGGATTCCTGCGAGCATTGACAGTCAGAAAGCGACCATATCAGAGGTAGGGTTGCACATTGTCGGAGTGAGCCGCAAAACCTGCGAGGCCATCAACACCCACACGAGGCTGGTAGCCTCCACCAGTCACACTGAACTCCCCAGTGTGACACCCAGAGACACACCCCCACACTATCTGTGACTGGCGATGCCGATGAAGAAGCTCACCAGTCACAAGCTGAGCCTTCCATGTCACGAGCTCATCCAGTGTCTCCCCAGGAGGCGTCTCCAATGTCTCTCCCCCTAACACAGCAGCACTCTAACAACATTGCTTCAAGCTATTGTGGTGTCACTTTGGGTACGAGGTGCAGGCGAGGGAGGGGGCCAAGGGTAAGGGTAAGGGGGGAGGGAAAGCCGGTGTTAAAAGACTGTGAGGCAAGGGTGGTTGTTATCATGTTGTTGTTGTTTTTATTGTCTTATAATCAAAGTTTAATCACAATTTATATTTTATTAAAGTTTCAACGTTTTCAAATTATGTTCACAAAATTATAACATTTTACAATGTTTGATAAATTCTTTTGTTCATCTTAACCATTCCTGTGCAGTGTCTCATTTGCAGAATAAGAGGGGGAATAGTCAACACGGTGGGATAGAGTGGCCAGGCAATGGTGAAGTGTGCCATTCACTGTTCAAGCAAGGCGTTGATTTATGAGCTGCTGACTTAAGGCTTTTCCAGCGGCAAAATTTCCACGATGCCTCCCCTGTGATTGTGGTGGGGGTGGTGGTGGCATGGGTTCCTCGCCAGGCTCCTCTTCCTCGTCCTCCTCCCCCCCACCCTCCTCTCTCCTGAGGTGGTCCTGCAAATCCCATTGGCAAATCCTGTCTCCTCATGATGGCTAAGTTGTGTAGCATGGAGCACACCACAATGAACTCAGAGACCTGCTGAGGGGAGTATTGCAGGCAGCCTCCAGAGTGGTCCAGGCATCGGAAGCGCTACTTGAGCACTCCAAATGTTTGTTCGACGATGTTCCGTGTGGCTGCATGGCTCTCATTATAGTGATGCTCGGCTTCTGTCCGAGGATTCCGGAGGGGGGGTCATGAGCCAGGTGGCGAGGCCGTAACCTTTGACCCCGAGCATCCAGCTCTGGCCTTGTGGTTGAAGCTGGAACAGGCCTGGGACAGTGCTCTCATGCAAGATGAAAGCATCATGGATACTCCCTGGATATTGGGCATTGATTACATGATGCGCTGAGTATGGTTGCAGACGATCTGTACGTTCATGGAATGGAATCCCTTTCGGTTTCGGTAAACCTCTGGATTATGTAAAGGTGCTCGCAGGGCGATGTACGTAAAATCAATGGCACCCTGAACCTTGGGGAAGCCAGCAAATCATCCAAAACCTACAGCCCTCTCATTTTGGGCCTCCTTGTCATTGGGAAGTTTATGAAGTCCATCCTGCGTGCGTATAGTGCAGTAGTCACCTGAAGAATGCAGCAATGTGTAGTGTGCTGCGAGATGGGGCATGTGTCCCCCCACTGATGCCTGAAAGGAGCTGGAGGCATAGAAGGCAAATGCCGCAGTCACCTTCACCTCGAGGGGCAGTGCAGTCCTGATGCCACTGGTAGGCTGTAGGTCTGCCTGTATGAGCTGGCATATCTCTGTCAGCACTTTCTTTTGGAAGCATAGAAACATAGAAAATAGGTACAGGAGTAGGCCATTCGGCCCTTCAAGCCTGCACTGCCATTCAATAAGATCATGGCTGATCATTCCTTCAGTACCCCTTTCCTGCTTTCTCTCCATACCCCTTGATCCATTTAGCCGTAAGGGCCATATCTAACTCCCTCTTGAATATATCCAATAAACTGGCATCAACAACTCTCTGCAGCAGGGAATTCCATAGGTTAACAACTTACTGAGTGAAGAAGTTTCTCCTCATCTCAGTCCTAAATGGCCTACCCCTTATCTTAAGACTATGTCCCCTAGTCATAACGCAGCCTTCTAACATGCTGTGCCTCAGAGAACTGTAGGTATGAGCGCTGCTCCCTGTAAAGTCATTGAGGGTAAGGCCTCCTCCCCATATGTCTGTGACCTCTTCAATTATGTTCAAAATGATCATCAATAAGCCTTCTTGCAGCTCGATGCCATATAAATGTAGCAGCCAGGAATAATGGGTGACGTAGTATCGCCTCCATCTTTTAAAATGTCCTTTAAAACGAACTATAAACTCACATAAAACTTCACTATGAAAAACGCAGCCTTCTTCTCCCAATCCTTTTATGCACTCAACTTCTCCTCCGTTTACAAGATGGCGACGTTAGTGCCTGGTGTGCCCTTGTTCCGACCTGGGTGCAACTGCTTTTTGCTGGCGGGTTCCCGGGCGGACACTAAATCAGGCGATAGGACCAAAAGTTCCCCCGGGAGTGCAAGCGCAGCGTTTCATGCAGATTGATGTCATCCAAATGGTGAAAACATTGGGCGGACGCTAAGTTTTAGCAACTCCACAAAACCACTACGCCCGGGCGCAAAATGTTGTGCACCTCGTTTCGTGCCAAAAAAATGTTTTTGCGTCCCGCCCAGGTGCTAAACAGGACACAAATTAGCCGAAAATCCAGCCCTTTGAATTAGGGAAAGAGGGGTGATGTGGAAGGGCAGCGGGACTTGGGGTTCATGTTCACAAGACCTTAAAAGCAAAAGCTCAAGTGGATAAGGATTTTTTAAAAAACAAAGCTAACAGAAAACTGGCAAGTGATATAAAATATAATGGTTGAGATCTAATGGTGAATATATATCAAACCTGAGTAAGATCACAGTTGGAGTACTGTATGCAGATTTAGGCTCCACACTATCGGCTGAATGTTAAGGCAATAGAGAGGGAACAACACAGACTTACTAGGATGCTGCCTTGTTGGTGATTTGCTAGAGGCGTTTAGACTTATGAAGAGATGGGACAGCGTGGATAGAAATGGTGATTGAGGGGTCTAGAATGAGGGGACATAGATATTAGATTAACTGTAAGAGATTTAAGACAGAGAGCAGGAGAGACTTCTTTAGAGAGGGTTGTGAGGCTAAATTTCAGAGTTAGTGACTAAAGCAGAGACCATGGCAACGTTTAAGAATAGGCTCGATAAGTGGTTGTAATAAAGGGATATGGGAAAAATAGAAACATAGAAAATAGGTGCAGGAGTAGGCCATTCGGCCCTTCGAGCTTGCACCACCATTCAATATGATCATGGCTGATCATGCAACTTCAGTAACCCATTCCTACTTTCTCTCCATACCCTTTGATCCCTTTAGCCGTAAGGGCCACATATAACTCCCTTTTGAATATATCTAACAAACTGGCCTCAACAACTTTCTGTGGTAGAGAATTCCACAGGTTCACAATTCTCTGAGTGAAGAAGTTTCTCCTCACCTCGGTCCAAAATGCCTTACCCCTTATCCTTAGACTGTGACCCCTGGTTTTGGACTTCCCCAACATTGGGAACATTTTTCCTGCATCTAACCTGTCCAATCCTGTCAGAATTTTATATGTTTCTATGAGATCCCCTCTCATTCTTCTAAATTCCAGTGAATATGAGCCTAGTCGATCCAATTTTTCTTCATATGTCAGTCCTGCCATCCCGGGAATCAGTCTGATGAACCTTCGCTGCACTCCCTCAACAGCAAGAATGTCCTTCCTCAGATTAGAAAACCAAAACTGTACATAATATTCAAGGTGTGGCCTCACCAAGGCCCTGTACAACTGCAGTAAGACCTCCCTGCTCCTATACTCACATCCTCTCACTATGAAGGCCAACATTCCATTTGCCTTCTTCACTGCCTGCTATATCTGCATGCCAACTTTCAATGACTGATATATCATGACACCCAGGTCTCATTGCACCTCCCCTTTTCCTAATCTGTCACCATTCAGATAATATTCTGCCACCCTGGTTTTGCCATCAAAGTGGATAACCTCACATTTATCTACATTATACTGCATCTGCCATGCATTTGCCCACTCACCTAACCTGTCCAAGCCACCCTGCAGCCTCTTAGCATCCTCCTCACAGCTCACACTGCCACCGAGCTTAGAGTCATCTGCAAACTTGGAGATATTACATTCAATTCCTTCGTCCAAATCATTAATGTATATTGTAAATACCTGGGGGCCCAGCACAGAACCTTGCAGTACACCACTAGTCACTGCCTGCCATTCTGAAAAGGATCCGTTTATTCCTACTCTTTGCTTTCTGTCTGCCAACCAGTTCTCTATCTACGTCAATACATTACCCTCAATACCATGTGCTTTGATTTTGCACACTAATCTCTTCTGTGGGACCTTGTCAAAAGCCTTTTTAAAGTCAAAATACACCATATCCACTGGTTCTCCCTTGTCCACTCTACTAGTTACATCCTCAAAAAATTCCAGAAGATTTGTCAAGCATGATTTCCCTTTCATAAATCCATGCTGACTTGGACCGATCCTCTCACTGCTTTCCAAATGCGCTGCTATTACATCTTTAATAATTGATTCCAACATTTTCCTCACTACCGATGTCAGGCTAACCAGTCTATAATTCCCTGTTTTCTTTCTCCCTCCTTTTTTAAAAATTCGGGTTACATTAGCTACCCTCCAATCCATAGGAACTGATCCAGAGCCCGTAGAATGTTGGAAAATGACCACCAATGTATCTACTATTTCTAGGGCCACTTCCTTAAGTACTCTGGGATGCAGACTATCAGGCCCTGGGGATTTATCGGCCTTCAATCCCATCAATTTCCCTAACACAATTTCTTGACTAATAAGGATTTCCTTCAGTTCCTCCTTCTCGCTAGACCTCGGTCCCCTAGGGAACAACGTGATAATGTGAAATTGGGATTACTGCTTGTGTGGAGGACAAACACCAACTTGGACTCTTTGGGCCAAGCAGCCTATTTCTGTGGTGTAATTTCTATTTAATTCTTTGTATCTATTAAACCTTGTTTAAACTATTGGTCAGGATGGGGCTAGTATTTGCCTTAAACTCATTTCCGATTGCTGATGTTGCAACGACTTTAAAAGTTTACAAATTGTCCCTAACATTAATGAAATCATCTCTGGGATTGATTCCTTGTCAGGATCAGTCGGGAGTTGGTGCAATAGAAGCATCTTTGGATCTGCCCCTAGATTAGCCCTTCCCTGGCTACTGCATCTGGCCTTGTTCTGTTTATAGCATGCACTCAATTGAATCCACCATACTGTGAAACAGGAAGACCGGTTGGTTTCTACATGGGTTGGCAGTGGCTGATTCATACTTGTAAAATTAATTTAGCAGGTAAAGCTGTCGCCTGAAATGTAGAGTATAAATGGGCATTTCTACTTCACCTGCCCACACAGGCTGGCCTCTGCAGCCCAGACCACTGGATCCAATGTAAATAGAGCATTAGGTAACTTTGTTGTTGATGGGGAGCACTTTTGGTCACTGTACTGGCTAGCAGTGTTCACAAGCTCAAGGAACAGCACTCATTTTTCATTTAGGCACTTTACAGCCTTCTGGATTCAACATCGAGTTCAACAATTTCAGACCATAACCTTTGCCCATATTTTGCTCCATTTCCTCCTTTTTTTAAAATGAACCCCGCCCCCCCCCCCCCCCCGCCAGATCTTATGTATTTGGTTTCTCTCTCTATTTCCCATGGCAACTGGTAATTATTCTGCCATTCACACCCTATCTGGACTCATCTTTTTCTAACTTCTGTCATTACTACCTCAAGTTGGCCCATCATCCCTTTTGTCTCTCAAATCTTTCCTGTCTTCCACACTATCACAGACCTTCTCCTTTTGTTCTTTCCTCCCCTCCCCCTTTCAGTGCTTGTTAAGAATATGATCATTTTGAACTTTTGCCAGTTCTGACGAAGGGTCATCGACCTGAAACGTTAACTCTGTTTCTCTCCACAGATGCTGCCTGACCTGCTGAGATTTCCAGCATTTTCTGTTTTTATTTCAGATTCCAGCATCCGCAGTATTCGACTTTTGTACTGGCTACTTGAGCTTGTTGCTGTTCCTGAAGAATCTCAAAGTTTCTGGGGACATACAAGCAACTACACAAATTCAATTCAAATTCAGTTCGAAAGTAGGCCAACAAAAGAAAAGCCTTTACCAACACACAAACACAATCTGTTTCCAAAGATCTGAGTAGAATACAGAAAATAAAACAAAGCATTTTATGGTATAAAACCCAGCTGAAACTTGAGTCCAATGGGCACTCATTCAGCTCTCAGTGAAAAGCCGTCTGGTCGGTTTATCTAAATGGCACAGAACCTTTATGTGTGTTTCCTTAATAAAGCTGTCCAAATGAAATTATTTTTAATATTCTGACATTGGACTGAAAACAGTAATAAATAAAAAGTAATCGAACTTCAATAAGAAGCTAATGAACTTGAATAATGCGTGCAGGAATTTCAGTTCTGGTTATAAAAGGAATCAGCAATTAAAACAAAAATTACAGAAATTGGCAATGTGTCAATTGATGGTTCATTAGTTGAACACATCATGGCAGTGACTCTCCATACCGTTTTCAGTGTAATAGTTGTGTCGAAATGGTGAGGAAAAAATTCTGGTGGGGGGGAAAGAGCCAGTTGTCGTGGTCCACGTGGGTACCAACGACATAGGTAGGACAAAGAAAGAGGTTCTGCTGAGGGATTATGAGCAGCTAGGGGCCAAATTAAAAAGCAGAACCACAAAGTTAATAATCTCTGGATTATCACCTGAGCCATGAGCAAATTTGCATAGGGTAAATATGATCAGAGCGTTAAACACGTGGCTCAAAGACTGGTGTGGGAGAAATGGGTTTTAGTTCGTGGGACACTGGCACCAGTACTGGGGTAAGAGAGAGCTGTTCCATTGGGATGGGCTCCACTTAGACCGTGCTGTGACTAGGGTCCTGGCGAATCAAATAACTAGGACTGTAGAGAGGGCTTTAAACTAAATAGTGGGGGAAGGGTTCAGTTCACCAAAAATGTAAAAAGTCAAAGAATAAGGAGAAGGCAATAGAGCAGGGTAGCACTGGGGGGAAATGAAAACCAGAGCATGACCGGAAGGGATAGAATGTATAAATATAAAAGTGAATCAGAAAGTGGGATCAAATCAGGAAAAAAGGGTAAAAAAAACAAATTTAAAAGCTCTTTAACTGAATGTATGCAGCACTCATAACAAAATAGATGAGTTGCTGGCACAACTAGATACAAATCAGTATGATCTGGTAGCCATTACAGAGACATGGTTGCAAGGCTACCAAGTCAGGGAACTAAATATTCAGGAGTATTTGACAATTTGGAAGGACAGACAGAAAGGAAAAGGAGGTGGGGTAGCTCTGTTAAAAAAGGATGAGATCAGTGCGTTAATGAGAAACGATATTGGCTCAGAAGATCAAGATGTTGAATCAGTTTGGGTGGAGATAAGGAATAATAAGGGGAAAAAGTCACTGGTGGACGTAGTCTATAGATCCCCTAACAGTAGCTACACTACTGGACGGAGTATAAATCAAGAAATAATGGAGAAACATAGAAACATAGAAATTTACAGCGCAGAAGGAGGCCATTTTGGCCCATCGTGTCCACGCCAGCCGACAAAGAGCCACACGGCCCTCGGTCAGCAGCCCTGAAGGTTACATATAAACCTACAAACAATGAACAATGGCGGAAAGGCAAAGAGCACCCAGCACAACCAGTCCGCCTCACACAACTGCAACACCCCTTATACTGAAACATTCTACACTCCACTCCAACCGGAGCCATATGATCTCCTGGGAGAGGCAAAAACCAGATGAAAACCCAGGCCAATTTAGGGAGAAAAAAAATCTGGGAATATTCCTCTCCGACTCATCCAGGCAATCAAAACTAGCCCAGGGGATCACCGTGGCTGTTTTCTATTCCCTGCAGTACTTACCATTATGTCTGCGCTGGACAACAATTACCAGCTCTAGCTCCGTAACCCTGCAGGTTCCGACACTTTAAGTGCCCATCCAACCATCTCTTAAAAGTGGTGAAGGTTTCTGCATCCACCACTCTTCCAGGCAGTGAGTTCCAGATCCCCACAACCCTCTGCGTAAAGAAGCCCCCCCCACCTCAAATCCTCTCTAAACCTTCCACCAGCCACCTTAAAACTATGCCCCTCATAATAGACCCCTCCACCAATGGAAATAGGCCCTTACTATCCACTATGTCCAGGCCCTTTAATATTTTGTACACCTCAATGAAGTCTCCTCTCAACCTCCTCTGTTCCAATCAGAAAAAAACCCAGCCTATCCAATCTGTCTTCATAACTAAGATTCTCCATTCCAGGCAGCATCCTAGTAAATCTATTCTGCACCCTCTCTAGTGCAATTACGTCCCTCCTATAATACGGCGACCAGAACTGCACGCAGTACTCCAGCTGTGGCCTAACCAAAGTATTATACAATTTAAGCATAACTTCCCTGCTCTTATATTCTGTGCCTCAGCCAATAAAGGCAAGCATTCCATATGCCTTCTTAACCATCTTATCCACCTGGCCTGCAACTTTCAGGGATCTGTGAACAAGCACCCCAAGGTCCCTTTGTTCATCTACACTATTAAGTGGCCTACTGCTTAATGTGTATACCCTTTCCTTTTTAGCCCTCCCAAAGTGCATTACCTTAAACTTTTCTGAATTAAATTCCATTTGCCACTGCTCTGCCCACCTGACCAGTAGATTGATATCCTCCTGCAGCCCATGACTTTCCTCTTCATTATCAACCACACAGCCAATTTTAGTGTTGTCTGCAAACTTCTTATTTATACTCCCTATATTCAAATCTAAATCGTTGATAAATACCACAAAAAGCAAAAAAGCAAGGGATCCAGTATTGAGCCCTGCGGAACCCCATTGGAAACATCCTTCCAGTCACAAAAACATCCATCAACCATTACCCTTTGCTTCCTACCTCCAAGCCAATTTTGCATCCAATTTGCCACTTTGTCCTGGATCCCATGGGCTTTAACCTTCGTGACCAGTCTACTCGATAGTTGCGAGTGTATTTAGAGGGATGGCAGTTCAGCTCAGTTCTGTGGATTGCACATCCTGTGCCATGTGGGAAATCCTGGATGCTTCGCGCACCTTGGACGACCACTTGTGCAGGAGGTGTCTCCAGCTGCACCAACTCGAACTCCGTATTTTGGAGCTTGAGAGGCAAGACTGCGGTGGTCACTGAGGTGCATCGGCAAGACTGAGAGCAACGTGGATAGAAACATAGAAACATAGAAAATCGGTGCAGGAGTAGGCCATTCGGCCCTTCGAGCCTGCACCACCATTCAATAAGATCATGGCTGATCATTCACCTCAGTGCCCCTTTCCTGCTTTCTCTCCATACCCCTCGATCTCTTTAGCCATAATGGCCATATCTAACTCCCTCTTGACTATATCCAATGAACTGGCATCAACAACTCTCTGCGGTAGGGAATTCCACAGGTTAACAACTCTCTGAGTGAAGAAGTTTCTCCTCATCTCAGTCCTAAATGGCTTACCACTTATCATTAGACTATGTCCCCTGGTTCTGGACTTCTCCAACATCGGGAACATTCTTCCTGCATCTAACCTGTCCAGTCCAGTCAGAATTTTATATGTTTCTATGAGATCCCCTCTCATCCTTCTAAACTCCAGTCAATACAGGCCCAGTCGATCCAGTCTCTCCTCAGATGTCAGTCCTGCCATCCCGGGAATCAGTCTGGTGAACCTTCACTGCACTCCCTCAATAGCAAGAACGTCCTTCCTCAGATTAGCTAGAAAGAGCAGCAAACCGGAGGACTGGGAGAATTTTAGAATTCAGCAGAGGAGGACAAAAGGTTTAATTAAGAGGGGGAAAATAAAGTATGAGAGGAAGCTTGCCGGAAGCTTGCCAGAAACATAAAAAACTGACTGCAAAAGCTTCTATAGATATGTGAAGAGAAAAACATTAGTGAAGACAAACGTAGGTCCCTTGCAGTCAGATTCGGGTGAATTTATAAATGGGGAACAAAGAAATGGCAGACCAATTGAACACGTATTTTGGTTCTGTCTTCACAAAGAAAGACACAAATAACCTTCCGGATGTACTTGGGGACCAAGGGTCTAGTGAGAAGGAGGAACTGAAGGATATCCTTATTAGGCGGGAAATTGTGTTAGGGAAATTGACGGGATTGAAGGCCGATAAATCCACAGGGCCTGATAGTCTATATCCCAGAGTACTTAAGGAAGTGGCCCTAGAAATAGTGGATGCATTGGTGGTAATTTTCCAGCAGTCTATCGACTCTGGATCAGTTCCTATGGACTGGAGGGTTGCTAATGTAACACCACTTTTTAAAAAAAGAGGGAGAGAGAAAACAGGTAATTATAGACCGGTTAGCCTGACATCAGTAGTGGGGAAAATGTTGGAATCAATCATTAAGGATGAAATAGCAGCGCATTTGGAAAGCAGTAATAGGATTGGTCTAAGTCAGCATGGATGTATGAAAGGGAAATCATGCTTGACAAATCTTCTAGAATTTTTTGAGGATGTAACTAGTAGAGTGGACAAGGGAGAACCAGTGGATGTGGTGTATTTGGACTTTCAAAAGGCTTTTGACAAGGTTCCACACAAGAGATTGGTGTGCAAAATCAAAGCACATGGTATTGGGGGTAATGTACTGACGTGGATAGAGAACTGGCTGGCAGACAGGAAGCAGAGAGTCAGGATAAACGGGTTCTTTTCAGAATGGCAGGCAGTGACTAGTGGAGTGCTGCAGGGCTCGGTGCTGGGAATCCAGCTCTTTACAATATATATTAATGATTTAGATGATGGAATTGAGTGTAATATCTCCAAGTGTGCAGATGGCACTAAACTGGGTGGCGGTGTGAGCTGTGAGGAGGATGCTAAGAGGCTGCAGGGTGACTTGAACAGGTTAGGCGAATGGGCAAATGCATGGCCGATGCAGTATAATGTGGATAAATGTGAGGTTATCCACTTTGGGGGCAAAAACACGAAGGCAGAATATTATCTGAATGGCGGCAGATTAGGAAAAGAGGAGGTGCAGCGGGACCTGGGTGTCATGGTTCATCAGTCCTTAAAAGTTGGCATGCAGGTACAGCAAGCAGTGAAGAAGGCAAATGGTATGTTGGCCTTCATAACAAGGGGATTTGAGAATAGGAGCAGGGAAGTCTCACTGCAGTTCTACAGGGCCTTGGTGAAGCCCCGCCTGGAATATTGTGTTCAGTTTTGATCTCCTAATCTGAGGAAGGACGTTCTTGCTATTGAGGGAGTGCAGCGAAGGTTCACCAGACTGATTCCAGGTGTGGCAGGACTGACATATGAGGAGAGACTGGATCAACTGGGCCTTTATACTCTGGAGTTTAGAAGGATGAGAGGGGATCTCATAGAAACATATAAGATTCTGACGGGACTGGACAGGTTAGATGTGGGAAGAATGTTCCCGATGTTGGGGATGTCCAGAACCAGGGGACACAGTCTTAGGAGGCAGGCCATTTAGGACTGAGCTGAGGAGAAACTTCTTCACTCAGAGAGTTGTTAACCTGTGGAATTCCCTACCGCAGAGAGTTGTTGATGCCAGTTCATTGGATATATTCAAAAGGGAGTTAGATATAGTTCTTATGGCTAAAGGGATCAAGGGATATGGAGAGAAAGCAGGAAAGGGGTATTGAAGGAATGATCAGCCATGATCTTATTGAATGGTGGTGTGGGCTTGAAGGGCCGAATGGCCTAATCCAGCACCTATTTTCTATGTTTTTATGTCCTCCTTGGACCCGGGGCTGGTTCCAGAGGACTGGAGAATTGCAAATGTTACACCCTTGTTCAAAAAAGGGTGCAAGGATAAACCCAGCAACTACAGGCCAGTCAGCTTAACCTTGGTAGTGGGGAAGCTTCAGAAATGATAAACGGGAACAAAATTAACAATCACTTGGACAAGTATGGATTAATTAAGGAAAGCCAGCATGGATTTTTAAAGGCAAATTGTGTTTCACTAACATGATTGAGTTTTGTGATTTGATAACAGAGAGGGTTGATAAGGGCAAAGCAGTTGATGTGGTGTACATGGATTTCCAAAAGGCATTTGATAAAGTGACACATAATAGGCTTTCCAGCAAAGTTGCAGCCCATTGAATAAAGGGGACAGTGGCAGCATGGATACGAAATTGGTTAAGCGATAGGAAACAAAAGATAGTGGTGTACGGTATTAGAACCACTGCTTTTTGTGATATATATTAATGATTTGGACTTGATGTGCAGGGCACAATTTCAAAATATGCAGATGACACAAAACTTGGAAGTATAGTGAACAGTGAGGAGGATAGCAATAGACTTCAAGAAAACATAGACAGGCTGGTGGAATTGATGGACACGTGGCAGATGAAATTTAATGCAGAAAAGTGCGAATTGATACATTTTGATAGGGAGAATAAGGAGAGACAATATAAACTAAACGGTACAATTTTAAAGGGAGTGCATGAACAGAGAGACCTGGGGGTATATGTGCACAAATCATTGAAGATGGCAGGGCAGGTTGAGATAGCAGTTAAAAAAGCATACGGGATCCTGGGCTTCATAAATAGATGCATAGAGTACAAAAGCAAGGAAGTTATGATGAACCTTTATAAAACACTGGTTCGGTTTGAACTGGGGTATTGTGTCCAATTCTGGACACTGCACTTTAGGAAGGATATGAAGGCCTTAGAGAGGGTGCAGAAAAGATTTACAAGAATGGTTCCAGGGATGAGGGACTTCAGCTATGTGGATAGACTGAAGAAGAGGGATTGTTCTCCTTAGAGCAAAGAAGAGTGAGAGGAGATTTAATGGAGGTGTTCAAAATCATGAGGGGTTTAGACAGAATAGTGATAAACTGTTCCCATTGGCAAAAGGGTTGAGAACCAGAGGACACAGATTGAAGGCGATTGGCAGAAGAACCAACGGTCACATGAGGAAAAACTTTTTTATGCAGCGAGTGGATAGGATCTGGAATTCACTGCCTGAAAGACTTAATTGTGGCTTTCAAAAGGGAGTTGGATAAGTACCTAAAGGAAAATAATTTGCAGGGCTACAGGGAAAGGGCAGGGGAGTGGGACAAGCTGAAGTGCTCTTGCAGTGAGCTGGCACAAGCTCGACGGGCCGAATGGTTACAGCACAGAAGACGACCATTCTATGATTCTATGATTCCTCCTGGAATGAAAGGCATAGACACATCCAGTTTCTTGATTAAAACACCTTCTGACACTGCGCAAGATAACTAAGATATATTCTTCCAGCTCATAACCTCATTCAGAATCTCTTGATTACATTTGCAGTTGTTACATATTCCAAACCAAATCTATGTGGAACAAGCAAAAAAATGCTGAATCGAGCAACCCACTCTGTCAATCAGGATGTTTTATATTGTTTCCCTAATAATCTGAATGGCGGTTTCCCATTTATTTTTCTTTGTGATAGATTTCAGTCCAAGAGTTTGTGGAGTTTTTTGGAGGACGAGGAGCTCAAGATCTTTGGAATATGTTTGAATTTTGCAAGCGAGGTGAACAGAAAATGAACAGTTCTGTGTGTCTGGAACTGTATCCAGAGTTACAACCATTCCAACAGTGGGTTTCAGCAAACAGCACCTTACTCAGCTCTGCTCTGAATAACTAACAGGCAGTACCTGTGGGCAGCTGGGGACATATGAGTGGAGACTGAGTAATGCCTGTTGCTGAATCTTTTACAGGAAGGTAAAGCGTCTAGATGCGGAGCATACAGACTTAAGGCGATTGGCAGAAGAACCAAAGGTCACATGAGGAAAAACTTTTTTATGCAGCGAGTGGTTAGGATCTGGAATTCACTGCCTGAAAGACTGAATTGTGACTTTCAAAAGGCAGTTGGATAAGTACCTAAAGCAAAAGAATTTGCAGGGCTACGGGGAAAGGGCGGGGGAGTGGGACATTGGAGAATGCACCATTGACCATGTTTGGCAAAAGTTGGTATTCCAAAATAAAATATATTCTTTTGGGTTTGTGCGTATAAAATTCCTTTATCGCACTCCAACGCTCCTCATCTCACTGGTCAAACTCTACTCGAAGACTACAGGGCAATTTGCTTGCCGGCCTCCGCCGGTGTTGCTCTGAAGAAGTGAGTAGCCCATCATCTTGTCCCATGCTAGGATTGCAGAATTGAGGTTGGGTGGCCTATACCTGCACCTATTTTCTATGTTTCTATGTTTCTATTAGGAGACCAAAACTGAACACTATATTCCAGGTGAGGCCTCACTAAGACTCTGTACAACTGCAGTAAGACCTCCTTGCTCCTGTACTCAAATCCCCTAGCTATGAAGGCCAACATGCCATTTGCATTCTTCACCGCCTGCTGTACCTGCATGCCAACTTTCAATGCCTGATGTACCATGACACCCAGGTCTCGTTGCACCTCCCCTTTTCCTAATCTGCCGCCATTCAGATAATATTCTGACTTCGTGTTTTTGCCACCAACGTGGATAACCTCACATTTACCCACATTATACTGCATCTGCCATGCGATTGCCCACTCACCTAACCTGTCCAAGTCACCCTGCAGCCTCTTAGCGTACACCTCATAGCTCACACCGCCACCCAGCTTAGTGTCATCTGCAAACTTGGAGATATTCCTCTCAATTTCTTCATTTAAATCATTGATGTATATTGTAAATAGCTGGGGTCCCAGCACTCAGCCCTGCAGCACTCCACTAGTCACTGCCTGCAATTCTGAAAAGGACCCGTTTATCCCGACTCTCTGCTTCCTGTCTGCCAACCAGTTCTCTAGCCACGTCAGTACATTGACCCCAATACCATGTGCTTTAATTTTGCACACTAATCTCTTGTGTGGGACCTTGTCAAAAGCCTTTTGAAAGCCCAAATACATCACATACACTGGTTCTCCCTTGTCCACTCTACCAGTTACATCCTCAAAGAATTCTAGAAGATTTGTCAAACATGAATTCCCTTTCATAAGTCCATGCTGACTTGGACCGATCCTGTCACTGCTTTCCAAATGCGCTGCTATTTCATTTTTAATAATTGATTCCAACATTTTCCCCACTACTGATATTAGGCTAACTGGTCTATAATTATCGTTTTCTCTCTCCTCCTTTTTTAAAAAGTGGTGTTACATTAGCTACCCTCCAGTCCAGAGGAACTGATCCAAAGTTATTAGACTGTTGGAAAATGATCACCAATGCATCCACTATTTCAAGGGCCACTTTCTTAAATACTCTGGGATGCAGACTATCAGGCCCCAGGGATTTATCAGCCTTCAATCCCATCAATTTCCCTAACACAATTTCCCGCCGAATAAGGATTTCCTTCAGTTCCTCCTTTTCACTGGATCCTCGGTCCCCTAGTATTTCCGGAAGGTTATTTGTGTCTTCCTTCGAGAGGACAAAACCAAAGTATTTGTTTAACTGGTCCGCCATTCCTTTGTTCCCCATTATAAATTCACCTGATTCTGACTGCAAAGGACCTACGTTTGTCTTCACTAATCTTTTTCTCTTCACATATCTATAGAAGCTTTTGCAGTCAGTTTTTATGTTCCCAGCAAGCTTCCTCTCATACTCTATTTTCCCTTCCTAATTAAACACTTTGTCCTCCTCTGCTGAATTATAAAATTCTCCCAGTCCTCAGGTTTGCTGCTTTTTCTGGCCAATTTATATGCCTCTTCCTGGGACTTAACACTATCCTTAATTTCCCTTGTGAGCCACGGTTGAGCCACCTTCCCCATTTATTTTTACTCCAGACAGGGATGTACAATTGTTGAAGTTCATCCATGTGATCTATAAATGTTTGTCATTGCCCATCCACTGTCAACACTTTACGTATCACTCGCCAATCTATTCTAGCCAATTCACGTCTCATACCATCGAAGTTACCTTTCCTTAAGTTCAGGACCGTAATCTCTGAATTAACTGTGTCACTCTCCTTCTTAATAAAGAATTCTACCATATTATGGTCACTCTTCCCCAAGGGGCCTTGCACAACAAGATTGCTAATTAGTCCTTTCTCATTACACATCACCCAGTCTAGGATGGCCAGCCCTCTCGTTGGTTCCTCGACATATTGGTCTAGAAAACCATCCCTAATACACTCCAGGAAATCCTCCTCCACCGCATTGCTAGCAGTTTGGTTAGCCCAATCAATATGTAGATTAAAGTCACCCATGATAACTGCTGTACCTTTATTGCATGCATCCCTAATTTCTTGTTTGATGCTGTCCCCAACCTCACTACTCCTGTTTGGTGGTCTGTACACAACTCCCGTTCGCGTTTTCTGCCCTTTGGTATTCCGTAGCTCCACCCATACAAATTCCACATCATCCAAATTAACGTCCTTCCTTACTATTGCGTTAATTTCCTCTTTAACCAGCAATGCTACCCCACCTCCTTTTCCTTTCTGTCTATCCTTCTTGGATGTTGAGTTCCCAGCCTTGGTCACCCTGGAGCCATGTCTCCGTGATGCCAATTATATCATATTCGTTAATTGCTACCTGCGCAGTTAATTCGTCCACCTTATTACGAATACTCCTTGCATTGAGACACAGAACCTTCAGGCTTGTCTTTTTAACACACTTTGCCCCTTTAGAATTTTGTTGTAAAGTGGCCCTTTTTGATTTTTGCCTTGGGTTTCTCTGCCCTCCACTTTTACTTTTCTTCTTTTTATCTTTTGCTTCTGCCCCCATTCTACTTCCCTCTGTCTCCCTTGATAGGTTCTCATCCCCCTGCCATATTCGTTTAACGCCTCCCCAACAGCACTAGCAAACACTCCCCCTAGGACATTGGTTCCGGTCCTGCCCAAGTGCTGACTGTCTGGTTTGTACTGGTCCCACCTCCCCCAGAACTGGTTCCAATGTCCCAGGAATTTGAATCCCTCCCTTTTGCACCACTCCTCAAGCCACATATTCATCTGAGCTATCCTGCGATTCCTACTCTGACTAGCACGTGGTACTGGTCGCAATCCTGAGATTACTACCTTTGAGGTCCTACGTTTTAATTTAACTCCTAGCTCCCTAAATTCAGCTTGTAGGACCTCATCTCGATTTTTTACCTATATCGTTGGTACCTATATGCACCACGACAACTGGCTGTTCACCCTCTCCCTCCAAAATTTCCTGCAGCTGCTCCGAGACATCCTTGACCCTTGCACCAAGGAGGCAACATACCATCCTGGAGTCCCGATTGTGGTCGCAGAAACATCTATCTATTCCCCTTACAATAGAATCCACTACCACTTTCTCTCTCCCACTCTTTTTCCTGCCCTCCTGTGCAGCAGATCCACCCATGGTGCCATGAACTTGGCTGCTGCTGCCCTCCTCTGATGAGTCATCCTGCCCAACAGTACCCAAAATGGTGTATCTGTTTTGGAGGGGGGTGACCGTAGGGGACCACTGCACTACCTTCCTTCCACTACTCTTCTTGCTGGTCACCCATTCCCTATCTGTCTGTGTAAACTTTACCTGCGGTATGACCAACTCACTAAATGTGCTATTCACGGCATCCTCAGCATCGTGGATGCTCCAGAGTGAATCCAACTGCAGCTCCAGTGCCGCAATGCGGTCTGTCAGGAGCTGCAGCAGGATACACTTCCTGCACATGTAGTCGTCAGGGACACTGGAAGCATCGCTGAGTTCTCACATAGCACAGGAGGAGCATGACATGTGTCCGAGCTCTCCTGCCATGACTTAACCCCTAGATTAACTTAATTTTGGCAACATCAATGTTAAAGGTTACCTACTGATAAGAAGTAACTAAGAAGTCTTGGTTACAGGAAGCGAGGATGTAGGACCATATAAAGACAGGATACAGAGGTTGGTGATGGAACTCTGTAAGCAGTTACATGACTTAAAAGCACAGGCTAGAGATCAACAAGTAATCAAGGACTTAGAGAACGACACTAAAGAACAGAAGATCCAAATACCCCAAGAAATGAGGATTAACCCAGAGAGGTCCGGGCTCACAAAGTGGACCGGACCACATCAGGTAATGGTAAAGGACACATGCGCCTGCGTAGTTATAAGAGGTATCGGCAAGTGGAAACACTGGACCCAGTTGGAAAACATAGTCACTAACTAACCGGTGACGACCAGGAAATTTTGTTTTTTTGCAGGACTGAGGGACAGCAAGGCCTGTATTACAGGGACTCAGGTGACATCAGTTGTGATAAAGAATCAAAAACGCTGATGGTGACGATGGAGCAATAGTGGACTTAAATTGCAGCATTGGAATAACAGGCATAAAACAATGTAACGAGGAAATGAAACAACATTGGGGATGGACCAGTAATACAGGACCAATAATTAGTGGAAATAAGACCACGGTGTGTTTTATAACTAGGACAGGGGGGGACAAAGATACTGCACCAGGGGGAAGTGGGTGCAGATTCCACTCAACCTCTATGAATGATGGTGGAGGGTTATCTCCCGAGATACACCCACAACCACGGCCTCACCCACTACTTTAGCTACAGTGAGCACTACCAGGGCCCCTACCACCACACCCCCAGCGCCACCAACGTGTCCAACTATGAATACTGGGGCAAAAGGGGGATTGGTAATAAGGCAGACCAAGGATAAGATACATTTCAGGGTATGTCAGCGAATAATTACTGTATTCCTAACTTTAACAGACTTAACCATCCCCAGCTTATGCGGGTCAAACACCATAAACCTGTATAAAAACCTGACCCTGCAAGCACTTGAATGCCCTGAATCAAAAACCATGTGGAAAGAGGGTCAGGTAAAAAGTGGGACCAGGGAAAAAGAGGGATACTAGAAATGGTAGGCAAGGGATACGCGGTGGGATACGCGGCAGCAGTTGCGACAGTAAACACTATAGCCCGCACATGATAGATGATTGAGTCAACGCCCTAACCCGAACCTTACAGGGATTGTTGGAGAGGGAATTGTCACACGTTGCGAGACCACGCCAGAACTAGAGCGGAAAGAAACTTGAATAGAACCATACAGACTGAAATAGTATGCGCAGGGTACGGAGCATGGTTACTCAGTGGTATACATCATAATCTAGAGCAACTTCAAAATGGAAAGGTGCCGGATTGGATAAACCTTGATGTATTTACCGACTGGACCTTAGACAAAAACATGACTCATGCCTTTGAGGTGCGGAGAAACAGTCATGCTTGGGTCCCAAGGGTCAGATGTGTAACCGGACATTATGATATGACAAAGGGAGATCCCCTATACCAAACAAATAATATAGAGGATATAAGAAATCAAACTCGCGTGCGCTACCATGACAATCCAGGTATGTAATTGAAGAGAGCAACAGTACTAAGAGTTGCAGCATAGATGAGTGTTATAAAAATAACCACGTTGTTTTATGTAGCGATCCACTACGAATGCTCAAAGATGACTATGAATATGACCAAGTGGATGGGTGCACCTTGAGTATCACGCCCCTAGCACGGGATTACAAAACTACCGCTGCTCCATGAGGAAATGGGGAATGGTGTGTGAGCAGCACGGAGACTGAGATGACGGTCACAAATAAGGGAGGAGATACCTCATGTGCCATCATGAATACTGACTTCTTCTTTACCCCGCATGATGAGACACACATAAATGGCTCCGTTATAAAGTCTGAACTGAAAGAAGAAATCATCAATGGGACAGTGATAAACACTATCCGAGAAGGGTATGAGAAGACCATCGGGCCGCAAGGAATACCGATACTCGAACTGAATGAGGAACAAACTAGACTGAATTGAACACAATGAAAGAGAATATTCGAAGCAACATAGAGAAGACCCCAGGAAAGATAGAAGAAACAGAGGATACCCCAGGCGGGGCAGAATTCGAACACTGAGAAAATGGAATGCTGGACTCAATGTGCAAGTGCATCCGTGGATACAGATAGTGGCACATATATTGGTTGTAGTGCAAGGGATCATCTTGGTCATCTTGCTATTGTTAGCCTGTAAAAGGTGTAACTGACGTAAGAGGCAGGCAATAGCCCGAACAATAGTTAAAACATTGAATAAAGGGAATATAGACACTCTGGCAGAAAGTATAACATTGATGGGAAAGCCAACAGGTGAGTCCTGCAGCTCGGGAAGTTTTGCTACTCAAGCGAAAGGACAACCCAGGAGGCTCACCAATGAGCAAGTAATTGGGAAATAGCCTATCTTGGGCATATAGCCAAGGGCCATTAGTGGGGATTATAAGGGGATAAAAAACGGTCACTAGAGTGGAGACAGACCGATGGTCACGAATGGAGATACTGAAGATGGTGAATTGATCTGACACGTAAAATGGTCCAGATTCAAAGGGTTTATCAGTATTAGGAGGTTCTGAGGAATCAGGAGTTCCTCTGTCTTATGGTAGGGATTGTAATATTGACCGATTATGTAAAACTCGCTTATGTGTGTAAAGCACGCTTATATACTCGCTTTCATTGGGTTAAGAAGGGGGAAGCAGCAATGCCTGATGATTAATGAACCATCCATTGGATTAACCTTAGAACAAACTCATAGAAACTGACATATTCAGTACAGAACAAGGACACAAATGTTTGGAAACATAGATTAGAGCAGCATGGGAACAGGATGGTATTGACTGGTAGTTTTGACTAGAGTTCTTGGGAGAGGGATAAGGAGGCACCACCCTGGAAAGCAAAGTTAATCAACACATCATGAGAAACTGAGGCAAAGTTGACACCACGGAATAACACATTCCAGAAGGATAACACCATGGGAGATGGACAGGTGGGGGAGAACCACTCAGAGCCAGTCTGAGCAGTAGGCCAATCGGTCGTTTAGTAGGAGGGTCACACACCTCGAAAAACTGTACAATTGTAATTGTAAAACCTCTGGTCAGGGAAGTGTTAATCGGAACATTTGCCCTGCATGCTTGAATAAAAACCGGTTGAACCAAAGTTTTCATCTGAGTGATTCCGTGGTCGCTATACAGAGGGCGTGTGTCAATTCCTTATATCAGGGAGTCTACCTTGAGGAAGAAAAGTCTTTTTACCCCAACAGATAGTAATCTACCAAAATTCCCTGGATTCTGGGGAGGTCCCAGCGGATTGGAAAACTGCAAATGTAACACCCCTATTTAAATAAGAAGGCAGACAGAAAGCAGGAAACTATAGTCCAGTTAGCCTAACATCTGTCGTTGGGAAAATGCTGGAGTCCATTATTAAGGAAGCAGAAGCAGGACATTTGGAAAAGCATAATTCAATCAAGCAGAGTCAGCATGGTTTTATGAAAGAGAAATCATGTTTGACAAATTTGCTGGAGTTCTTTGAGGATGTAACTAGCAGGGTGGATAAGGGAGAATCTGTGGATGTGGTGTATTTGGATTTCCAGAAGGCATTTGATAAGATGCCACATAAAAGGTTACTGCACAAGATAAAAGTTCACGGGGTTGGGGTAATATATTAGCATGGATTGAGGATTGGCTAACTAACAGAAAACAGAGAGGCGGGATGAATAGGTCAGTTTCCAGTTGGCAAACAGTAACTAGTGGGGTGCCACAGGGATTGATGCTGGGTCCTCAACTATTTACAATCTATATTAATGACTAGGATGAAGGGACCGAGTGTAATGTAGCCAGGTTTGCTGATGATACAAAGATGGGTGAGAAAGCAAATTGGGAAATTGTGAGCAGGACACAAAAATTCTGCAAAGGGATATAGACAGGCTAAGTGAATGGGAGATGGAGTATAATGTAGGAAAATGTGAGGTTATCCACTTTAGCAGAAAAAATTGAAAAACAGATTATAATTTAAATGGAGAAAAATTGCAAAGTACTTCAGTACAGAGGGACCTGGGGGTCCTTGTGCATGAAACACAAAATGTTAGTATGCAGGTACAGCAAGTAATTAGGAAGGCAAATGGAATGTTGGCCTTTATTGCAAGGGAGATAGAGTATAAAAGCAGAGAAGTCCTGCTACAACTGTATAGAGTATTGGTGAGGCCTCACCTAGAGTATTGCATGCAGTTTTGGTCTCCGTCTTTAAAAAAGGATATATTTGCATTGAAGGCTGTTCGGAGAAGGTTCACTAAGTTGATTCCGGAGATGAGGGGGTTGACTTATGAAGATAGGTTGAGTAGGTTGGGTCTATACTCATTGGAGTTCAGAAGAATGAGAAGTGATCTTATCGAAACATATAAGATAATGAGAGGGCTGAACAAGTTGGATGCAGAGAGTATATTTCCATTCATAGGGGAAACTAAAACTAGGGGGCATAGTCTCAGAATAGGGGCCGCCCATTTAAAACTGAGATGAGGAGGAATTTCTTCTCTCTGAGGGTTGTAAATCTGTGAAATTCCCTGCCCCAGAGCACTGTGGAGACTGGGTCATTGAATATGTTTAAAGCAGCGATAGACAGATTTTTGAGTAATAAGGAAGTAAAGGGTCATGGGGAGCGGGCAGGGAAGTGGAGCTGAGTCCATGATCAGATTAGCCATGATCTTATTGACTGGCAGAGCAGGTTCGAGGGGTAAAATGGCCTACTCCTGCTCCTATTTCTTATGAAAATAGGGCAGAAACCATTTCCACTCTCCGTTAAATCGCTTCCCCAAGTTCTCTTATACTTTTTGGCTCTTCCATCAAACCACCCATAAACGATCACATCTTATTGCTGAAGCCTTCTCTCCTGTGTAACACAGTCTATCTTTGACACCAGGGCCTTACTTTCTTCTACCTACTTTCAATTAAAGAGACATTTCCTCAATCCACCACCCATCCTACAACATGACAATAAATCAACCCTCTTTCCCCAGCTCAATATGTCAATACTCATCAGCTTATTGAATAACTCAGCACCAAATAAGTGCACCCTTTCCTCTATGACCCTAATCTCCATGAAAAATAAAGCACAATGTTTGTGCATGAAATCTTTTAATAAAATGTCCAAAGTGAATACAAACCAACCTACACTTTCCTAAATCCGTGCTTGCCCTGAATCCCTACATATGCCTTTCTTTCTTCAATTCTAGTGCTTCTCCCATGAGCCACCCTGAGGGCCAGTAATGTAGAAGAAGGCTGGCTGCTCATGCTCCACATTTAACTGCAGAACCGATTCTAGAAATCTAAAAGCTGAAGCCCACCGTCCCACTCCTCCGCTTCCGACCATGCTGTAGTATCAAGGGTCAGGATGAAGTTACAGCATTTGATTATTCTCAGTGGCTGTCCAAACTAGTAAGAGCTCCTTTTATGTGCCTGCTTTACGGCTGGGGGATGCATGGGAGAGATGTGGCACTGGAAGTTTGCTTGGGTAGTCAGCTGGCGCCACAGGCTGGAAAGTAATTTTTAAGGTGCCAATCTTTAAAAGGGGCCAGAGCTGAGGCCTGAACATCCAGGTGGGCCTCACTTGCACCCCTGCAATGAAAGGAGGTGGGAGTAGTGTGGGAATTCTGGCAGAAGAAGTTTTTCCATTGGTCCCACTTCCTTGTGATGTCAGGCACCATGTCTGGGCTGGGTGGAAGATTCACCCCCCCGCCTCTGCAAGCTCCGATGGAAAATCATTCTGCCTCCTGCTCCTGTTCCCATTCTAAGCCCCCATTCCTGATCTATTGCACCTAAAGAAATACCTAAGATTTTAGAATGCAAACTGTGTATTTTAATTGAGGATTTTTTTTAAATTAAAAAATAGCAGCCTTTTCGATAAGTTGTCTTTCCCTCCGCACCACCCACCCAACCTCCACCCCTCGCCATCCCCATCGACCATTTATAAAGTTCTTGCATCACAGCCCAGTCCTAGGTCTTTTGTCTTGATTACACAACGATTAGAAACATTCTGTTTGGGTCAGTGTAAGGAAGGAACCAGCACTGGTATCATTCTCTGTACCAGCAATCTGTAATTCTAGGTTGGAATTTTCCGGAGGGTCAGTGGGTGGGATTAGTGGTGGGTCAGGTGGGAACGTGCCTTTTTTTGACAGCGCTGTCAACCTCCCGCCACGCACCTTTCCCAATGTCGGGTCTGTCAGCACTGAGCAGACCCAACAGACAGCTGTGGAAAATCCAATTAATCTCATTAACATTTAGTTGACAAACATTAACAGGCTTTTTTAACTTATCTTATCACTTTAACTTCATGACCATGGGAACTACGCTGTTCAGGGACCATGGTGTCAACCTGAGGTGTGAGTTCAGTGACCATTGCTCCAGCTGATTACTTGACAGCTTCAAATGTATAGTAAAAGCTCCCACCTATCAGATCAACACTTTCCGCAGCTACAAGCTGCATCTCAGTCCATTTCCAGCATAGATTCTGCAGGCTTTCTACTTTCCACTCTTCATCCAGTACCATCTCATTGGAAGAATTCTCTCTTTGACAGAATGCCTCTGTCATCTCTACTTCACCTGCCATCTATTCCATCAACATGGGTGGCCTTTATACTGTCTCAGCTCGGTCCTCAGAATCCAACCATGATCAGCCCCAATATCAGCAGAACCAGGCACACCAGCAGCACTAACAACACCAACCTTCTCCGCAATCAACTGATGTTGCACAGGACTGAAGGCATCAGCGCTGGAGCACATTGCTGCTCGTGACGCCAGGGATGGCCTCACCATGGCCAGATTTACTTTATTTGATGCTGTACACCCTGGCAGCCATATGATGCACCAGGTTGGCACCACCCCACACCAACACCATAAAGCAACCCTACAATGTCCATGCCACCCCTTTCGCATTCATCACCATTCTGGAGGGTACCATTATGCCTCACCATTCACTGCAACTCATTAAACTACTTTCAAAGGTGCACACAAATTTTTCCAAGAACAGAAAGTGTTGAAAATAAAGGTTTCAATGTTTGACAACACATCAACAGAAACTTTACATGAACATTGGATAAAACACCCAAGTGTCTACCCTTATGTGTTGTTAGTTGGTATGATTGCATTAGGATGGGAGTGAGTGTGAGTGTGAGGGGTAGCTAGTGAGATGGGGATGTGATAATGTAGAGAGAGAGCGAAAGGGATGCATGGAGATGGAAGGTAAGTTGGTGTGAGTAAGGATGTGCAGGGGGAGGGGAGGGAAGGCAGAGTGATGGGGATGTGATGAAAGGCACAGCAGGAGGAAGGTGAGTGTGGCTTTGTACTCACATTTCATGATCTATTGAGATAATTGAAAGATTTGTGCCACTGCAGCCAGATCCTCCTGAACACATCCCTGCTTGTGCCCTCCTGTGCAATGTGCAGCCAGGCTGTGTTGGTCCCCTGGGGAGGTGTCTTCTGCCCATGGGCTGGAAGAAAACCTCCCTGCGTGCTCTGACTGCGTATGGAGGGAGTCATGAGGGAATCTGGGTACAGCCCTGCAAACATTGTCAGTGTTTGCAGCACTTCAATGCTGCAGTGCACTGACAGCACAACTGTCAAAATATAGTTGGCCGTTTAAGGAAACCGGCTGATGACGCGTCATGAAAGGACGTCACCAAACCCGTTTCCTCTAATTGGCCGGGAAATGCGCTGAGCGGGCTTAGACAGTGGGATGGAGCCAGCAGCAGGACTGCAACCTACCATCAACATCACCTGCCACGGACCCACCGAGGTAACTAAAATCATGGCCTATATAACGGGGTACCACTTCCCTGCTTTACCGCTCAGCTTGATTCTGTATTTAAAATGTGCAGGATCCATAGGTGATACTATATTTACTCCAGTCTATTTCTAACATCAACAGGAACAATATGGTATCTGATCGATCAGAAGTACTGGAAGCCTGTGACTCAGTGCTGTCCACGTCATCATACCACTGTTTTTCATTAACGTAAACCCCATAAAACAGGATGTGAGAATGCTGATGTTGTGACTCCCAGGGTCATACAACATTTGCTTACACACATTAAAAGATAAATTCTATTCCAATGTACAACAAGGCACTTTAGGATGTGTGTCATATTTCACAATATTTTACTATGGGTGTTCAAGAATACATTTTGTGTCAATGTGTTTACATCTAGGCAAGCTGGTAAATTTAGCACAGACCACGACTCTGTTCACAAAACATACCCTGTGTTTCACTACAGTAGCTCACGAGGCAGACTATAAAATGGCTAGCAGTTCTGGATTTAGTTGCCAGTGTTATATTGTGGCTTTTTTGGATGAGACATTAAAATGAAGCCCGGTCTGTTCTCTCAGGTGGATGCAAAAGATCCCATGGCACTGAAAAGCAGAGGAATTCTCCCTGGTGTCCTGGCCAATATTTATCCCTCACTTAACATCATCTCTCCAAAACAGATGATCTGGACATTATCACATTGCTGTTTGTGGGACCTTGATGTGCGCAAATTGGCTGTTGTGTTTTCTACATTACAACAGTGACTACATTTAGAAAGTATTTCATTGGCTGTAAAGTGCTTTGTGATGTCCTGAGGTTGTGAAAGGTGCTACATATATAAACAAGTTTTTTCTTTCTTTCTTTTAGATGATAGGTATTGGTGGTCCAGACATGCCAGGATTCAGGGTCTTAAATTGGTTTTGATAATTGGTCAGATAACCACTATTTGTGGGTAAATGGTACTGTATATGACCAGACTAATGAAGTAAATGATATTGCTGTGTGACAGGCTCACAGCATCAGTGCCAATGCTATAGTATTGTTTCGTGTGAAAAATCTTGTGAAGAACCAAAGCCTATTATACAGGAAAGCACTAAGGTTGAAATAAGCAGTAGAGAAATCAATGTAAGTCAGAAAGTAGTGATGAGGTTTGGGTTTTAAACACCAGTAGATTTAAGGAGGAAAGTGCTGTGAAATAATGAGTTAAAGCAGAAGGCATTGTAATGAGTTTGAATTTCTGCAATGTGTGTATGCAAGAAGCATGAAGACTATAAGGGCATCGTATTTGAAGATTGTGAAGAACTGTAGAGGAAAGTTTGGAGGAGCAGTGACCACAGCAGTATTGATTAAATTGAGAGAGACAAGAAAAGTTTCAATAGAGACAGGTTAAAGGCTAGAGTGAAAGAAGGATTCCCTGTCTGACAACAAGCTCTTTACTCACATTCTATGCTATTAATTTCTTTCAGAATTCCTCCACAACAGCCACATTGACAAAGTCCAATGTAATTTCACCAGTCGGTGTCACACACTTCAGCTTGCTAAGCCGCTGTATCAGTCGCTCAAAATTCCCACAGGATCAACAAAAATTGCCGCTGCTAACTTCTCCAATACTTCTGATGCAATTAACTCTACCAACATACCTACCATCATGTTTACCAAGACTATGCAAGTCCACATTAATAGGAAAGGCTTCCACTTTATGACTTCTTTTGATTGGCTGATTGGCTGACATGGGTGAAAATCCATTACTTGTTAATAGTCTCCAAGGCAAACTAAGAAATCCATAGAAGTGGTTTCTGTCACCTGACATGCAGTGCACATTCTCATCCTGTAGAATACACCCCACTCACATAAGCCCAGAGAGAACTTGGCACTAAGTGACAAGAGCCATGACTTGGGACCCCCCACCCTGCAAGTTGAAGCAGTCAAAGGTGAACAAGGAGCAAGAAGCTTTGCATGACTTTGTGTTGGTCAAGGTCCAACAGTACTCCTGCTACAGTACTTCTGGCAATGGTAAGCTTTTTGCTCCTGTAACTATGTTGTCTTGCAGGGTTCCCCAAGAAGTGATTGGCTGCTGACTTTTGATGGCATGTGGTTTTAAGGATTCATAAGCAAAGGGGAAATTACAACATTTATAGACAAGCAACTTTGGAGGTAGACAATTTTATCTATGTGGAACTTACGAAACATTCAGCTTTGTTGGTTGAACGTACATTTAATTTTTAACAACTATCAACTGTATGAAAACTGTTGTGATACCATCCGCACATTTTACTTCTCATCCTTGTGACTGGCATGGGTATTTCTGTTATAATTACCCATAGTTGTCTTGAAGAAAGTTGTGGAAGCTACATGTTAATCAGTGTACCTCCTGATCCAGGATGTCTGAAATGTAAAGCTTCAAAACCAACCAGAATGTTTTGAATTTTTGTTCTTAGGATGTGGACGATGCTGACCAAGCCACATTGATTGTCCATCCCTAATTGCCCAGAGAAGGTGGTGAGCCTTGAATAGCTGCAGTCCTTGTGCTGATGGTGCTCCCACAAAGGTATTAGGTAGGGAATTCCAGGATTTTGACCTGGTTGTAGGAATGGTGATATCTGTCCTCTGTCCAAGTCAGGATGGTGTGTGATTTAGGGAATTTCCCAAGATTTTCCTTCTTTTGGGTAAATGTCACCAGGCTGGAAATTTGGTGAATTGATGCAATGCATTCTATAGATAATTTATACTAGAGCTACTAGGTGCTGGTAATGGAGGGAGTGTTGATCAAGCAGATTACACAGGCTTGGATGCTGTTGAGGTTCTTGAGTTTTGTTGCAGCTGCACCTATCCAGGCGAGTGGTGACTATTCCATGGCACTCCTGACTTGAACTTTGTAACTAGTAGAGAGGCTTTTAGGGGTCAGGAGGTGAATCACTTGTCACAGAATACCAAGTCTTGAAGCCACATTTTTGATATGCCTGGTGCAGTGAAGCATCTGATCAATGGTGACTCACTATGAAGTAAGGGATAGGGCAGTCAGCAATGGTAGTGAAGGTTCGGGGAAGGTGACTGGGCCTTTTCTTGTTGGAGATGACCTTTACCTGACACTTGTGTGGTATGAATGTTATCTGCCATTTGTCAGCCCAAGCCTGCATGTTATCAGGTTCAGTGGAGCCTGGCATGGGCTGCTTTATTATTTGAGGAGTTGTGAATGGAGCTGGACACTGCAGAATCATCAGCTAGCAGCCCCAATTCTGACTTTAGGATGAATGGAATGCCATGTGAAACAGTTGAAATTGTTTGGACTAAGGATGCTTCACTGAGGAACTCCTGCCATGATGTCCAGGGACTGTGATCACTGGCTTCCAACAACCACGACATCTTCCTTTGTGGCAGATATGGTTCCAGCCACTGGAGAGTTTTTCCTTTGATCCCCATTGACCTCAGTTGTGTTTGTGCTCCTCGGTGCCCTAAGAAGCCAGATTTTATCCAAGGCTAAAACTAACCAATTTCCCTTGTGGTGCTAGATACTTGCAGTTTCTCATCCTCTAATTTTGAGGGCTGTGGTTACATAATTCCAATGTGCCATGTCATTTTCTATTCCTTACTTGTATATAAAATTCAAGTCCAAGTGGAAAGTGGGTGCTGGGACAAAGATTCGGAATTAGACTATTTTTATTTCGATGTTTAGAATCCAAGCAGTATTATTTAATGATGCACTTTGAAATTATTCCAACGATAACGTACAAAACTAAAGCTTACAGTTTGGGCCTTTTTAGCAAACCCTGGCCTAGAATCTCTCCGGACAACTGTACAGATGTCAGCCTATTTGTAGCAGTCAGTGGTCAACAGTTGCAATACTACAGTGCTACAGCCCCACCTTCTGGCAGTCAATGTTTGATACACTTGGACGTGCATTTAGGTAACACCTTTTATGCTGGGCAGGGACGGTGCGTGGGCAGGAGTTAAAATTAGATGAGTCAACTCACCGGCCTGAGGTCATTCAACTCACGCACCGCAAGGCACATCCAGAGAAACCTAGCGGAAGGTAGCAGAGTGGCCAGAAGAGGCCAAGATAAGTTTCATTTTTTATTATTTGGGAGGATACCTCGGGGGGAAAGAAGAAGCAACAAGCTCTCTCCACACACTGGCCTATGTTTGGGAACCCCCATCCCCCAGCACTTACCTTGTGCCTGGGACCGTTCCTTTGGGTCAGCTGCAGCATCTAAATCCCACTCCCACCCACTGGCCTTGACGTCCTTCCCACCTGGATGGGAGACCGATGTGAAATATTAAAAAGAGGCCTGGCCATTAAGATTGGCCGGCCATCGCTTCCTTTCTGACTTCCTGATGACCGACGACTTCTAGCCCCTGCCATGCAACGATCCCATCCCCAGTTAAAATCAACTCCATTATGTGAGAGAGCAATTTGCACTGGCAAGAAGGGCTGGCTGGAAATTGTTGCACAGCACACATTGAGTGCGGGTCTGTAGAAAATCACTGGCACCTACACACTTGTTCTGCTGGAAAATCTTCCCAGTATTTCAGCGAAGGAGTCTAGATCTTTAGGAACCATTTATGGGATAAAACAGAGTGCCTAATTTCCTCAATTCAGCTGTCTTCCAGTATTTGGACCTGGGATGGATGTCAGTTACAGTGCCACTTGGGTGGAAAGCACAAATGGGCAGCATATAACAGGAGATCAGTTAGTCCTCCCATAACAGCAAATGGTGATCTTCAGTGGAGTTATAAAAAGCAATTGAGAAAATTCAGCTTGATAATACCACCTTTGATGATGTTTGTTCTTTGTGTAATTATGCCTATAGGACCGGACTCTGGGTCATAGCCAAGAAATGTGGAAGAACTCTCTTTTCCCACTCCAGAGACTTGAGCACAAAAATCTAGGCTGACACTCCAGTGCAGTGCTGAGGGAGTGCTGCACTGTCAAAGATACCGTCTTTCAGATGAGATGTTAAGCTGAGGCCCCATCTGCTCTCTCAGATGGATGTAAAAGATCCCATGGCACTATTTCAAAGAAGAGCAGGGACGTTACCCCCGTTGTCCTGGTCAGTATTTATCCTTCAATCAACATAACAAAAACAGTTTATCTGGTCATTATGACATTGTTGTTTGTGGGAGCTTGCTGTGCGCAATGACTACCGCATTTCCTACATCACAACAGTGGCTATGCTTCAAAAAGTAATTCATTGGCTGTAAAACGCTTTGGGATGCCTGAGGTTGTGAAAGGCGCTATATAAATGCAAGTCCTTTTCTTATCCCCAGCATCCCTCTGTTTATGGCCCGGTGTCCTGGTCAGTATTTATCCTTCAATCAACATAACAAAAACAGTTTATCTGGTCATTATGACATTGTTGTTTGTGGGAGCTTGCTGTGCGCATGTGGTGTAATATATGTAATCTAGAATTTTTAATTGACCTTCACATTCACTAGAGGTGATATAAATTGTTGACTTTTTGAGTTAGCATTGGAGATCGCAGATGATTTAATCGCTTCCCAATCTAGGCTTCCCTTAAGATTCATTAATAATGCCTTCAGGATTTTTTCAATGGACAGTGCAGACAGGGAAGGTTTCCCTGATGGCACCAATCTTTCTATTGTAGACACTTCACAATGCGTACCAGTCCATATTTTTTCTGCTGATCTTTACACAAGGTCTGATTAATATCTTCAAGGTTCTGCACTCAGTACATAGCTCCTTCTAAGTTTCTTACCACAGAGACGCTACAGTTTAGAAGGGCAAGGGATCATCTAATCAAAGTCTTTAAAATGATGAAAGGATTTGAAAAGATAAATACAGAGAAACTATTTCCTCTGCTGGGGGAATCCAGAACAAGAGGGCATAATCTTAAAATTGAGCTAAGCCAATTATGAGCGAATTCAGCAAGCACTTTTTCACTCAAAGAGTAGTAGAAATCAGGAACTTTCTCTTTCCTGCCCCCAGGCTGTGGATGCTGGGACAATTGAAATTTTCAAGCCTAAAATCGACAGATTTTTGTTAGTTAAAAGGATATGGAGCAAAGGTGGGTCTAAATGAATGGCAGAACCTCAAGGGGTTGGATGGCCTACTCCTGTTCCTATAGGTCGCTGTAGATTCTCTCTTCCGCTGGTGGGTACACCACATTGCAATATGATGAGTTACAGTGATGCCGTTGAACAATTCCACATATATAAGTCCTAATAAGTGACTTTAAGTTTCCCATAAATGTTGCCAACCCTCTATTTACTAACTTACTAATACTCCTGACTGGCCACCCACATTCTACCCTATGTAAACTGGAGGTGATCCAAAACTTGGCTGCCCGTGACCTAACTCGCAACAAATCCCGCTCACCATCACCCCTGTGCTCGCTGACCTATATTGGCTCCCGGTTAAGCAATGCCTCAATTTCAAAATTCTCATCCTTATTTTCAAATCCGTCCATGGCCTTGCTCCTCCCTATCTCTGTACCTCCTCCAGCCCCACAACCCCCGAGATGTCTGCGCTCCTCTAATTCTGCCCTCTATAGCATCCCTGCTTATAATCGCTCAACCATTGGTGGCCGTGCCTTCTGTTGCCTAGGCCCCAAGCTCTGGAACTCCCTCCCTAAATCTCTCCACTTCTCTACCTTTCTTTCCTCCTTCAAGATGCTCCTTAAAACAAACCTCTTTGACTAAGCTTTTGGTCACCTGCGCTAATTTATACTTATGCGGCTCAGTGTCAAATTTCTTAATCTCATAATACTCCTGTGAACGTCCTTGGGAAGTTTCACAACGTTAAAGACACTATATAAATACAAATTGAAATTTTCCTCTGCACTCATACTGCAATTTTACAGCGTACCTCGAGCTCAGTATGATCCAAATTGGTTAGAGTTCAGTTTTGGTTATGACAACTGAGACTGGCTAATTTAAGACACTTTCATATTTTTCCACTTTGACTCCTATCAATTAATAAAATGATCCTAATGAATTTACATTGAAATTTTTCACTAATAATGGAAACAGGATAGCTGGAGTTCGGATGCTTTGTGCATCATAATCCTGTCTTGCTTTTCAGATGCTTTTCAGGCTCTATTCTTGTTTCAACAAGCAGCAGATTTCACTTGCAAAACATAACATTGCACCAGTGTGATTTTATTGTTTATTTGAGCATATCATTGATTCAGATCTTGTAATAAGACCTTGTTAACTGCCCTGGAAATTCCAAAAATGTGATATGTTTTTAAAAGGAAAATGTAAAGCCAATGGAAAGATTACCAATAAATTTTGTAACATTTGTTCCAGGAAGCATCCTTGATGATCAACTAATTCTCCGAGACATTCGGCCCAACAGGTCTATGCCGGTGTTTATGCTCTACATGTGATTTTTCCCACCCTTCTTCATCTGACCCCATCAACATATCCTTCTATTCCTTTTTCCCTCATGAGTTTATCTAGCTTCCCCTTAACTGCATCTGTGCTAGTCGCCTCGACTACTCCCTGTGGTTCCACATTCTAATCATTTTCTGGGTAAAGATGTTTTCTCTGAATTCCCTATTGGATTTATTAGTGACTATCTTATATTTATGCCCATTAGTTCTGGTCTCCCCCGCAAGTGGAAACATCTTCTTTACATCCACCCTTTCATTATCAGGTCAGGTCACCCTCAGCTTTCTTGTTTCTAGAGAAAAGGGCCCCAGTCTGTTCAATCTTTCCTGATAGGTGTAACCTCTCAGTTCTGGTATTATCCGAGTAAATCTTCTTTGCATCTTCTCCTGTGCCTCTATATCCTTTTTACAATATGGAGACCAGAACTGTTCACAGTAGTCCGAGTGTGGTCTAACCAAGATTCTATACAAGTTTAACATAATATTTCTGCTTTTCAGTTCTTTCCCTCTAGAAATGAACCCAGTGCTTTGTTTTGCTTTTTTATGGCCTTATTAACCTGCATCACGACTTTTAGTGATTTGAGTATCTGTACTCTCAGATCTCTCCACTTCTCTACCCCATTTAGACAGTTATTTTCCAAGGAATATGTGGCCTCTTTATTCTTCCTATCAAAATGTACCACCTCGCATCTATCTATATTGACATTAATTTTCCAATTGTACCCCTATTCTGCAAGTTTATTAATATCTTGCTGTATTTAGTCACAATCCTCCTCTGTATTAACTATACTCCCAAATTTGATGTCATCCGAAATTTCAATTGTACTTCTGATTTCTGTCCAAATAGTTCACATAAACAATGAACAACAGTGGTCCCAGCAATGATCCTTGTGGAACACCACTTCTCACCTTTTGTCAGTTAACTCCTAATCTCTGTTTTATAGCCAAGTCTCATGGCAACCCCTGCCTCCACATGTTCTGACCTTAGTCATGAGCCAACTATGCAGTACCTTATTGAAGGCCTTTTGAAAATCAGAATATATTACATCTACTGCATTAATCTTTGTTGTGTATCTGTAAAGCATCCACTCCCATGTTCTGCTACCAGGGAGCTCATCCCCTGAAGTCCCAAGGGATCCCAGCATCCCTTGGGAGCACTGTATATAAGCCGGCCCCTAAGGCCTGTTTCTCACGCTGGAGTGTCTTATTAAAGACTGAGGTCACTGTTACTTTAACCTCCCTGTGTGCAGCCTCATCTGTGTTAGGAACACAATAACTGGCGACGAGAATACGAATCCAATGCAAAGATGCAGCATCCTGGAGAAGTTCTCAGAGGATGAGGACTGGGAAGCCTATGTCAAACGGTTAGACCAGTATTTTGTAGCCAACGAGCTGGACAGAGAAGGAAGCGCTGAAAAAAGGAGAGCGGTCCTCCTCACAGTCTGCGGGGCACTGACCTACAGCCTCATGAAGAATCTTCTGGCTCCGGTGAAACCCACAGATAAGTCGTATGAGGAGCTGTGTACACTGCTTCGGGAGCATCTTAACCCGAGGGAGAGCGTGCTGATGGCGAGGTATCGGTTCTACACGTGCCAGCGATCTGAAGGTCAGGAAGTGGCGAGCTACGTCACTGAGCTAAGGCAACTTGCAGGACAATGTGAGTTTGATGGCTACCTGGAGCAAATGCTCAGAGACTTTTTTCTACTGGGCATTGGCCACGAGACCATGCTATGAAAACTTTTGACTGCAGAGACACCGACCCTCAGTAAGTCCATTGCGATAGCACAGGCGTTTATGTCCACCAGTGATAATACCAAACAAATCTCTCAGCACACAAGTGCTAGCAACGTTCATAAATTAACTGGAACTGGGTTTGCGAGCAGAAGTGTACAGGACAGAAACCACGAGTCTGCAACTGCCAGCAGGCCTCAGGTGACCCAGATGACTCAGAGTCCCCAACAAAGGATGAATGTAAGGCAATTCACACCTTGTTGGCGTTGTGGAAGCTTCCATTCAGCCTATTCATGCCGCTTCAATGTTTGCAAGAGCTGTAGAGCAATGGGGCACCTCCAAAGAGCTTGCAAACCAGCTGCAAGCTCTGCAAAACCTGCTAACCACCACATGGCAGAGGAAGATCGGTCCATGGTGGATCAAAGCAATTTCGAGCCTCAGAGAGAGGAGGCAGATGCTGAACTACATGGGTGCACACATTTTTGACGAAATGTCCACCTATAATGCTAAACGTAAAATTGAATGGCTTACCCGTAGCCATGGAACTGGACACTGGCGCTAGCCAATCCATCATGAGTAAAAAGATGTTTGAGAGACTGTGGTGCAACAAGCATTCAGACTAGCCCTGAGTCCCATCCACACAAAACTGAGAACATACGCCAAAGAGCTTATCACTGTCCTGGGTGCGCCATGGTCAAGATCACCTATGAGGGCACGGTGCACGAACTGCCACTCTGGATTGTCCCGGGTGATGGCCCCACACTGTTTGGAAGGAGCTGGCTGGGAAAAATCTGCTGGAACTGGGATGACATTCGAGCGCTATCACATGTCGATGAGGCCTCATGTACCCAAGTTCTTAACAAATTTACTTCCCTTTTTGAGCCAGGCATTGGAAACTTTTCTGGGGCGAAGGTGCAGATCCATTTGGTCCCAGAGGCACGACCCATTCACCACAAGGTGCGAGTGGTACCTCACATGATGAGGGAGAGAGTGGAAATCGAGCTGGACAGGCTGCAATGCGAGGGCATCATCTCCCCAGTGGAATTCAGCGAGTGGGCCAGCCCGATTGTTCCAGTACTCAAAAGTGATGGCACGGTCAGGATTTGCGGCGATTATAAAGTAACTATTAATCGTTTCTTGCTACAGGACCAATACCCGCTACCTAAGGCAGACGACCCATTTGCGATGCTGGCAGGAGGCAAGACATTCACCAAGCTCGACCTGACTTCGGCCTACATGAAGCAGGAGCTGGAGGAGTCTTCGAAGGGCCTCACCTGCATCAACACACACAAGGGACTGTTCATCTACAACAGATGCCCGTTTGGAATTCGGTTGGCTGCAGCGATCTTCCAGAGAAACATGGAGAGCCTACTCAAGTCGGTACCACACACGGTGGTCTTTCAGGATGACACATTGGTCATGGGTCGGGACACCGTCGAGCACCTACAAAACCTGGAGGAGATCCTCCAGCGACTGGATCGCGTAGGGCTGCGGCTGAAGAGATCGAAATGCGTCTTCATGGCAACAGAAGTGGAGTTTTTGGGGAGAAAGATCGCGGCGGATGGCATTCGGCCCACAGACACCAAGACAGAGGCTATCAGGAACACGCCCAGGCCACAGAACGTCACGGAGCTGCGGTCGTTCCTGGGGATCCTCAACTATTTTAGTAACTTCCTACCGAGGTTAAGTACCCTTTTAGAGCCTCTACATGTGTTATTGCGCAAAGGTGAGAACTGGGTATGGGGAAAAAAACAAGTAATTGCTTTTGAGAAAGCCAGAAACATTTTATGCTCCAACAAGCTGCTTGTATTGTATAACCCGTGTAAAAGACTCGTGCTGGCATGTGACGCGTCATCGTACAAAGTCGGGTGTGTATTACAACAAGCTAATGTGGCGGGGAAGTTGCAACCTGTCGCCTATGCTTCCAGGAGCTTGTGTAAGGCCGAGAGGGCCGACAGCATAATTGAGAAAGAGGCATTAGCGTCTGCGTTCTGGGTAAAGAAAATGCATCAGTACCTGTTTGGCCTCAAATTTGAGCTGGAAACCGATCACAAGCCCTTCACATCCCTGTTCGCTGAAGACAAGGGGATAAATACTAATGCCTCAGCCCGCATACAATGGTGGGCACTCGCGCTATCAGCGTATAACTATACCATCCGTCACAGGCCAGGCACCGAGAACTGTGCGGATGCTCTCAGTTGGCTACCATTGCCCATCACGGGGGTGGAAATGGCGCAGCCTGCAAACTTGTTGATGGTGGCGCAGCCCACAGACTTGTTGATGGCCCTGGAAGCATTTGAAAATGATAAATCACCTGTCATGGCCCGCCAGATTAGGACTTGGACCAGCCAAGATCCTCTGCTGTCCTGAGTAAAAAAACTGTGTACTGCATGGGAGCTGGGCAAGCATCCCCGTTGAAATGCAAGAGCCAATCAAGCCGTTCTAGCAGCAAAAGGACGAGCTGTCCATTCAGGCAGACTGCCTGTTGTGGGGTAACCGTATAGTGCTACCAAAAAAGGTCAGGGAGACGTTCATCTCGGATCTCCACAGCACACACCCGGGTATAATAATGATGAAAGTGATAGCCAGATCCCACGTGTGGTGGCCCGGTATCGACTCTGACTTAGAGTCCTGTGTACGGCAATGCAGCGTATGTGCTCAGTTGAGCAACGCGCCCAGAGAGGCACTACTAAGTTTGTGGTCCTGGCCCTCCAGACCATGGTCGAGGATCCATGTCGACTATGTGGGCCCGTTTCTCAGTAAAATGTTCCTGATGGTGGTGGATGCTTTTTCAAAATGGATTGAATGTGAAATAATGTGGGGAAGCACCGCCATCGCCACCATTGAAAGCCTGAGGGTCATGTTTGCCACCCACGGCCTGCCTGACATACTGGTCAGTGACAACGGGCCATATTTCACTAGTGCCAAATTTAAAGAATTCATGACCCGCAATGGGATCAAACATGTCACCTCGGCCCCGTTTAAACCAGCCTCCAATAGGCAGGCAGAGCGGGCAGTACAAATCATCAAACAGAGCCTTAAACGAGTGACAGAAGGCTCACTACAAACCCACTTGTCCCATATTTCTCAGCTACCGCACGAGACCCCACTCGCTCATAGGAGTGCCCCCGGCTGAGCTACTCATGAAAAGGACACTTAAAACCAGACTCTCGCTGGTTCACCCCAACCTGCATGATCAGGTAGAGAGCAGGCGGTAGCAACAAAATGTAAACCAAGGGCGCGCCACTGTGTCACGGGAAATTGATCTGAATGACCCTGTGTATGTGCTAAACTATGGACATGGTCCCAAGTGGATCGCGGGCACGGTAATAGCTAAAGAAGGGAATAGCGTATTTGTAGTCAAACTAGACAATGGACAAATTTGCAGAAAGCACCTGGACCAAACGAGGCTGTGGTTCACAGACTGCCCTGAACAACCCACAGCAGACACCACCTTTTTCGAGCCCACAATGCACACCCAAAGGATCAACGACACCACGCCGGACCAGGAAATCGAACCCATCACGCCCAACAGCCCAGCAAGGCCAGGCTCACCTAGCAGCCCTGCAGGGCCAACAACATGCCAGCCCAGAGAGGGCACAGCCAACACACCAGAACAGACATTTGTACCGAGGCGGTCCACCAGGGAAAGAAAGGCTCCTGACCGCCTCACCTTGTAAATAGTTTTCACTTTGACCTTGTCAGGGGAGTGATGTTGTGTATCTGTAAAGCATGCACTCCCATGTTCCGCCACCAGGGAGCACATCCCCTGAAGTCCTAAGGGATCCCAGCATCCCTTGGGAGCACTGTATATAAGCCAGCCCCTAAGGCCTTTTCCTCACTCTGGAGTGTCTTATTAAAGACTGAGGTCACTGTTACTTTAACCTCCCTGTGTGCAGCCTCATCTGTGTTAGGAACACAATAACCTTGTCTATTCGTTCTATTACTTCTTCAAAGAATTCAATAAGGTTCGTCGAGCATGACCTTCTCTTTTGAAATCCGTACTCACTATCCTTTATTATATTAACAGTTTCTAGATGTTTTTCTATTGCATCGTTAAGTAAGGATTCCATTATCTTTCCTACCACCGACGTGAAGCTAATTGGTCTACAGTTCGCTTGACTTGTTCTATCTCCCTTTTTATATATAGCAATCACATTTGCTGTCCCCCCAGTCCTCTGGTACTATTTCCTTTTCTAATTATTTTTTATATATATGTATTAGTGCCTCTGTTATCTTACGTCCACCGGAGAGAGCAGATGGGGCCTCGGTTTAATGTCTCATCTGAAAGATGGCAACTCCGACAGTGCAGCATTTCCTCAGTATTGCTCTAGAGTGCCAGCCTAGATTTTTGTGCTCAAGTCTCTGGAGTGGGACTTGAACCCACAACCTTCTGACTCAGAAGTGAGGGTGCTACCCAATGAGAAAAATAAAGTACAGATTGAATCTCTGTGGTCCGGCATCCTCGGGACCTGACCGGTGCCAAAACAGAGAATGTTCCGAACCATGAGAGGTCAGTGCTGGTGATCGCTGAATGAGGAAGGAGAGGCAGGGAATGTTGGTGATTGGTCATTTCTCTGTCTGTCTCAGGTCTGATGCCCCTTCACTGCGCCGTCAAGTTCCACAATTCCACAATGAGGAAGCAGTGTGAGATGCTGAACTTCACGGGAACGCTTAACAGTGAGCTCCAAGCCCAGGCACAGGAAGCCAGCAGTTCCGCCACGGATGCCGAACAGATGTTTCCGGACCAGAGAATCCCAGACCAGAGAGGTTCAACCTATACTACATATTAATCTGGTTAGCAAAATTGAAGCCCTTGGGATAAAATGGACAGTAGCAGCATGGATAAAAAATTAGCCAAGGGATAGAAAACAGAGAGTTGGGGTGAACGGTTGTTTTTCAGACTGGAGGGAGGTATACAGTGGAAATCCCCAAGTTTCAGTACTAGGACCACTGCTATTGTTGATATACGATAATGACTTGGACTTGGGGGTACAGGGCATGATTTTGAAATTTGTAGATGAAATGAAACTTGGAAGTGTAGTAAACAGTGAGGAAGTTAGAAATAGACTTCAAGAGGACATAGATAGGCTGGTGGAATGGGCGGACACATGGCAGATGAAGTTCAGTGACGTGATACATTTTGATAGGAAGAATGAGGAGAGACAATACATGCTAAATGGCACAATTTTAAAGGGGGCGCAAGAAGAGAAAGAACTGGTGGTGTTTATGTACAAATCTTTGAAGGTGGCAGGGCAGGTTAACAAAGCAGTTAATTCTGGGCTTTATAAATAGAGGCATAAAGTACAAAAGCCAGGATGTATATAAAACACTAATCCAGCCCCAGCTGGAGTATAGTGTCCAATTCTGGGCACTACTCTTTAGGAAAGGCATGAAGGCTTTGGAGAAGGTACAGAAGAGCTTTACTGGAATGGTTCCAGGGATGAGGGATTACAGTCACATTGATAGACTGGAAAAGCTGGGGTTGTTCTACTTACAACAACAACTTGTATTTATATAGCACCTTTAAAGTAGTCAAATGTCCCAAAGCACTGCACAGAAGTATTATGAGATAAAACATTTGACACCGTGCCACATAAGGAGAAATTAGGGCAGGTGACCAAAAGCTTGATCAAAGAGTTGGTTTCAAGCAGTGTCTTGAAGGAGGAAAGAGGGGTAGAAAGGCGGAGTGGGTTAGGCAGAGAATTCTAGAGCCTAGGGCCTAGGCAACAAAAGGCATGGTCATCAATGGTTGAGTGATTATAATCAGGGATGCTCAAGAGGGCAGAATTAGAGGAACGCAGATATCTCGGGGGGTTGTGGGGCTGGAGAAGATTACAGATAGGGAGAGTGAGGCCACGGAGGGATTTGAAAATAAAGGATGAGAATTTTGAAATCGAGGCGTTGCTTAACCAGGAGCACCAGGGTGATAAGTGAGCGGGACTTGGTGCGAGTTAGGACACGGGCAACCAAGTTTTGGATCATCTCCAGTTTACTTAGGGTAGAATGTGGGAGGCCAGCCTGGAGTGCTTTGGAATAGTCAAGTCGAGAGGTAACAAAGGCATGGATGAGGGCTTCAGCAGCAGGTGAGCTGAGGCAAGGTGGAGACGGGTGATGTTATGGAGATAGAAATAGGCGTTCTTAGTTATGTTGCGGATATGTGGTCAAAAGCTCATTTCAGGGTCAAATATGACACCATGATTGCGAACAGTGTGGTTCAGCTTCAAGCAGAAGTTGGAGAGAGGGATGGAGTCAGTGGCTAGGGAACGGAGTTTGTGGCGAGAACCGAAAACAATGGCTTCGGTCTTCTCAATATTCAATTGGAGGAAATTTCTGCACATCCAGAACTAGATGTCAGACAAGCAGTCTGACAATTTGGAGACTGTGGAGGGGTCAGGAGAAGTGGTAGTGAGGTAGAGCTGGGTGTCATTAGCGTAAATGTGGAAAGTGATACTGTGTTTTCGGATGATATCGGCAAGGGACAACATTTAGATGAGAAATAGGGGCGGGCCAAGGTTAGATCCTTAGGGGATCCTGAGAGGTAACTATGTGGGGCAGGAAGAGAAGTCATTGCAGGTGATTCTCTGGCCACAATTAGATAGATAAGAATGGACAATGGTGGAGAGGCGTTAGAGAAGGATGGAGTGGTCAACCGTGTCAAAGGCTACAAGTCAAGAAGGACAAGAAGGGATAGTTTGCCTTTGTAACAATCACAAAGGATGTCATTTGATGAGAGCCATTTCGATACTGTGGCAGGTGCGGAAACCAAATTGGAGGGATTTAAACATGGAATTGCGGGAAAGATAGGCACTGATTTGGGAGGCGAAAACGCGTTCAAGGAATTTGGAGAGGAAAGGGAGGTTGGAGATGGGGCGGTAGTTTGCAAGGACGGAGGGGTAGAGGGTTGGGTTTTTGAAGAGAGGGGTGATGATGGCAGATTTGAGGGAGAGGGTGACAGTACCTGAGGAGTGAGAACCGTTAACAATGTCAGCTAACATGGGATCCAAAAAAGGAAATGGGTGGTCAGCAGTTTGGTGGCAATAGGGTCAAGGGAGCAGGAGGTGTAGCTCATGGACAGAATGAGCTCGGAAAGGTTAGGAGGGGAGATCAGAGAGAAACTGGTGAAAGATGTGAGGTCAGGACTAGGGCAAGGGGCTTCCTTGGAGGAAGTTTGGCCCGGTGGGCTCGGGGAAGGAAAGGCAGAGGCAGGCAAACAGATGGTCTCAATCTTAGAGCCAAAGAAGCCCATGAGCTCCTCAAACTTGTTGTCGTGGCAGAGAGGGCTAAGAGGAGATTTGATCAAGGTGTTTAAAATCATGAAGTGTTTAGATAGAGTAAATAAAGAGAAACTGTTTCCAATGGCTGAAGGGTCGATAACCAGAGGGCACAGATTGGCAAAAGAAGAGGAGGTGACATGAGGAAAAACTTTTTTACACAACTAGTGGTTAGGATTTGGAATATACTGCCTGATGAGGTGGTGGATACAGATTCAGTAGTAGTTTTCAACAGGGGAATTGGATAACCACTTGAAGGAGAAAAAATTGCAGGCATATAGGGAGAAAGCGGGGGAGTGAGGCTAACTGAATTGCTCTTCGAAAGAGCCAGGTGCGCATATGATGGGCTGAATGGTTTCCGTCTGTGCTGTACTATGATTCTATTAAAAGGTAGAATTGCACCTCAAGGAAAAAAATTAAGATATCTTTTATTTTCAAGAGAACTATTGGGTAATAGTGGGCAATTCAGAAGCTTACAAGTCCCAACCTGTGTTGACATGCCTGCACACTTGTGAAGATTTAGTAAGTTTCCAGCAATGATGTGTGGGGATGGGCAGTGCATGTGCTACGCATTGAAAAGTAAGCACCCTAAAGTAATTTTTAGTGCAAAGACCTTTGCCAGTTGCTTTATGTTAGATGTTCAGGCCCTCAATTTCTCTGATCCAATTAAATACATTCTGGTAATGGCTATTTTTTAATCAATGTAACACTTTTCTCATCAGCAAGTACTATGTTACTCTTACTTGAACTGTAGTTAACTCTATTGCCCCACCCATCTAATGCCGAACCACAGAATGATAGATCTATTTCAGGCAGATTCAACTTGAGACTCGCTCAGCACCATTTCGCTTTCACTTCTTCAACAAGGAACGCACTTGTGAGCCTCCACAGGTGGATATTGACTTAGCGTTCCAGCCCTAGCTCTTATTTTAATTTCCCAAATGCACCATTATTCCACGTAAAATGATGTATATCAAAAGCAAAAATATGCAAAACATCACCCCCGATCCCCACCCACACACAGCAAATGTTTCCAGGAATTTTTCAGAGTCTGCACCAGGAAACATTTGATGAAAGAAAGATAAGTAAATTAATGAATTGCATTTATCTCGTGCCTTTCATGACCACCGGGCATCTCAAAGCGCTTTACAGCAAATGAAGTACTTTTGAAGTGTAGTCACTGTTGTAATGTAGGAAACGTGGCAGCCAATTTGTGCACAACAACTCCCACAAACAGCAATGTGATAATCTGTTTTTGTTATGTTGATTGAGGGATAAATATTGGCCAGGACACTGGGGATAACTCCCCTTCTCCTCTTCGAAATAGTGCCATTGGACCTTTTACATCCACCTGAGAGAGAAGACGGGGCTTCGGTTTAACATCTCATCCGAAAGACGGCACCTCTGACAGTGCAGCACTCCCTCAGCCTAGATTCTTGTGTTCAAGTCCTCCAGCATGGCAGTCATATTATTTACAGCAGAGCTTCTTCTGGGTCGAGGATATAGTAACTGAGCTTTTTCTCACTGGATGTGTGGGCAGCGTAGACTTTCTGGTCTGCCAAAACCAGCTGGCACTGATCCTAGTTAGGCTATTATCATATTTTCAGCTGGCCCCTGATGCTAATGTTACCTGGGCTTCTGAGCTCACTGTCAGGGGCACAGGAAATGGCTGCTGCGTAACAATCACATGCCCATGGCAGCTGAACTGGCCAGGCAGCCTCTCGGAATAAAATATCTTGGCCCAAAATTTGCGATGAGCAAACAAACAGCACTCACTGTTATTATCCCTTTGAAACAGACCGCAACTTCAGGATTTAGCGCATATGCATTCAACACGGAAATCCTGAAGTTGCGGTTAGTAATTCACTGCTTCGACTCTGGCTGCACTGTGCCACCACACACACACTCCCCCCCCCGCCCACCCCCACCCCCCCCACCCCCAGAGCCGGAAATCAGTGTAATCACAGAAATCAGGAAACTGAGAAAAACTTTGGCTTTTCTGGGATAATATTGTTGTTAAATACCCTATTAAAAGTTAGGCCCTCATTGTGGGAAGCTTACTTCAGGGCCAGCGCCGAACGCCTTTGCTTCGTCGCTGACCGCATAATGACTGCTAAACGGATGTTATGGGCCTGAAAAACTAATTTTAATTTTGTGGAGTATCAAATTTATCCATTTTCATAAAAATTACAATTTTTAAGAAACTTTTAAAAGTAAAAATGTTTTTCAAAGTTTGTTCATCTTTATTTCATATTTGCCTTTTCCCCATGTGAGAGCCCCAATCTTTGTTTTGCTCTCTATAATATTTTTAAAAGTTAGAATAAAAGGCGCTTATTCACTTCCTGGTTCCCAGTCTGTGCAAATTCTGCATTGTGATTGGCTGCTTTGAAAGCTTGTTGACATCACAGCAGCTCGTGTTAGGGATTCCTCATTAACTTACACTGATCTCAACTGAAGGTCGGAAAAGCCAAATTTCTCACCATAGAGATCGCAAGATCGTTGTGGGAAGCTTACTTTGGGGCCAGCGGCGAGCGCCTTTACTTCGCTGTTGACTGCAAATTACGGGCCCTTGCTTTTCCAATAAGTATGTAACATTTCTCACTATTGAAGTGTTGATTGATCGTCTCCACATTGACCGCTGTGGCCTTTTTATATTGTTTAATGCCTTGTGCGTTGCTTAGCAACACTGGGCACTCCTCTGTGCGCCCTCCCCCCACCCCCCCATGCACCGATCCGGCCTCCCGTTAAAATCGATCCCCATATGTTAGTTGTTTCCTAATTGGTATGACAATCTAAGATATAATGAAAAAAGCCTGAGGAAGAGGCACAAAGGGGCTGTTTACGTGAAGTTATTGAGGATCAATGAATGTACTATTGACTATTTTTTACTTTGTTCTTTGTTGATTTGAATTAAAATATGCAATGATAGCGCATAGGATAGCTTATTCATTGTTTACCTATATAAGTTACTGCACAATGTAACTCAATGTATGTGAAATGATTTAGGACACTCTGAAGTTCTGAGACACACGATAAGATGTTATATAAACGCAAGTTTGTTCTTTTTTTCTTTAATCACCAAGATCAGAAAATCTCTTAACATTTTTCAGCAAATTTTCTGCACTTCCAACTGGTGGAGTCACTATTCGATGAGGTATAGTGTGTGCTTATTCTACAATCAGGCATTTGGTGCAAATGCATCAAAACATTTTATGGTAAGTTGTCCTGCTTACCATGCTGCTTGTGAGGATTTGGTACCCGCTGTCCCCCTAGCAAGGGAACCACTGCCTCTCAGTTCTCTAATTACCAACAGTGGTTCTTGGAATTTATCGCATAACAGTAGCTGGGTGCGAAAGCACGCGCAAAGATACTCAACTACAGCGGACCCAGCCTTTAAGGTAAATGCAATAATATTTGCAGATGTCATGCAATCAGAGTTTATGTAATTAGACATCACATGATCAGGCATCACAGTCAGATGATGTGTGTTGGAATATCAGATGAGCAAACCTCCAGGGATGCCTCCAACCAAAGTTGGCAATCCTACATGAGAGTGCGGTTTGAACCCATGACCTGACTCAGAGAGAGTGCTAACTCGAAAGAGGTTAATTTCTCCACCATTGGAGGCCGTGCCTTCTGCTGCCAAGACCCCAAGTTCTGGAATTCCCTCCCTAAACCTCTCCACCTCTCTTTCCTCCTTTAAGACGCTCCTTAAAACCTACCTCATCTGCCCATATATCTTCTTATGTGGCTCGGTGTCAAATTTTGTTTTATAATACTCCTGTGGCACCTTAAGATGTTTTACTAAGTTAAAGGCGCCATAAAAATACAAGTTGTTGATGTATAGTATACCAAGATTGTGTTTCAAATGTCTGTGAATTTTAGAAGGAAGGGAAATACTCATTGAACTGATGGACATTTTTTTCTTTCCTGTCAGTCATTTGTTGGTGGATTTTCTGGCTTCATATATCCTCAGGATGTCAGATACTATAATAGTTGGTAACAGTGACACAATGCATTGTAACACAAACACGCAGTGCTGGGGCAGTTAGTGAGATTCCATCCCACCCTATTAAGTTGCCAATCTTGGCCATGCTGGGGAAGAGGATATTTTTCCGGTATTAGCATCAAGCAATCCCAGCTCTGCTATGGCACAGATTAGCTGCACAGTAAAGCCCGCTGCATCGAGAGGCATTGGGTGAATGCTGTGTACTTCCCCAAAGGAAGGCAAGGATGACTGAGCCATTGTCAGCCACCTCCCAGTGTCAGGCTGGGAGTATTGACAGATATCTGGGAGCCTGGCAGCCATCCACCTTCCATGTGCACGATGTGCCATAGCTCCAGGAATCCGGGGGGACTGGGGATTGTAAAACATTCATCATCATTCCGTAATTCTTCAGTTAGTTCTGAAGTTTTGTAAAAGGCTAAAGAAATTATTCATTTTATTTTATGGAACGAATAGTAACTAGTTAACAACATAATTGGCATTGATGCCGTCATGGAAATTCCTTCAGCAATTTTATCTCCTTCATGGTGTGTGTGGGAGTATTTATTTGGGTACAGTTTTGTACTTTGTGTGTGAGTTATTTCTAAGGCAGCATAGAATTAAATTTGATTTTGTAGCTCTGATGGCTGTGATAATCCTTTTGTTTGGGCTGTAAAACGAATCCTGTTTTTGGAACTCAAAGCCTGAAGCTATGATAATGTATTTAACTGATATGCACATCAGTACTTTGGAATGCTTCCTGTGTGTGAAAATGCTTCGTGGTCAGTCCTGTCTTGTCATGTGTCAGTCTGAAACGTTATGGAATGTGGTCAGGCTCCTGAGGTGGAGTCTGGTTAAAAGCCACTTAAGGCCTGTTTATAATGTAATGCTGCCTTGTGAAAAAGCACCTTGCCAGATGGCTGTACTCCCTGCGCCAAGAGCCAAAGTAAATGGAAATAGCCCCTAGTGCTGAACACTAGGGCTGCCATTTTGATGCAGTCATAAACTAGCTGAGGGCCCAGCCTTTCCTGACAGGTCAGCAGTACGGTTTTATTTTGCTGCCTTTTGCTTGAGATCGAGAAGTTCTGCATCCAAAAATGTAAATTTCCGATCATGATCTTTGTACAACTGTATGCATTTGATCTCGCACGTCCACAGTTTCATCAGAATTGCTACTGGTGCCTTTTAAGCAACAGAGCCTGTCACACATTGGGGAGAGTGTTTCACAATATAAAGAGGAGATTTGAAATTGTTACTGTATGGATTCAAATCTCTCCCGTCCAACTTTTTTTCATCTTTCTGACATTCATTACAATCATAGACTGGTACAGCACGGAAGGCCATTCGGCCCGTCGAGCCCGTGCCGGCTCTCTGCAACAGCACCTCAGCTAGTCCCACTCCCCTGCCCTTTTCCCTTAGCTCTGCAAAAAAAATTCTTTCAGGTACTTATCCAACTCTCTTTTGAAAGACACGATTGAATCTGTCTCCACCACCCTTTCAGGCAGTGCATTCCAGATCCTAACCACTTGCTGTGTAAAAGTATTTTCTTATGTTGCCTTGGTTCTTTTGTCAATTATCTTAAATCTATGTCCTCTGGTTCTCGACCATTCTGCCAATGGGAACAGTTTCTCTCTAGCTACTTTGTCCAGACCCCTCATGATTTTGAACACCTCTATCAAATCTCCTCTCAACCGTCTCTGCTCTGAGGAGAACAACCCCAGCTTCTCCAGTCTATCAACATAACTGAAGTCCCTCATCCCTGGAATCATCCTCGTAAATCTTTTCTGCACCCTCTCCAAGGCCTTCACACCCTTCCTAAAGTGCGGTGCCCAGAATAGGACACAATACTTCAGTTTCACCTGTGTTTTATACAGGTTCATCATAATTTCCACACTTTTGTACTGTATACCTCTATTCATGAAGCGCAGGATCCTGTAAGCTTTTTAACTGCTTTCTCAACCTGCCCTACCACCTTCAATGATTTGTGCACACGTACTCCTAGGTCTCTCTGTTCATGCATCCACTTTAAGATTGTACCCGTTAGTTTATATTTCCTCTCCTCATTCTTTCTACCAAAATGTATCATTTCACACTTTTCTGCGTTAAATTTCATCTGCCACGTGTTCGCCCATTCCACCAGCCTATCTATGTCCTCTTGAAGTCTATCATGATCCTCCTCACTGTTCACTATACTACCAAGTTTGATATCATCTGTAAACTTTGAAATTGTGCCCTGTACACCCACATCCAAGTCATTAATATAAATCATGAAAAGCAGTGATCCTAATACCGACCTCTGGGAAACACCGCTGTATACCTTCCTCCAGTCCGAAAGACAACCATTCACCACTACTCTCGGTTTCCTGTCACTTAGCCAATTTCATATCCATGCTGCCACTGTCTCTTCAACTTTGCTGGCAAGCCTATTATTTGGCACGTTGTCGAATGTCTTTTGGAAATCCATGTTCACCACTTCAACCGCATTACCCTCATTGACCCTCTGTTGCGTTATCAAAAAACTCGATTGAGTTGGTTAAACACAATTTGCCTATAACAAATCCGTGCTGGCTTTCCTTAATTAATCCACAATTGTCCAAGTGACTGTTAATTTTGCCCCTGATTATTGTTTCTAAAAGTTTTGCCACTACCGAGGTTAAACTGACTGGCTTATAGTTGCTGGGTTTATCTTTACACCCTTTTTTGAACACAGGTATAAGATTTGCAATTCTCTAGTCCTCTGGCACTAACTCCGTATCTAAGAAGGATTGGAAGATTACATAAGAACATAAGAAATAGGAACAGGAGTAGGCCATACGGCCCCTCGAGCCTGCTCCACCGTTCAATAAGATCATGGCTGATCTGATCATGGACTCAGCTCCACTTCCCTGCCCGCTCCCCATAACCCCTTATCGTTTAAATTTTCTGTCTTAAATTTATTCAATGTCCCAGCTTCCATAGCTCTCTGAGGCAGCGAATTCCACAGATTTACAACCCTCTGAGAGAAGAAATTTCTCCTCATCTCTGTTTTAAATGGGCGGCCCCTTATTCTAAGATCATGCCTTCTAGTTCTAGTCTCCCCCATCAGTGGAAACATCTGATGGGCAGTACCTCCGCGATTTCTTCCTTCATTTCCCTCAGAGTCCTAGGATGCATCCCATAAGGTCCTGATGACTTATCTACTTTAAGTATGGCCAGCCTTTCTAGTACCTCATCTTTATCAATTCTTATCCCAACCAGTATCTCCTCTCCCTCCTCCTTCACTATGTCTATGGCAGCATCTTCTTTCTTGGTGAAGACAGATGCAAAGTACTCACTTAGTACCTCAGCCATACTGTCTGCCTCCATGCGTAGGTTTCCATTTTGGTCCCTAATCAGCCCCACCCCTCCTCTGACTACCCGTTTACGATTTATATGTCTATAGAAAACTTTTGGATTACCTTTTATGTTAGCTGCCATTCTATTCTCATACCCTTTCTTTGCCCCTCTTATTTTCTCTTTCACTTTTCCTCTGAACTTTCTATATTTAGCCTGATACTCAAAGGTTTTCTCGATCTGACATCTGTCATGTGCGCTCTTTTTCTGCTTCATCTTACTATTTGTTTCTTCATCCAGGGAGCGCTGACTTTAGCCTACCTTTCCCCCTAATTGGAATGTACCTCGACTGTACTCATTGAACTATTTCCTCTTTAATTGTTCCACTACAGTTTTACCTGCCAATCTTTGATTCTAATTTACCTGGGCTAGACCATTCTCATCCCACTGAAATTTGCCTTCCTCCAATTAAGTATTTTTACTCTAGATTGCGCCCTGTCCTTTTCCATAGCTAATTTAAACCTTATGATACTATGATCACTGTTCATTTAGGGAACAATCTTTATCCCTCAATCTTTATCCCTCAATCAATATAACAAAAACAGATTATATAGTCATTATCACATTGCTGTTTGTGGGAGCTTGCTGTGCACAAAGTGGCTGCCGTGCTTCCCACATTACAACAGTGACTACACTCCAAAAGTATTTCATTGGTTGTAAAGCATTTAAGTCCGGTGGTTGTGAAAGGCACTATATAAATCCAAGTCTTTCTTTCTTTCTTTTTATTTGCCTCCCCCCCCTTTCAAACTGCTCAACTATCATTTTAGTGCCCAACCCACCACCCAGCTCCAGTCCCCCCCACCCCTTCTCATCCATTCCTTTATTTTAAATACAAAACACCCTCTCCCAGCCTCTGATGACCCACTTATTTCTTTCTATATTTACACTTAACATATCACCTGTATTCGAGGTGTCAGCCTTGGCTCAGTAACAGCTTTGTCATCTTGAAGTCAGGTGGTCATGTCCCTTCAACTCCCACACTAGAGACACTCCAGTGTAGTGCTGAGGGAGCGCTGCACTGTCAGAGGTACTGTCTTTTGGATGAGATGTTAAACTAAGGCCCTGTCTGCCCCCTCAGGTGGATGTAAAAGATCCCATGGCACTATTTCGAAGAAGAGCAGGGGAATCGTCCTGGCCAACTACACTAGCACCACTAAAACAGATGATCTCATTGCTGTTTGTGGGACCATGCTGTGCACAAATTCGCTACATTGCAACATTGACGACATGTTTTTAAAAAGTACTTCATTGGCTTTGGGACATTGTGAAATTCAAGTTCTTTCTAATAAGAAAAACTTTTTAACCTTACAACTTTTTACCCTCCACTTCCACCTCACTCCTCTAACCACTACCCCATAATCCAACCTACCTAGTACTCTAACCCTACTTCCCATTCCAATGCCCCACTTCCTTCCTGCCCATTCAATATTTGTTTTCACCTGCCCCACTCAACTTCTGCAGTTGTTTCTTTACTGCTTACCCCGGTCTCCCTCTATTCCCTGCTGTATGATAGACTTTCTGTCCACTTCAGCTTCTTATTACAATCTTCTGTTATACCATATAACGTTCTTATGCTTACACACCATTTTATCCTCATACACACTTTGAATGTCACTGGAGATCTAATAGTAAGTATATATGTATAGACTGGTATGTATATATAGTCTGATACATCATGCACAGATAGCTATTTATATAAATCTTTTTGGATAGTGTGCCATAGATGTATAGTATGGTAAATCACTCACAGATACCTATTTATAAAAGTATATATGCATACTTACAAAGTACATTTGTGCCACCTAGTGTTGAAAAAATAACATTAGCTATCTGGATAAAGGAGTTTTTAATTCAGCTAAGTTTATTGCAATCACAGGCGTCGCCATCAGAGGGCCCATTTCTGATGGTTGGAGTGCAGTATCTCATCAGCAGCAGGAATCTATGAAAAGCACAAAGACTTCTATTTCTATAGCTCTCCTTACATATAGAAACCTCTCAGACTGCTTTGCAGGGCAGTGGACTAATCGGGAAGGAGAAAGGGAAGAGTGGTGTTAGAAGGTTGGACCACCATTGCAGAGAAGGATCTTTAGAAGGTTTTTGAAAGTAGGGAGGGAGGTGATGAGAAGTGATATCCAGAGGGTGGAGGTGTAGTGCTGCCCATGGTGGAGTGAACTTAGCAGAGAACAAGTAGAGGGCTGTTGTTGGAACAGCAGAACATACATCAAGTACAGACAACTGGAGAAAATGACATGGCCATGGAGGGAGGATGAAGATCTTAAGGTCAATTCTCTGGGATGTGGGGACCAGTGGAACTTGGCAAGCATGTGGTGATGAGGATGGGGCTTTAATGCAGGTGGGCCCCAGGAATTCTGCATAATCAAGGAGATGGAAGTGGGAGGCCAGCAAGGACAGCATGGGAAAAATCCAGCCTCAAAGGCGCTGAAACATGGATCAAGGTATGAGTGGCAGAGAGGGAATGGTAGGGTAGGAGGCCGGCACTGTTTCTGAGGTAAAGGATCGATGTGAAGGAAGAAGCTGGGCTCCATGTTAAACAGTTCACCATAACTCTGCACCTCTGAGGTTAGTCTGAGGTGGCAACCCGGGAGGTAGATGGAGTTGAGGTCAAAGGTATGTAGATATTTGCAAGGGCCGAAGAAGAAGGCTTCAGCCAGCAGCTCGTGTAACTCCCTGATAGCCTGTGGGGGGAATGCAGCCTTCTGTAGTACTGATAGGCAGAGAAATCCAAGTAAGACCTTCTTGATCTGTAAACCCTATGGAGTGGGTAACTACATGTTGGAAACAACCGTCTTCTGTAATGTCTCACTCTAGATTCCTCATTTCCAGCCTCTTCCATTTCCTCAACCCCTGCCTCTTCATAACACCCGATGAAAGGGGGTCCAATTGATTTATCCATTTCCCCAGTTCAAAATGTAAACTTTTCCAGTAATCACTTTAATGCAAGAGAATTCTTCAGTAAAGCTCTGGAGCACAGGGTAACAAAAATCGACAACCTGGAAAAGTTGTAGAAAGGGGCAAGATGTTTACCAAAAATGGCCTCCTTTGTGCGGTATGTGCCTCAGGAATACTGCTGTGATGCTCATTTCGTCACTTGTATAGTGAAGGTGCTTTCTAACATTGTGTTAGGGCCATTCATTGGGGGAAATTATGGGAGGTCTTGGCCACATCCACCTGACCTCATTTTTGTGCAGCGGGGTGAACTCAGGGCAGTCGGTTATCGGGACTGGTAGGTTTTGAGAGGAAACTTTTGGTGGCCGTTTCTTGTGCCATACCATCAGAATTTACTCATTTTTGCACTTTAAAACTAATCAAAAATGGCCAGTATATCAAATGAAAATCCAGCTCTAAATATCAATATCATCCCAAGTGGTGAACTAAACTTAGGGGAAGGTTAGACTGAGAGAGAGAGCAAGCATAAGAAACTGGGAATATTGTTTCCAGCTACTATCGATGATATTGTAGGCCCTTGAAGCAAATGAGGTTCTGTCGAAAAAGGAGATGAGAAAGTGATCAGAAATAATACTGTGTTGGTGATATAGACCTTGAAGATCTCAAGGCTACTTGAAATAATAAGGTCAAGAGATGGTCATGTGTGTGATAGGAGAATTGATCAGGAGGGTGAGGATAAGAGAGGCAAGAACAAGGAAATGAGCTGTGATGAGGGGAGAGGTTTAAGAAGAGGTTGAAATCACTGAGGATATGGGGTATCTCTTTGCAGAGATTGAGAACAGGTAAGACAGAGGAGAACACAATGGAGAACAGGCCAGGGAAGCTGGTAAATAAGCATAATCTTTCATGAGAGATGGGAGAAGTAGAAGCTATTCAAATTTAGAGATGGAACCTGGGAAATAGGAGGAAACCAAAGTGGTGTAGGATTTGACCGCTGCCAACATCAGTGTGTGTATGGGCTGGAAGGATTTTTGGATTTTTAAAATGGATCTGTATCCTTTTAAAATGGAGATGCCCATGGGCTGCATTTCAAAATGGAGTTTGGACTTTTGGACTTTGAAAGGACCGATTTTTGGTTTCTGTGAAGTATAGCAGGAGCTGTCTGTCTTTTGGGTTGCCATGGGACCAGTCTCAACACTGACATCATGAAAGGCAGAGACCTTTTCATTTCGAACTGTGTGATTTGAGGAAAAACACCTTTTGTCCATGGAGCTGGGATGTCTGGATGGACAATGAGGTTTGCAGGCCAAAAGTAACACCTCTGGACTCTTTCAATGAAGGAGCAGGCAAGAACTCAACAAACAGTGAGCACTTCAAGAACTGCTCATCTACAGAAATGGCCTACCATTGTTTTCATCAAGATGACCAATCTCCAGGAAGACCAACTAGTATCTCTGCGACCATGGTAACCAGGAATCGCCCAGCCAGTTTTGTGTATTATACGGGGTATAAATATGCTGAACTTTGGGGATTGAGAGCTTACTTTTCTCTACCATTTGGAATGGGGTTCCCCGCATGGCTACGCGTCCGTCAATGCTCCAGGAACGCCTGAAGTGAGTGCCTCGCCGTACTGCCTGAACGTTACTCTCTACGCCTCATTGCATGCCTCTGTTAGGCATGGTTTTGTCTTTAGAGTTGAACAGACCTGGGGCCGCGTGAATCAACAATAAGGGCTGGTAATTATATCCAACATACACCTCCGGAAATCCCCAAGGCCGCCAGCGTGTTTGGCTGCTGAGGAACTGCAAGTGTCCAAGATGCAGGTTAACACATGTGTGTGTGAGGAGGCTTCCAAGTGTGGGTTCTGACCAAACCGGGAGAGGGGTTTAGTTAGAAGGGTTTCCATTATCTAGGCTTAGATTCTGGGAAGGGGGTTGGTTCGGCGTAACCGACAGGGTAGGTATTTAGTCCAAGGTTTTAAGCTAGTGTCCACTGTCACTTACTCTTTAAGCCATAAGCGAGAGGAGTAGGGTCTGTCGTTTTGTGAGTGTAACAAAAGGAATCGATCTTTGACCAACCTGAACAGTTTTGTTTTGTCTGAGTCAATTATAATCTATTCATAGTAACTCCTTGGGTCCGAACTTGGGAGTTGTGGGGCTTGTGGTTCGCGGTATAATTTGGAAGACCAACTGGGTGGCATCCACTCATGGACGGGTTACACAGTAATCCTGCTGGGGATGCTGCGCATCAAGCCTAGGAGAAGACCTATCTGACCTTGGTCTCTCTCCCTCTGTGTGGGATTACCCACTAATCGATGGGCTAGGCAGGAACTATTGGCAAAAGCTCCTGCTGTCCAAAGGGAAACAACCCAAAGCGGGGAGTTTTAAAACACGGGTCGCCTCAAGGGAGAGTCATAGGGCTAGATTTTCCACATTTTTTACGTGCTTAATGCCCACTTAACGTCCATTTTACCGCTGAAATGACATATAATGCCCATTTAGCCACAAAATGGAAACTGACAGGCATTTTTTGGAAACTTATCGGCAAGCGTTACTTTCCCCATGTGCGTAACGCGGGGAAAAAATAATACTGCCCGCCCACTTTTTTGGGGCGGAATCATCAGAATGGGCGAAATCAACGCCCAGCGTTACTTTCCGCACAGAATTAACGCCGAGATTCAATAATACCGCCCGCCCATTTTTTTTGTCGTAAAGAGCACATTTGGCGAAACTAACGCCCAGGAGATCGGCCACCATCACTTTCACCACTTCGCACACATATCACCCACAATATTGCTTGCCCAAAAACCCGCCTGGAAAAAGTGAAACTGTTCTGAACTAAAGCTAGCAGTGTGGCTGCCATTTTTAAAATCGCAAGTCGCTTCATTCAAAAGGCTGCTTCGGGGGAGTTTGGATTGACTCTGGAGTTCTTTTCAAGTGAAGTGACCATCTCAACAGACATTTTTTCAGACTCTGGACTATTGGTAGTTTAATCTAGATGTATTTTAGTGAGGAAATTATTGCTTCTGATCAATCGCTATTATACTTTCATTGCAATGGGGCCAGCCATTTCTCAGCCTGCATCGATTAATACACAGATGCTGCAGAGGGCAGATGGCTCAATGTGTGATGCACATCATTATGTCCCCAATTTAAGACGTGCAAGAATGAGGAGGAGGGCCAGACCATACACACCCCGCACGTACAAGGAAAAGAGGTCTTACCTCGACGTGTCCGACCACACCTGCCTTCGGAGACTACGCTTCCACAAGTTGATGATCAATGAAATATATGAGCTCATCAGACTACATATGCAGACTTCCATCAGGACATCAGTGTGGGTCGAGGTCAAGTTCACCGCAGCACTGTCTTTCTACGCGTTCGGTGCCTTTCGGACCACCGCAGTCGAGATTTCCCCTCTGTCTCACTATGCCACTCATCGCTGCATTAGACAGGTCACGGAGGCCCTTTACGCGTGAAGGATGGACTTTATTAACTTCCCCATGACCACGAGGCTCAGACTGACAGGGCTGGAGCTTTCTAGCGCATTGCTAAGTTCTCTAGGGTGCAGGGAGCTATACAGTGCACTCACATCGCCATGCGGCCACCTTCTCAGGACCCGGAGCTTTTTCATAACAGCAAAGGATTTCACTCCCTGAAGGTCCAACTAGTTGTCGACCACAACCAGATCATAATGGCAGTGAATGCCAAATGTCCGGGCAGCTTCGATGAGGCTCACATCCTGCGTGAGAGCGCTGTCTCTGACATCTTTAAGAGTCAGCCACAAGGACAATGCTGGATGCTTGGTAATAACCGATATGGCCTAGCCACCTGGCTGATGATCTCCCTGCGTTACATCCACACCGAGGCCGAGAAGCGATACAACCAGAGCCACAGAGACACACGCAATGTGGTCCACAAAACAATAACTGCTTAAGCAGCGCTTCAGATGTCTGGGCTACTCAGGAGGGGAGCTACAATACAACCCTGAGCAAGTAGGTAAATTTGTGGTCGTGTGAAACATGCTGGACTATCTGGCTATCAGGAAGGACCAAGAATTGCCAGAAGGGACTGATGCTTCACCTCAGGAGAGAGAGGAAGAGGACGACTAGGGGCTGGACGCTGACCTAGGGCCAGACAATCAGGCTGGCTATACAACCGTGCCCATGACCCCCTCCAGACCGCAGGAAAGAGCCCGTGGTGGCTACATAGCTGTAAGACTCTTACTTGAGGAGCTGATATACCTGAACGATTTGCCTGAAACAATGTTGCTGTGATGACAACGCTGACACACTGCTGTGTGTGTGCAGCTCAGACCATCAATGGTGCCCATCAGCTTCGTGCCAGTTTAAGTTTACGTTGATTGAAGTTAAGTTTTATTTAACCGTTTCATGTTAATGAATCACCAATGTATAACGGTCCAGCTATCTGAGACAATGCGCAACAAGGTTATGATCAATAAAAAAAATTTTATACCAACATTGGTCTGAAATCATAAATATCACAGGCAAAAATACCCAACCACCGTCCACACCCCACTTTTTCCACCATTGACATCAATCAAATGTTCAACATGTCCAGCAACACAGAATACAAATGCAAAGCAGGAGGGTGGTCCGCTCCTCCCCATACAGTACAACAAATTGCATACACCCAGATGGAGATATAACACAGCCATCACCTGTGGACATGCACCTCACTTACCTTCTTTCTTCTCCCTACCTCTACCCCATTCCTTCCTCACTCCATGGTGCCTGGCCGAGGAGCTCCTCAGGCGGTGCCTCATTGCGGGGGATGAAGGCAGATGCAATGGTTGCATGGGTACGGGATTGGGAGGTGCCGAGGGGGCAACATTCTCTGATGCAGAAGCAGGATCTTGGTCCTTCCTCTCATCTGTCATTCGCAGTGGTGGTGTGGAACCTAGGGGTGGAGTGCCGTGCTCTGGGACCATTGGGAGGCCTGTGTCAGCAGTGTTCCTGGCTATCGCATCCAAGGCCTCCGCCATCCGCAGAACGTACTCAGTCATGGTGGCCAGCTGTCGGAATATGTTCCCCAATGCTTCGATGAGCTGGTCACCAATGTCTACAGTCCTCCTGGACAATTGTACTATCCCTCCACTCTCATGTGGCGCTCGTGGACCACATCCACGAGGCCTCCACGGGGTCAGCACCGTCCTGGGGACAAATGAGGTGCCCTGTAGCGAGGTGCTTGGGGTCGGTATCTCCAGAGTGGAGGTGGGAATGAACAGAGGACCACTAGATGGCTTTGGGGTGGAATGGCTTCTGGAGCGTGGCAATGCAGGTTCCTCGAAGTCCGCGCTCTCATCCTTGGAGAACAAACCCAGCGGATTGATGGCCGAGAATCGGAGCTCTTCAGCAGATGTGGGATCGTCTGGCGAGTCCAGCCCCACGCCCCCACCTTCTGGCCTCTGTGGTCTTGTCTGGGGCCGCGCTGCTGGCTGAGCTGCAAAACTGCAAATGAGGGGGTGCTAGGGTCACAAGGTGAGCCCAGCGCTACACAGAGCATATGCACGATCAAAATCATCACAGACATCACATTTCATGACCATCAACACATTTGCATTGCAATGATTTTCATTAGGCCAGCATTATTTCTAGAACAATTTTAGAAATCATCTATCATATATGATTGTTCGGATATGAGTGGGTGTGGCATCTATTGACTTTACATCATGCAATGGTGTAGACTTTACTCACGTGGCATCACTTCAGGGTCTGCAGATGCTTCCGTGGCTGTCCGGGTGTGCTTCCCCATGAGTGCGAGCACCCGCTCCTCCATCTCAGTGATGTCGCTGGGGACTGGTGGCCCCACACCCGTTCGCCTCTGCACGGACCTCATCGTCGATAGCTTCTTCTGTAAAAGGTGACAGGATGACATGGCATGAGATCACTGCATGATAGCATTGCTAGGTACTGTCACAGAGACTGATACAACACATAACCGACAGATGTAATCATGATTATTATGATAATTATCATTCTTTACCGAAAGACGTACACCGTGACCGCAGGTTTTGAATAAAACATTCCTGGTAAAAGTGAAAGACCTCACATCTGCTGATAGTCACTCATGACTGTTACAAATCAAATTATATAAATATATAAGTACATGTTAATAAATGTAATACTTACTCTTGCGGATCCCACAAAGTCGTTCCATCGTTTGTGGCATTGGTTGCCCTCATGCGCCTTGTTGGTTGCCTATGAGACCACCTCTGTTATCTCGGTCCATATCTTCTGGTAGGCCTTTGGGGTGGGCTTCTCACGCCCTCCCTGTGTCAAATCACCCCAGCATAACTCAACCTCCTGCAGGAGGGAGGCATTTGCCTCGTCCAAGAACCTCCTCGCTCTTTTGCGCCCTCCAATGTGCTCCTCTCCCAGCTCACTGCTCTCGCCAGCCTCAGACTCCAAAGCGTGCTGTGATGCCTCCTCCTCTCCCTCCATTATAGGCCAAATTCGGGCAAATATGTGGCTGGTAACAGTTAAGTTTTGCTCTAAAGCTCTAAACTCTCCCTCCTTCCTCCCAAAGCAGCCACACCACACCTACACATGTCTTCAGTTCCTCTCAGCTCCCTCTCTCTCTGTCTCCTCTTCTGTGCATGTCATGGTGACCCTTGACCTCCTGAATCGCGGAAATCGAGCGTTGCCATGCCGTTGCTAAGAACGGCAACTCTTTACAGCAGAAGGTCAGCAAGATTTAATGCTACCGCCCATTTCATATCGCTCGCGGTAACGCCCAATTTCAAAAATGGAGACTGGGTGCTTTGAGAATGGGTGAGAAGCTGGCGAACTGAAAACACATTTTTACCGCCCACACCGGAAATAACGCCCATTTTTGGGCAAGATGCACAAAAGTGTAAAACCTAGCCCATAGAGACACGGGGCACACAAAACACCCTACAATGGGATTTGCAAATCATTGCTGCATATCCATTGCAGTAGTTAGGGCAAAGGATGTGTGGGAATGTGAAACTTGGTGAGCCAGGTTTCAGAGTATGGATATGCTCCTGCAGGATGAGATTGTGGATGGGGAGGTCCTTGTTCACGAGACACTGGACATTTTGTAGGACAATACAGAGGGAGAGGGGTGGCCAGATGCATTGCAGAAATGAGTGGGAGGAGAACAGGATGATGTTTGCTTGGGAGGAATGTAACAGACAGGACAGTCATAGAGAACGAAAATAAGTTGGCGAGATTAACTCTGGGTGAATGTGACAAAGTGAAATGTCAGGAAATGGGAATAAGTACTGGGTAGGGGGACTGCTGGCTCACAGCTGCCAGCAAGAGCAATGCTAGGTATCGTGAAGAATGCCTGTTAAGGCAGAGGGAGGCCATAGGCCTAACCAGTATGGAAGAGAACCTAGTGACAGAAGTTGTTAGTGGAAAGGGAGGATAGTAGTGAGTGGACTCGGAGCTGGGCAAGCTGGCAGTAATTTGTTGATGAAGGTTGTAGGGTGGGGGAGGAGGTGAGTGTTGTAGAGACGGGAGCAGAGATCAAGAGAGAACATAAGTCATGACAGACAGAAGAAGTCTAGATAGTAGGAGGTACTTGGTGCTTATTTATTTATTTTCTGTTGTTCCTATCTCCATTGTTGATGGAATATGGCTGCAGACCCGAGTACCTCCTACTATTGAGTCTTCTGCCTAATGCTATCACTACCAGTACCTCAACTCACCATTGCCAATGATTAGAAGTCATTCTCAAGTTCTGGGTATGGGTACTGAGTTTGAGATAATCCCTGAATATTTTGCAGGTCACCCTATTCTGCATCATATGGAATGAAGACCAGATATTAACAGCTTGCTGTTCTCTCTGGCACAGATTGAAATTGGCAGTGCTTTAGCCTTTTTTTTTAATTAAGAAAACAAAGTGTAAGAACAAGATCCACTATGCAGGATGCCAACAAGATTGAGGGGTTACCAGGTGCATCAGGCTTTTCAAGTTTAACACTTGGGCGGAAGCTGGGAGTCATTTGCACATGGTAGGCTCCCCAGTCTCTGCCAAGGAGTTGTGCCAAACTGAGGCTGCAAAGTTACTGTGGCAGGCCTCGGAGGATAGGAAGAGACAACCTCTGGGTTACCGAAACAAACTTAGAGTTTTTTTAGGCTGAGTTTTTTTTCCCACTGCTCCTTGGGCCTGTACATGGCAAACCTCTGAGATCGACTGTACTTGTCCCTCTCAAGAAAAGACTCAAAGGCCTCCTCCACTAACATTTCAATGCTGGAGGCCAGGGGCTAATAGGTGGCCCATGCATCGAGCATTCAATCAGAGTAAATTGTAGGGAACATGGTGAAGACAAAAAGGGAGCTATCGCTGTGACGGCATCTCCCCCAAAATCAAAGCTGGCAAATAGAGTTTGCAGCTTCTCCAAAATCAAACACAGGATAGGACCTCAAACATGTGGAACTCTTTGGGCTGGACTTTCCACTGATGATCGCTGGGCTATCGCCCATCTATCGCCCAAATAGGCAGGCTATCACCCATTTTACTTAAAAAGTGGAAAGTTGGGCCAGAACATCGGCCAAAGATCACCGGCCCAACTTTCGGCATACAAGAATTTCACATTGCCGAGATGATCGCCCACCGCAACTTTCAGCACATCACCCACACATCGCCGGGCTGATCGCTCACCGAGAAGATCGCTGGAGAAAAGCTGCTCCTAACTGGCACTGTTCACAGGACTCGGCACTACGGACGCCATTTTGAACATCGGAGGAAGTGAGAGGCTCCTTGAAGAAGGGGCTTATCGGGATAATTAATTTGTGAGTTATTTTAAGGGCCTTACTGACTCATCTGCTCACATTTCTATTTATTGAGGACAAAGGGCATTTATAGCAATAGTGATGGGGTCTGTAACTTCTCTACCATTATTGGTGAATAATCATATGCTGAAGATGGGTTTATTGAAGAGCCCAATCAAAGAGATGGCAGGCTGATGCGGCGGAGGAGAATGTTGTAACGACTGTCTTGCTCTTTTTTCGCTTCATTGCTTTAAACGTCGAATTACACGCGCACACTCAGTTGTAGCAAAGGCCGGATTGGGTCTTTTATTCAGACATTCATATGAGCCACAAAACTTCACAAACCAACTCTCTGCTTGCAAAGGCAGCTCTCCAAAAAGTGACACATCTTTCGAGATTTCAGTGTCACTGAACAGTCCGTGTGAGTGTGTGACAAAAACCAGTTCCATCTCTTATACCTAAAAAGCCTTTGAACTGTTATAGTACATTTAGACTATTAACATGCAGACAATGTAGAATCAAAAATGGCATTGTCCTGAAATCACAGCTAACTGCTTTCTGAATCGGTTTAACATACAGATGATGCCATCAAATGATTATTCGCATAGTAACAAGGTACACTCAAATACAGACAATGTCATGAATTACTATACACAACTCAGATGATCAGCAGAGCGGTTTCTTTGATTCCATGCATAGATTATTATTCGCATAGTAACAAGTTACACTCATACTCAACATTTCAATGGCTAAAAGGCAACATATCGTTTGGCAGCCTCTTTCGATCCAATCTTGAATCTTCCAACTTTTAACCCTTTCGATCTCCAGACCGTGCCGAAGCAAAGAATTTCAGAAATGTGGGCTTGCGCCCCCACAGAGACCTTACACCCGACGAACTTACAGTGAAAAGCAATCATACCTGAACTTGTCCGATAATGCATGTGTTAGGAGGCTGCGCTTCTGAAAGGAGGTCATCGGTGAGATATGCCAGCTAATTAAGGGAGATCTGCAGCCTACCAGCACCATCAGGACCGCACTGCCTGTTGAGGTAAAGGTTGCTGCGACACTTTCCTTCTACGCATCGGGCTCCTTTCAGGCTTCAGTTGGCGACATTTGTGGTATCTCTCAGCATGTCACACATTGCTCCATTCAACAGGTGACTAAAGCCCTTTACGGTCGCAGGATGGACTTTATAAGCTTCCCTAATACCAAGAAAGCACAGACCGGGAGGGCTTTGGGTTTATCAAGAATAGCAAACATCCCCAAGATGCAGGGAGCAATAGACTGTACGCACATCACCCTGAGAGCACCTTTACAGGATGCAGAGGTGTTTCATAACCGAAAGGGATTTCATTCCCTGAATGTGCAGCTTGTTGTCGACCACAACCAAATAATCATGGCAGTAAATGCTAATTTTCCAGGCAGCATCCATGATGCGCACATCTTGCGTGAGAGCATTGTCTCTGACCTGTTTAACAGTCAGCCACAAGGTCATGGTTGGATGCTGGGGGATAAAGGATCTCCAGACGGAAGCCAAGAAGTGATACAACGAAAACCATATAGCTACACGCAATATCGTTGAAAAGACAATTGGAGTGCTGAAGCAGCGCTTCAGATGCCTGGACCACTCTGGAGGCAGCCTGCAATACCACCCTGACCAGGTCACTGAGTTTATTGTGGTGTGCTGCATGTTGTATAACCTAGATATAAGGATGGGGCTGCCTGTCCACCTCAGGAGAGAGTGGAGGCGGAAGAGGCAGATGAGGAGGAGAAGGAGAATGATGAGGACCTCGAGGAGGACAATCAGTCTGGCAATGAACCCATGCCACCATACCCTCCCGCAAGACTGGAAAAGCCCCGTGGGAATTACGCAGCTGCAAAACGCTTGCGTCAGCAGCTCATAAATGAAAGTTTTGCTTGAATTTACATTGGTGACAGTTACAGTTACAGTTACGGAAAGACCAACAGTTGCAGTGGCGTTATAGATACACCGTTATGGATATTGTTGGGGGGATGACTCATCAGGGGAAGGCAGCAGCAGCCAAGTTCATGGCACCGTGGGTGGCTCTTCTGCACAGGAGGGCAGGAAAAAGAGTGGAAGAGCTATAGTGATAGGGGATTCTATTGTAAGGGGAACAGATAGGCGTTTCTACGGCTGCAAACGAGACTCCAGGATGGTATGTTGCCTCCCTGCTGCAAGGGTCAAGGATCTCGGAGAGGTTGCCGCACATTCTAGAGGGGGAGGGGGAACAGCCAGCTGTCATGGTGCATATAGGTACCAACGATATAGGTAAAAAATGGGATGAGGTCCTACATTTAGGGAGCTAGGAGTTAAATTAAAAAGTAGGACCTCAAAGGTAGTAATCTCAGGATTGCTACCAGTGCCATGTGCTAGTCAGAGTAGGAATCGCAGGATAGTTCAGATGAATACATGGCTTGAGGGATGGTGCAAGGAGGAGTGATTCAAATTCCTGGGGCATTGGAACCGGTTCTGAGGGAGGTGGGACCAGTACAAACCAGACGGTCTGCACCTGGGCAGGACCGGAACCGATGTTCTAGGCGGAGTGTTTGCTAGTGCTGTTGGGGAGGGGTTAAACTAAAATGGCAAGGGGATGGGAATCTATGCAGGGAGATAGAAGGAAGTAAAAAGGGGACAGAAGCAAAAGGTAGGATGGAGAAAAGCACGAGTGGAGGGCAGAGAAATCAAGGGCAAAAATCAACAAGGGCCACAATACAACATAATTCTAAAAGGACAAAGAGTGTTAAAAAAACAAACCTGAAGGCTCTGAGTCTCAATGCAAGGGGCATTCGTAATAAGGTGGATGAATTAATGGCGCAGATAGCTGTTAACGGATATGATGTCATTGGGATTACAGAGACATGGCTCCAGGGTAACCAAGGCTGGGAAATCAACAGCCAGGGGTATTCAATATTCAGGAAGGATAGACAGGAAGGAAAAGGAAGTGGGGTAGCGTTACTGATTAAAAAGGATGTTAACACAATAGTAAGGAAGGACATTAGCATGGATGATGTGGAATCTATATGGGTAGAGCTGTGAAACACCAAAAGGCAGAAAACATTAGTGGGAGTTGTGTACAGACCACCAAACAGTAGTAGGGAGGTTGGGGATGACATCAAACAGGAAATTAGGGACGTGTGCAATAAGGGTACAGCAGTTATCATGGGTGACTTTAACCTAAATATTGATTGGGCTAACCAAACTGGTAGCAATACTGTGGAGGAGGATTTCTTGGAGTGTTTAAGGGATGGTTTTCTCGGCCAATATGTCGAGAAACCAACTAGAGAGCAGGCCATCCTAGACTGGGTCTTGTGTAATGAGAGAGAATTAATTAGCAATTTGGTCGTGTGTGGCCCCTTGAGGAAGAGTGACTATAATATGGTAGAATTCTTCATTAAGATGGAGAGCGACACAGTTAATTCAGAGACTAGGGTTCTGAACTTAAAGAAAGGTAACTTCGATGGTATGAGATGTGAGTTGGCTGGAATAGACTGGCGAATGATACTTAGAGGGTTGACGTTGGATAGGCAATGGCAGACATTTAAAGATCACATGGATGAATTACAACAATTGTACATCCCTGTCTGGCACAAAAGTAAAACAGAAAGGTGGCTCAACCGTGGCTAACAAGGGAAATTAGGGATAGTGTTAAATCCAAGGAAGAGGCATATAAAGACTGGGAGAAATTTAGAATTCAGCAGAGGAGGACTAAGGGTTTAATTAGGAGGGGGGAAATAGAGTATGAGAGTAAGCTTGCAGGGAACATAAAAACTGACTGCTAAAGCTTCTATAGACATGTGAAGAGAAAAAGATTAGTGAAGACTAATGTAAGCCTCTTGCAGTCAGAAACAGGTGAATTCATAATGGGGAACAAGAAAATGGCAGACCAATTGAACAAATACTTTAGTTCTATCTTCACTAAGGAAGACACGAATAACCTCCCGAAAATACTAGGGGACCGAGGGTCTAGTGGGAAGGAGGAACTGAAGGAAACCCTTCTTGGTCAGGAAAAGCTGGCAGGTGCAGGGGCAGGTGCAGGTGTGGCCTCCCTTTGTGCCTCTGGTGGTGGGTGACCTGCAAAACACAATTGAGCTTATTGAGCTTATTAGAACAGAAGAGTACACATGATTCTTATGCTGCGCTGGCATACATAGGAGGAGCAGCACTACTACAATAAATGTGACTGAGATATGTTACATATTAATGCATCATATGGTAGTACATATGGTTGTACATCCATGTGGAATTCACTGCCCCAGAGAGCTGTGGAGGCTGAATCAGTCGGAGATAGACAGAATGATAAGAGAGTGAAGGTTTATGGGGAGCAGACAGGGAAGTGGAGTTGAGCCCTACATCAGATCAGCAATGATCTTATCAAATGGCGCAGTAGGCCCGAGGGGCCAGATGGCCTACTCCTGCCCCTATTTCTTATGTTCTTCTGTTGTTAACCTGAGAGTAGCACAGAAGCTGTATGCATAACATGACATCATTCGTATATTATAATGAAATTATGTTACATTACTTTAACACTGCTTTACACATTACTTATGTGACGCAAGGGAGGGTTCTGCAACACCACGGGTGATGGCCGAGTAACTGTGGGTTGCCACAAGTGTCGCCGCACGTTCCTCGAGGTCAGTGAGCAGGACGAGCTGAGCAGGGCCTCCTGCGGTGCGCCTCTGCTGCGAGCGATTGTTAAGATATCTTCCTCTGCAAACGTGACAAGAGCATGGCATAAGCTCATTGACTAGGTACTATCATGTCAAGACAACAGGTTTCAACGTTAAATGCTCATACGGTTTGTATCCACAATTGATGCATGGTTATAACATCAACATTTGGATAAAATATTTCATAAGATCGTGTTTAGGATCGAATGCTGGACAGAAAACATCTCGGCTACAATCTCTATAAGGGCCCCCAGGGGGGGTGGGAAGGTAATCCGGACCGCTCTGGAATGACAGGAGCTAATGTCCGAAAGTGTCCCAGGGCAAACATTGAGCCAGGGCAGCTCTTCCCAGTCCAGGCTGGCTCACTGTGTAAGTGACAGCAGCCGGAGAGATTGACACAGTCTGGGTAAAGGTCACCAGACCCCTCACTGCTCAGTCGTGCCCCATCCACCAATGTAATTCAAAAGGAAATGGTGCCAAATTTTGACTTAAAAAGCTTTAAAAAGGCTACAGATTCCGAGCCCTGCCCAGATCTTAGCAGGATTATATGCAAAAATAACCAGCTTAATTTCAATCTGGGAGATTTTACATATTATGTAGATCATTACAATTTAAAATATATTTCCTACCTGCTCTTGCCGAAGCAACCAGGCTGTTCCAGCGCTTGCGGCACAGGTCCAACCCCCGCGCCTCGTGGGACGCTGACGAGACCACGTCGGCGATCTTGCCCCAAATCTTATGGTAGGCCTGGGGTGGAGGTTTCCCACGCCCACCCTGGGTTAATTGGCCCCACCTTGAGTGCACCTTGCTGATCAGGGCCTCGTTCGCCTCATCTGAAAAGGGCTTTACCCTTCTCCTCCCCTCCCCCCTCCACATCTTGCACACACTGATCTGACTCGTGCCCTGACATTTTCTACAATATTATCTTTCTCTCTCTTTCTCTTTCTTTTTCTCTCTCCTTTCTGACTCTCCTCTCCTCTCCTCTTTCACTCTCTCCTCTCTCTCTCTCCCACCCTTTGCCTTCTGTGCATGCCTGGATGACCCCTGACCTCCCGAATCATGGGAAAACTTCTTTGCAAAAAAAAACACATGCATAGACAGGCCATTGCTAGGGACGCCTTGCCTTCCACTGGGGCCCATTTCGCATCGCGAAGGCCCAATCCACATCGCTGAGTTATCGCTGGGCTATCTCTGGGGAAAAAAAGCCGAAAGTTGTGTTCCGAAAAATGGGCGATCTTCCAGCGATCCTGAGAGCTGAAACATTGCTCAGGCTGGAACATCGCCCATTTTTTGGGCCCTAACAATCTAAGTGGAAAATCTAGCCCTTTGTCTTTCCAATCCCCACTCTACCAAGCCATTAATCACTGCTTCTTGGTTTATCTGGTCTTCCCTTCATCCCGACTGCCTGCTTCTCTTCCACGGCTATATGTACGCCAGGGTGTCCCTGGAGATGGAGCATGCGGTGTCCACCGGTACGTCGCGGCCTTCCATGGGAGGTGGACACCGGCGGGACTAGAGTGCCTCATTATCCCTGGCAACTAAATTTTAATTTGAGCTAAGTTTCCTTTAAAGTTTTATTTCTAAATTTATGGGGTGTAGTGCCCTTGCCAAAAGGGGGTATTTGATTAAAAATTTAGTTTAAGATAGTTGTAGAGCTGTTGAGTTGGGAGTGTCTTAGCCAGTCATGTAATGTTCACAAGATTCAATAAAACCCCAGCCAGTTGGGTTCAGGGGATCCACGATGTGGCAGGTGGTTGTGAGCCTAGAGGATAAATTGCTAATATGTCATGTCATTGTTAAACCTTTGCTAATAAACCAATTAGTTCTTAATAGCAATGTGTTGTTATGAATTCTTAAGCAAAGAACCCATGAAGCAAATACATTACACCTTTGATTCTTTTAACTTTTCTGGTCAAAAACAGGTAATATTGAAAAAATGTTAGCTCTAATAAAGAATGAATGAAAGAACTTGCATTCACATAATGCCTTTCAAAATCGTAATAATTATAATCATCAGTGGGGTGCTGCTGACTGTAAAGTCATTCACCTATATTTATTGTTTAGCTTTATTTTTCAGGATAACATCCATCAAAATTGGTCATGCTGCAGGGAGAGTAAGAATGGTAAACTCATCCCTACAAGATAGAGCAGCCCCTGTGCCTACCTGCCCGGCTTCCTCAATCGTGACCACTTCTAACAAGACACTTCAATCTTGAAATGTGCCGCAGTATTATATCAGCATGTGGCCCCTTCTCTTCCTCATCTACAAGCTACACCTAGAAGGCCTGGCTAAGTTTTCACATGTATTCTGATGACACCCAGCTCTACCTCGCTGAACAGCCTTGACCCCCCCCCCCATCAACACTGTGCTGTCCAGCCGCTTAGCCGACAAGAAGTCTTGATGAGCAAGAACCTTTCAGCTCAATCTTGGCAAGATCATCCGTTGTTTTGGCAGCTGTCAAACTCCATCCTTCTCTCTGGCAGCTCACTCAAGATGAGCCCAACATATACAAATTTAGTGTCTAGTTGGCCTTGAGTTGAGATTCAAATCCCACATCCTAGCCACATTCAAGACCACTTCTGCAACATCGCCACCTCCATCCCTACTTCGCCTCATCCCCACCCCCGCTGAAACACTTATTTGTGCCTTTATCACTTCCAAACGTGATCACCCCAAGCGTTCCTTGTCAACCAACAGGTTCACACTTGAAAAATTCCAGCTTGTCCAAAACTTCACTGCCCGCATCCTATCCCACCCTAGTTTCTAGACCTCTATCACCCAGTCCTCGCCAACCTTCAAAGAGTCCATAGTCTTCTTTTGATATTGGTATCAAACGCCTTCTTTTCATTTATAAATCCCTCCAGTGTTTTTCGCTTCCCTACTACAGCAATCTCCTTCAGCCCTACGTTCCTGTGCCTGCACTTTGTTCCTCTGGCTTTGGCCTCAATTGCATCTTTCCCTTCTGCTGCTTCACCTTTGCATACAGTGCCTTTAGCCATTTCAGTCCCGTGCCATAGAATATTCTCGTATGTTATCTCTATCACTTCCTTCAAAGGCCTCCCCCCTTACCTCACAGCTGTTTGTTTGGGATGTTTTGTTATACCATTAAGTGAAAGTGGTTGTTACACAACTACAGCAGCTTATTGTATCACAAAATTAAAAAGGAAAAACTGAAAATGTTAGAAATCTGAAATAATAATAGGAAATACTGGAAATACAGAGCAGACCAGTCAGCATCTGCAAATATAAAGGACAAGTTATTGATGTTTTGGGTGTGTCACTTTCATTAGCACTGAAGATAAACAGGCATTTTAGTAAAACTTGCAAGAGAAAAACCAAGGAAGGGAATAATACATCACAGAAAAGAAAGAAAACAAATACTTACACTTGTATAGTGCCTTTCACAACCACAGTACATCCCAAAGCACTTTATAGCCAATGAAGTCACTGTTGTAATGTCGGAAACGGGGCAGCCAATTTGTGCACAGCAAGCTCCCACAAACAGCAATGTGATACTGACCAGATAATCTGTTTGTGATGTTGATTCATTAATGGGATTAATACTACTACAATTATACAACTAAAGGGAGTAACTGAGTTGAATGGGCTGTAAACTGCTTAATGCTTAATGGAGGAAGAATGTGACCGGTCTGGGGGGCGAGGGGCGGAATATGATCCAGGCTTGGGGGTAGTAAAGGAGTGATTCTGTGGGGGGTGGGGGGACAGGGACATGTGATCCAGGTCTTGGGAGGGGGGGGGAGGTAGGGGAGTGTGATCCTATGGGCGGGGGGGGGGGGGAAGTGATCCAGGTCTTTTGTGGGGGGGGGTTAGAGGGAGAATGTGATCCTGTTCGACAGGTGACTGAAGCCCTTTACATTCACAGGATGGAATTTATAAGCTTCCCTATGACCAGGGAGGCACAGCCGGGAGGGCTTTGAGTTTCTCGAGAATACCAAACTTCCCCAAGCTGCAGGGAGCAATAGACTGTACGCACATCATCCTGAGAGCACCTTTACAGGATGCGGAGGTGTTTCGTAACCGAAAGGGATTCCACTCCCTGAATGTACAGCTTGTTGTCGACCACAACCAAATAATCATGGCAGTAAATGCTAATTTTCAGGCAGCATCCATTATGCGCACATCTTGAGTGAGAGCACTGTCTCTGACCTGTTTAGCAGTCAGCCACAAGGTCATGGTTGGATGCTGAGGGAGAAAGGATCCCCAGACGGAAGCCGAGAAGCGCTACAACGAAAGCCATATAGCTACACGCAATATTGTCGAAAAGACAATTGGAGTGCTGAAGCAGCGCTTCAGATGCCTAGACCACTCTGGAGGCAGCCTGCAATACCACCCTGACCAGGTCACTGAGTTTATTGTGGTGTGCGTGTTATATACGCAGACGAAAGATATACTCTCTGTGTAGTCACTGTATAGTTGCATAAGATTGAGACTTGTTACCTGATGTACTAACAATAAGGTTTACAGTGTGTATATACTATGCTGCCACCACTAGAGGGTGCAACTGGTGGAGACCGGAGGGCACTGCGGTGGGAGACCTTAGGGTCACCCGCATAGGTGTGCAGGGCCCAGTATAAAAGGCTGCTCACCATGCTTGTGCCTCACTCTGGAGTTATGAATAAAGTACCAAGGTCACTACAGTTTAAGTACAATACATTGCCCCGTGGAGTCATTCATAATTGCATTACAGACATAACATGCTGCATGTTGCATAACCTAGCTATAAGGAGAGGACAACAATTGCCAGATGGAGCTGCCAGTCTGCCTCAGGAGAGAATGGAGGTGGAAGAGGCAGACAAGGAGGAGGAGGAGGATGATGAGGACCTTGGGGAGGACAATCAGCCTGGTGATGAACCCATGCCCCAAAGCCCCCTGCAAGACTGCGAAAGCCCTGTGGGAGTTACGCAGCTGCAAAACGCTTGCGTCAGCAGCTCATAAATGAACGCTTTGCATGAACTTACATTGGTGGCAGTTACAGTTACAGTTACAGAAAGATAACAGTTGCAGTGACGTTACGTTACATCCTTGCCTGGCCTGGCCTGGCCATTGTTCTCCAACAATTGTATTCATGTTTTACCTTACCTTACATTATTAGAAGACAATGCACAACAATTGTAAAATTCAATGAAGTATTTTAATAATTTAACACAGTAACTATCTTTTTTTGAACTGTCATAACCCCACCCCCCCCCCCCCACCCCCCAACAATAAATTTTAAAAACAACAACAACAACAATAAGAACACAACAATAACAATAAAATACTCCCCTCCTTACCTGCGGCCACACTTCCCTCCAGATTCTGTACCCCACCGTGTCTTAGCCCCCCGTTTGAATCCCCGGGTAGCAGGACGAGGACAACTTGCAGCAGGCGAAATCAAGACTTCCTGCTGTGGGGAGGGGGGGTGATGATGGCAGGATCCTCTCGGGAGGGTTGGAGGAGAAGACGTTTCTGAGGAAACAACTTCCAAGCCAGAAGGAAGTTCTTCCTCTTGACTCGCATCTGTGCTGGCGGTTGGTGGGCGAGGTGGGAGAATGTGACCCTGGTCTGGGGGGGGCCGGAATGTGATCCAGGCCTGGGGGTAGGGGAGGAGTGATTCTGTGTGGGACGGGGGGGGGGGTGTTGGGGGGGGACAGGGACATGTGATCTAGGTTTTTTTTGGGGGGGTAGGGGGAGAATGTGATCCTGTGGAGAGGGAGGAAGCATGTGATCCAGGTCTTTGGGGGGCTGGGGGAATGTGATCTCGGTCTAATTGGGGATAGGGGAGGGTAGGGGCAGAATGTGATCCTGTGGGGGGGGTGGGGGGGGGAAGTGATTCCAGTCTTGTGGGGATGGGAGCAGGGGGAGAGGAATGTGGCGCAGGTCTGGGGGGGTGGAGTGGATTGAGATCGCAGTCTGGGTGGGGTGGGGGATTGTAATACTGATCTTTGGGGGGCGGGGGCGGAACTGAGGGGGATAATGTAATCCAAGTAAGGGAGGTGCAGAATGTGATCCTGGTCTAGGGAAGGGGGTTAGCAGAGAATGTGATCCAGGTAGGGGGCAGGGGGAGGTGGAGAATGTGATCCTGGACAGGAGATGGGGGGGAGGGGGGGGAGCAGAGAATGCGGTCCAGGTCCGGGTAGGTGGGGGAGGATTGTAATACTGATCTTGGGAGGAGGGGGGTGGGCAGGATGTGGTCCAGGTGTGCAGGGGGAGAGGAGACTGTAATCCTGGTCCAGGGACGGGGAGATCTAGGTGTGGGTGGTGGTGGGGGATTATAATACTGATCTTGGGGGGGCTTAGCGGGAGAATGTGACTCTGGACTGGAGGAGGGCAGGGGGAGGTGGGGGGGGAGAATCTGATTCTGGACTGGGGATGCAATGGAGAAAGAAAATGTAATCCTGGTCTGTGGTGGGGGGGGCGGTTAGAGAATGTGATCCAGGTCTGGTGCGGGGGGAGGGGGGGGATAATGTGATTCTGTGGGGCGGGGGAAGGGGGGGGAGAGAGCATGTGATCCAGGTCTGGGGGTGGAAGTGATCCCGGTCTTGTGCGGGGGGGGGGGTGGTGCGGGGTGTGGAGGGGGAGAGAATGTGGCACAGGTCTGGGGGGAGGGAGGGGGATTGTGATCCCGTTCTGGGGGGGTGGAGAGGTGGGACAATGTGATCCTGATCTGGGGGGGGGGGAGGTGGAGAATGTGATCCATGCTCTTGTGCGGGGGGGAAGGGAATGTGGCACAGGTCTTTGGGGGGGGGGGTGGGGGATGGGGTGAATGTGATCCTGGTCTGGAGGGGGGGGTGGGGATGTGGGGATGTGGCACAGGTCTTTGGGGGGGGGTGGGGGGAAAGAGAAAGTGATCCTGGTCTTAACTCGCACAAAGTCCCGTTCACCCATCACCCCTGTGTTCACTGACCTACATTCTATATTGGCTTTCGGTTAAGCAACGACTCAATTTCAAAATTCTCATCCTTGTTTTCAAATCCCTCCATGGCCTCGACCCCTCCCTATTTCTGTAATCTCCTCCACCCCACAACTCCACCACCGCCGCCTCCCCGCCCCGCCCAACATGTCTGCGTTCCTCTAATTCTGCCCTCTTGAGCACCCCTGATAATAATCACTCATCCATTGGTGGCCATGCCTTCTTTTGCCTAGGCCCCAAGCTCTGTAACTCCCTGCCTAAACCTTTCCACCTCTTTACCTCTTTCCTCCTTCAAGATGCTCCATAAAACATACTGTTTTTATAGTCTCTTGAACACTCCTAGTTCAACTTAACTATTTATTTGGGAGATCTCAGACAGCCATGTGGAGCTTTAAAATGGCGTTCCTTCACAGACCGTCTCTCTCAATACAGCACTCTATACCTCCTAGCTAGAGGGCACTATACAGTATATCGATACCTCCTAGCTAGAGGGCGCTATACATTATCTCATTACACCTTTCCTTTCATCAGAAACAAAAATGAATTAAAGTTAGCTTCAATATAAACGCGTAGTTAACTTCTTATGGATACATGTATTAAACAACTACAAGTTTAACAAACAACAACAAACCTTTGTCTTATTGATTCTTTATCCAAGTGCTGCATGTTTCACACTTTGAAACATAGTCTTTTATATCACTGTTCAGTCCTGGCCAGTAAACGAATTCTCTGGCACGTCGAAGAGTGCTCTCGACACCAGTGTAAGCAGCATGAAGTCACTGACAAATGTTGGATCTCAAGGATTTTGGTATGACACAGCGATAGCCTTTGAAGACTGTGCCATCCTGTGTTGTGAGTTCGTCATGAACTTTGAAGTATGTATGCGTTTCAGGCGGGCAGTCATGTGTCATTTCTGGCCATCCCGTTGTGATTTGTTGTTTGACCAGTTGTAGTGTGGAGTCGCTTGCAGTTGGGAATTGTATGGTAGTCAGTCCTTGTTTGGAAAGTGGGAGAAAGTCCACCATGTGGATGCATTTCACTGCAATTTCTGTCCGTGATCTCTGCACGTTTTCAAGGTGTGCACGTGAGAGGGTGTCTGCTAGGTACATTTCTTTTCCTGGTTGATACTTTATTTCAATGTCATATTGATTGAGCCGAATGAGCAGACGTTGTAGTCACTTGGGTGCTGCAGATATAGCAACCAAAGGCTTACGGTCTGTCCATAGCGTGATCTTGCAACTTATTGATGGTTTTGTTCCATTCTGAAGACTTGAGCAAGCAGCTCCTTTTTGATTTGAGAGTATAGCGTTTCTGCTGGAGTGAGCGCTCGGATCGCGTATGCAACTGGTTGTCCCTGTTGCAGAAGGACAAACCCAAGACCCTTGTTCGAAGCATCTCCTTGACCTTCAAATGCAATTTTGGGGTCAAAGTACCTGAGCACTGGAGAAGCTGTCACACATTGTTTGATAGCTTCAAACGCTTTGTCTTGTTCTTCAGTCCATTCCAGACCGTGTCGCAGAGGCTCGCTGAGGTCTGAAAGATCTGGCAAGAATTTTGCGACATACTTTGTCATGCCAACAAATCGTTGTACACTGCGACATCCTGCAGTTTCTGCATTTTGTTGATTGCGACCACTTTTGCTTGGGTCGGCTTTGAGTCCATTACTAGACAGTATGTGTCCCATGTATTTCACTTGGGAGCTCTTATATTCAAACTTATTCGATGTTTCACTCTCTGCATCACTGCATAAATTTGCTTGTTTATGTCATGATCGTGATTGGCCTCTTTAAGTGTCTCACCGCATCCAGTGATCAAGATATCATCTGCAATCTTGTAGACTCCATCTAGACCCTCGAGGTTCTGGTCTAGCTTCTGCTGGAAGATTTCCAGGGCAGGACTGATACCAAATGGCATTCTATTATATCAATATCGTCCCCATGGAGCCTGGAAGGTTGTGAGGTACGAGGACTCTGTGTCTAGTTCACATTGCAACAAACCCTCCTTGCGTCTGCTTTAGTGAAGACCTTTAGATTTGACATCTGTGGCAAGATGTCATCGATCACAGGAAGTGGATAGTGTCCGCATTTCAGGGCATTGATCAGATGTTGAGGGTCGATACATACTCGTATCTTTCCATTTGGTTTTTGTACAGTCACTAGACTGCATACCCAGTCCGTCAGTTCAACAACTTTCGTGATGATTTGTCGATTTTCCAAACGATCGAGTTCCTCTTTTAGCGTTTGTTTGATTGCTATTGGCACCTGTCTGTGTGGCATTACAGCTGGTGTCGCTGATTCATTAAGTTCAAGGTGAACTGTCCCTGGCATGTGTCCAAGTCCCTTAAACACATCTGGATGTGCATTGTTGACATCAGTTTTTGACGCTAGCGAGATGTTTGACTTGTTCGTAGTTTGCGATTCGTGTAGTTCATTTACCACTGCGATATTCTGATGCTTTATTCTGGTGAAGGTGCGGCGAATGAGGGTACGGGGCCCAGGAGAGCCCAGGGCCCAGGGGCAGCACGGGCCAGCCCACACTGCGATATGTGTGCGCAGTAGGTCCATGCAGCAGAGCAGGTCTCCAGTCGTCCTGATTCAACCCTTGCCACTGGATAAAGGCCTAGCTCTGTTGAGCCCGTATGGTGGCTGAAGTGCAACAGTCATCACACGTTAAAAAAATCCACGCACAGGCATCTTCCACCCCCCTCAACTGGAGTTCAGGAATGGAACATCGGATCCTTCATTGAAACATCTGTGAACTCTTGTGAAAGCAAGTCATCCTCGTTTGAGGGACCGCCGATGAATGATTCTGATACTGCCCTTTTATCAATTGTAGCTGTTGAGCAGTGTGTGAGCCAATCAGTGGTGCATTTTGGCCCTCAATGATCACAAAGGGCACAATGTATTTTTGCTTGTTCTTTGTATTTTCCAGTGGAATGGTTGCATGGTTGTCATATAGTGACAGTATTGTCTTAGATTCTTTTATCTTTAAGCCTTTAGGTAAGTATCTAAGAAGTAGCACATTGCATGTGGCCCCACAATCTATTTGCATTTTTACCATTTGACCTTTAATGGAGAAGGTAGCCATAATCTTGTTAGGATACTTTCTGTCAGCTTTGTCCTTGATTGTGTGATCAACTTTACCAAGCATCTTTACAGTTGTAGTGTATGGAGACAGAGTCAGACTGAACACTGTGAGCTCAAAGTAAAGTGTGACCTTAGTCTTTTATTGCAGGTCTCCAGAGTGCCTCTCCAACATATGAAACCTTCTTAAATATCTGTGTTCCCAAGGGATTATGGGATCCCTTGGAACTCCGGGGAAAGGGCCCTCTGGTGGCTGTATAGAGTAAATACAAGTCCACATATATAACAACATTCTCCCCCAAAGTCAATAGTGTAACTATTTGCAATGTGAGTCGATCTGGAGCCCTTCTTGCCCTGGTTGATCGTCTCGGTGTGAAAGCTGGTGTTGTTGAATCATTTTTTGGGCTCTCGTTGGGCTGCTGTGCAGCTGGCCTTGCTGGGCTGCCTGGTGTGTTGGGCCCTGCAGGGCTGCTGTGGATGATGGGTTCTGCTTCTTGGTCAACCGTGATGTCAGTTGCCACTGGTGTGTGTGTTGGGGGAGCAAAAAGATGGGTTGCTCAGGGTAGACCGTGAATCTGAGTTTGATTTGGTCCAAGTGTTTCTGGTGAATGAGTCCATTTGAAAGTTTGACCCGAAACACCCTGCTCCCCTCTTTGGCCACGACAGTGCCAAGAAGCCACTTGGGACCTTGTCCGTAATTTAATACAAATACAGGATCATTGATTTCAATCTCGAGTGACACATTTGCGCTATCATGGTATGCACTTTGTTGAAGCCGCCTGCTCTCTATCTGTTCATGCAGATCAGGGTGAACTAACGAGAGCCTTGCCTTAAGTGCTCTTTTCATGAGCTGTTCAGCAGGGTGGGATCCCAGTGATTGAATGGGGTCTCGTGCGGTAGCGAAGCAGGACTCGGGATAGGCGAGTCTGCAGTGAGCCTTCAGTTATCCTCTTCAAGCCTTGCTTGATGGTTTGCACTGCTCTCTCTGCATGACCATTGGATTCTGGTTTAAACGAGGCAGATGTGACATGTTTGATCCCGTTACGGGTCATGAATTCTTTGAACTCAGCACTGGTAAAACATGGCCCGTTGTCGCTCACCAGGACATCGGGTAAGCCGTAAGTGGCAAACATGGCCCGCAGGCTTTCAGTGGTGGCAGCGGACGTGCTAGTCGACAGTATCTCACATTCAATCCACTTGGAGTACATGTCTACAACCACAAGGAGCATTTTACCCAAGAATGGGCCTGCATAGTCGACGTGTACCCTAGACCATGGTTTGGAGCGCCAAGACCATAAACTTAGCAGCGCCTCCCTGGGTACATTGCTTAACTGCGAGCATGTATTACTTCTATGAACGCAGGACTCTAAGTGCGCATCGATACCGGGCCACCACATGTGGGATCTGGCTATCGCTTTCATTGCGATGCCTGGGTGGGTACTGTGGAGGTCTCTGTCCTTCTTAGGGACCACTACTCGATTGCCCCACAGAAGGCAGTCTGCTTGTATAGACATTTCATCTTTGCGCCGCTGGAACGGCTTTATCTCTTCCTACATTTCCACTGGGACACTGGACCAGCTCCCGTGAAACACACAGCTTTTGACTCGAGATAATAAGGGGTCCTGGCTTGTCCAGGTTTTGATCTGCCAGGCAGTGACGGGTGATTGCTCACTCTCAAATGCTTCCATAACCATGGCTAGATCTGCGGGCTGCGCCATTTCCACTCCCATGGTGGGCAATGGCAGCCTACTGAGAGCATCGGCGCAGTTTTCTGTGCCTGGCCGGTGGCGGATGGCGTAGTTGTATTCGGACAATGTGAGCGCCCATCTCTGGATGCAGGCCGATGCATTGGTATTTATCCCTTTCCTCTCGGAAAACAGGGATATAAGTGGCTTATGGTCAGTTTCCAATTCAAATTTTAGCCCAAACAGGTATTGATGTATTTTCTTTATCCCATAGACACATGCTAACACTTCTTTTTCAATCATGCTGTAGGCTCACTCGGCCTTCGACAGACTCCTGGATGCATAAGCAACCGGTTGCAGTTTCCCGAAATCATTAGCTTGTTGCAATACACACCCGACGCCATATGACGACGCATTACATGCTAGTACCAAACGCTTACATGGATAATACAATACAAGCAATTTGTTTGAGCAGAACAATTTTCTCGCTTTTACAAAGGCATTTTCTTGGCTTTTGCCCCTAACCCATTTGCTCCCTTTTCGTAGTAAGACATGTAGTGGTTCTAGCAGAGTGCTGAGATCCAGTAAGAAGCTACCAAAGTAGTCAAGAGTCCCAGAAACGACCGCAGCTCCATCACGTTCTGTGGCCTCGGTGCATTTTCGATTGCCTCCGTCTTCGCGTTGATGGGCCTGATGTTGTCCGTCACAATCCTCCTTCCCAGGAACTCCACTTCAGGCGCAAGGAAAACATACTTCGAGCGTTTGTTTAAGACCTGGGCACACAAAGTGTCGAGCGTTTTAACCTGAGCCCCATGCGGTTGAGTCGACTAAGAACCTCCTCCATGTTCTGCAGATGCTCGACTGTGTTCCGACCTGTGTCCAAGATGTCGTCCTGGAAGACCACGGTGTGCAGGACCGACTTCAGTAAACTTTCCATGTTTCTCTGGAATATCGCCGCCGCTGATCGGATTCCCAACGGGCATCTGTTATAAACAAAAAGACCTTTGTGCGTGTTGATGCAGGCGAGGGCTTTCGATGATTCCTCCAGTTGCTGCGTCATGTAGGCTGAAGTCAGATCCAGCTTCGTGAACGTCTTTCCTCCCGCCCACGTTGCAAAGAGGTCGTCGGCTTTTGCTAGTGGGTATTGGTCCCGCAGGGAGAAACGATTGATAGTTACTTTGTAATCGCCACAGATTCTGACTGTGCCGTCTCCCTTGAGGACTGGGACAATAGGACTGGCCCACTCGCTGAACTCGATCGGTGAAATGATGCCATCTCGTTGCAGCCGGTCTAGCTCGATCTCTACCCTTTCTCTCATCATGTACGGTGCTGCTCTCGCCTTGTGATGGATGGGTCGTGCCCCCGGAATTAGGTGGATCTGCACTTTTGCTCCTTGGAATTTCCCGGTGCCTGGTTCGAACAGCGAAGGAAATTTGTTTAAGACCTGGGCACACGATGTGTTGTCAGGGGGGCAATAGCGCTCAGACGACGTCCCAGTTCCAGCGTATCTTTCCCAGCCAGATCCTGTTGAGCAGCGTGGGACCATCACCCGGTACCACCCAGAGTGGTTGCTTGTGCACTGCTCCATCGTAGGAGACCTTTATAGTAGCACTGCCGATTACAGGAATCAGTTCATTAGTGTAAGTTCTTATTCTCATGCGAACTGGAGTTAAGATTGGCCTTGAGGCCTTGTTGCACCAGAACCTTTCAGAAGTCTTTTTGCCCATGATGGACTGGCTCGCACCCGTGTCCAACTCCATTGAAACTGGAAGTCCATTTAGTTCAACATTCAGCATTATTGGGCGACAATTTGTGGTGAATGTGTGCACCCCATGTACCTCTGCCTCCTCTAACTGAGGCTCTGGTTCAGAGTGATCCTCCGTGGATCTGTCCTCCTCTGCAACGTGGTGGTTTTCAGGTTTAACAGGCTAAGCAGCTCACCTGCGCACTCTTTGGAGGTGTCCCATTGTTCCACAGCCCTTGCAAACATATTCTTTGAATCGGCATGAATGGAAATGATGATCACCCCCGCAGCGCCAACAAGGTGTTAATGGCCTTGCATTCATCACCTTTGATGGTGGACTCTGAGATCTCTGCGGACATGTAGCTGCAGGTATGTGTGGCCTTCCCTGTATGTTACAATTCGAAAACAACATCACTTTGTTCACAGTACTTGTAGCAGCGCTTGTGTCATGTTTGTAACTACAATGTAACACCACTGTATTACTATATACAATCAACTTAGATGCACACCTTGACCACAGGGAGTGAACTTGTGGGAGACACTCCTTACCTGATCACACAGGTATATAAAGGGAGGTCCCATGCAGGGTCATCACTTCTGGAGTCCTGCAATAAAGAGTTAAGGTCACAGAGTGGCCTTGTCCCTGGAATGTGCCTCATGTGGTTTCATACTGTAGAGTAAGGACTTTACATTAGTGACGAGAAACGGGAATTCACGACCCACGAGAATGGCCACCGGTAGCACAGAGGAACGGTACTCTGTTGGGGAAGATTTTGTCGAGAGGCTTCAGCAAAGCTACATAACTAAAGACTGGCATGGGGATGCAGCGGCCGACAAGCGACGGGCTCATCTCCTGACCAGCTGCAGGCCAAAGACTTACACGCTCATGAAGGACTTACTGGCACCCGAAAAGCGCTCAGCAAACTAATCAGGGAGCACCTCAAACTGGCGAGCAGCATACACATGGCTCGATACAGATTCTACACCCACCGACGTCGTGAAGGACAGAGCATACCGGACTTTGTAGTGGATGTCCGGCGTTTGGTCAGCCTCTGTAAGTTCACAGACGCCTGCAAGGGGGAGATGCTAAGGGATTTCTTCATCGAGGGTATCGGTCATGCGGGAATTTTTCACAAGTTAATTGAGACCAAGGACTTGACCTTGGAAGCGGCAGCGTTGTTAGCTCAAACTTTCAAGGCCAGGGAGGAAGAGTCGAAAATACTGCCTCTAACGCGGCGATGGATCAGGGAGTCAACATCATAAATGCTACTCAGATCCTGCAGGCAGGCAGGGGCAGTCCGACATTTACCAGGCAGCAATAGATCCCAGAGCAGGAACTCAACAGAGACAATGGCACGCTGAACGGACGTTCACGCCATCACAGTGGACAATGCTTCGACACCCACTAATAGGGTACTTAAGAGCAGTCAAAGGGACAGTCAGCATGGAATTCCTGGCCATAGTACCTTTGTCCCCACCAATGGAAACTTTAACTCATGCTGGAGGTGTGGGGGAAAACACTCAGCCAGATCTTGCAGATTCCAACATTTTGTCTGCAGAAACTGCAATCTCAGTGGCCATTTAGCTCGAATGTGTAGAAAACCTGCACCAGACTGATATATGAGACAGATGGACTAGAAGAGGGTTCTGTGAGGCAGGATGACTTTTGGGGCAAATCAATGGATGCCGAGGTTCAGCGGGTCCATGCGGCGAATATTCACAGTTCATACACCAAAACACCACCAATGATGATGAGGGTTTTTTTGAACGGTATCCCAGTACGCATGGAGCTGGACACTGGGGCCAGCCAGCCACTCATGGGCGTTCATCAATTCGAGAAGCTATGGCCACTCAAAGCCAGTAGACCCAAATTAGAACATATTGAGACACAATTATGGACTTACACCAAGGAAATCATTCCGGTGCTAGGCAGTGCAATGTTGGCTGTCACACACAATGAGTTAGTGAACCGGCTGCCACTCTGGATTATCCCAGGCAATGGTCCCGCACTGTTGGGGAGGAGCTGGTTAGCCAAGATGAGCTGGAAATGGGGGGATGTTCACACAATGTCCTCGGTGGAGCGAATTTCGTGCTCACAAGTCCTACAACAATTCGAGTCACTATTTCAATCGGGCATCGGGACTTTCAAAGGCACTAAAATAGTGATACACATCACCCCGGACGCCAGGCTAGTGTACCAGAAAGCCAGAGTGGTGCTGTACGTGATGCGGAAAAAAATCGAGAGCGAATTGGACCGGCTGTTGCGAGAGGGCATCATCTCGCCTGTTGAGTTCAGCGACTGGGCAAGCCCCACCATTACCATTCTAAAAGCGGATGGCTCTGTCAGGATCTGTGACGACTACAAGGCCACCATCAATCGGGTGTCCCTACAAGACCAATACCTGCTCCCAAGAGTGGAGGACCTCTTCGCCACACTGGCAGGCGGCAAGCTGTTCACCAAGTTAGACCTTACTTCAGCCTATATGACCCAGGAACTGGCCGACGAATCCAAATTACTGACCACCATCACCACGCACAATGGACTGTTTGCGTATAACAGGTGCCCGTTTGGCATTCGATCAGCGGCCGCGATTTTCAACGTAACATGGAAAGCCTACTTAAATCCATTCCGGGAACGATTGTATTCCAGTATGACATCCTCATCACGGGTCGCGATACCGAGTGCCATGTATCTCACACTACTGTATATAACTGTATCTTACCATGCTATACATGACTGTAAGTAGATATGACCTGTAACCACAAGCATACTTTACCACCATGGGTGCACTTGCAGGAGACACTGCATACCTGTTCCACACAGGTATATAAAGGCAGGTCTCAGGCAAGTGTGGCCCTCGAGAGCTGTGTAATAAAGGTGCAGGTCCAGAGTGACCTTGACTTCAGCATGTGCCTCATGTATGTCTGTATTGCAGGGAAGTCAGGACTTCACAGTGGCGACGAGTTACGGGATCACAGAATCCACAGAATGGCTACCAACAGCTCAGATGAGAAATATAATGCTGGAGACAATTGGGAGGACTTTATAGAAAGGCTCCAGCAAAGCTTTGTAACCAAAGACTGGTTGGGCGACGATAAGGCAGACAAGAGAAGAGCCCATCTCTTGACCAGCTGTGGCTCGAAAACATACGCCTTAATGAAGGACCTGCTGGCACCCGAGAAACCAGCAAGCAAGTCATTTGAAGAGTTGAGCACACTAGTGAGAGACCACCTGAAGCAGCGAGCAGCCTACACATGGCCAGACACAGGTTCTACAACTACAGATGCTGTGTGGGCCAGAGCATACCCGACTTTGTGGCGGAACTTCTGAGGCTGGCTAGTTTATGTGAGTTCTCCGATGAACTGAGGAGAGAAGTACTGAGAGACTTTTTTATTGAAGGAATAGGCCACGCAGGCATATTCCGAAAGCTTATAGAGATCAAGAACTTGACCCTAGAGGTAGCAGCACTGGTCGCACAGGCATTCTTGGCAGGAGAAGAAGAAACGAGGTTGATCTATACTGCGGGTACGGCAACTAACGAAACATCGGAACAAGGGGTTCACAGTGCCGCTACCCCCACACACGCAGGAGAGCAGGACTTCAACAGCAGGCAGTGGCGCCAGAAGCCATCAAGGGCCACAGGAACAGCCGTTCACACCTCATCAATCCACAATGCGAGCAATCAACTACAGATTGAGAGAAGCTCAAGAGAGATCAGCCAGACGCAGCTCATCCTTCGGAAACAATGAAAGCGGTCTGTGCTGGAGATGTGGGGGAAGGCACTCAACAAGGGGGTGTCGATTTCAGCATGCTGTTTGCAGAAACTGCAACTATACAGGGCATCTGGCTCGCATGTGCAGAAAAACAGCAGCTCGGCTGGTATACGAATCGGAAGGGTCGGAAAGCGGACCAGAAGACGGTGGAGACAGTGCCCGGGACGCCGGGGTACAGCGGGTCAACACGATCAATGTCCACTGTTCTTACAACAAGACGCCTCCAATAATGATGAGGGTCCTACTCAATGGGATACCCGTCAACATGGAACTGGACACGGGAGCTAGTCAATCTCTTATGAGCATCCAACAATTTGAACAGCTGTGGCCGCACAAAAGCAACAGACCGAAACTCACAAGGATCGACACCAAACTAAGGATCTACACCAAAGAAATCGTCCCAGTCCTTGGGAGCGCCATGCTCTCAGTCACACACAAAGGGATGGTGACCCGACTTCCCCTGTGGATTGTCCCCGGAAATCTCCCAGCACTGTTGGGGAGAAGCAAGCTGGCAAAACTAAATTGAAAATGGGATGATGTTCACACCGAGTCGTCAGAAGAATGGACCTCCTGCTCAACAGTTCTAAGTCGATTTGAACATCTCTTTCAGCCAGGTGTGGGCACCTTCAAAGGGGCTAAAGTTAGAATCTACATCACACGGGATGCCAGACCGGTCCATCACAAGGCCAGAGCTGTGCCTTATGTGATGAGGGAAAAGATTGAACACGAACTGGACCGGCTTCTGCGGGAAGGAAATATCTCACCTGTGGAATTTAGCGACTGGGCAAGTCCCATCGTCCCCGTCATGAATCCTGATGGATCCGTACGAATCTGTGGGGATTACAAGTCTACCATAAACAGAGTCTCCCTACAGGACCAATACCCGCTGCCCAGAGCAGAGGACCTATTTGCCACATTGGCTGGAGGAAAACTTTTCTTGAAACTAGATCTCACATCTGCGTATATGACGCAAGAACTGACCGAAGAGTCTAAGCTACTCACCACCATCAACATACATCGAGGCCTTTTTATGTATAATCGATGCCCATTCGGCATCAGGTCAGCAGCTGCTATATTCCAGCGCAACATGGAGAGTCTGCTCAAGTCCATCCCGGGGGGGGTTGTGTTTCAAGATGACATACTCAACACGGGCAGGGACACCGACTCCCATCTCCGCAATTTGGAGGAAGTACTAAGTCGATTGGATCGGGTAGGCCTAAGAGTTAAGAAATCCAAGTGTCTGTTTCTCGCGCCCGAGGTTGAATTTTTGGGCAGAAGGATTGCCGCTGATGGAATCCGCCCAACAGAATCCAAAACCGAAGCAATTCATCTGGCACCCAGGCCCCGGAATGTCTCGGAACTGCGCGCCTTTCTCAGGCTACTCAATTACTTTGGGAACTTTATGCAGAACCTGAGCACGCTGCTGAAGCCTCTCCATGTGCTACTCAGAAAGGGGTGCGATTGGTTTTGGGGGGACGCCCAAGAACGCGCCTTCAATGAGGCACGCAACCTTCTACGTTCCAACAGAGTTTTAGCCTTTTTTGACCCAGGTAAAAAGCTAGTTATTACATGTGATGCGTCAGCGTACGGGGTTGGGTGCGTTTTACAGCATGTCAATGATGCGGGTAAATTACAACCCATAGCTTATACCTCCAGGTCATTTTCGCGGGCGGAGCGCAGGTACGGTATGGTTGAGAAGGAGGCGCTCGCGTGCGTGTACAGTGTCAAAAAGATACACCAAAACCTTTTCGGGGCCAAGTTCGCGTTAGAAACCGACCACAAACCCCTCACGTCCCTGCTATCCGAGTGCAAGGCAATAAACGCCAATGCCTCGGCGCGCATTCAGCGGTGGGCACTCATGCTGGCCTCTTACAACTACACAATAAGGCACAGACCAGGCACAGACAACTGTGCCGATGCACTTAGCAGGCTACCCCTGATGACCACGGAAGGGTCCGACGAACAGGACTGTGAGATGGTCATAGCAATCAATGCCTTTGAATCCACAGGTTCGCCCATGACGGCTCGCCAAATCAGAGCCTGGACGACCAGCGACCCCACGTTACCCTTAGTCAAAAGATGTGTTTTAACTGGTGACTGGGCAGAGGCTCACGATGCCTGCCCCGAGGAGATCAAACCTTTCCATAGGCGCATGCATGAACTATCACTACAGGCAGACTGCCTGATGTGGGGCAGCCAAGTAATTATGCCCTTGCGAGGCAGAGAGGCGTTTGTCCGGGAGCTCCACCGCGAGCACCCGGGGATCGTCCTTGTGAAGGCCATAGCCAGATCCCACGTCTGGTGGCCTGGCATTGACGCGGACTTGGAGCTCTGCGTCCGGCGGTGCACCATTTGTGCCCAACTCAGTAATGCCCCCAGGGAGGCCCCTGTAAGCCCCTGGCCCTGGCCCACCAAACCATGGTCGTGGGTGCAGGTAGACTATGCGGGCCCATTCATGGGCAAAATGTTCCTTGTAGTCATCGATGCATTTTCAAAGTGGATCGAGTGCACCATTTTAAACTGGAGCACCACCTCCACCACTGTGGAGAGCCTTAGAACCATGTTTGCAACGCACGGAATTCCTGACATATTGGTCAGTGATAATGGTCCGTGCTTCACCAGCGCAGAATTTCAAGATTTTATAGCTGACCACGGCATAAATCACGTTAAGACGGCACCATTCAAGCCGGCCTCCAATGGCCAGGCAGAGCGAGCAGTGCAAATCGTTAAACAAGGCATTTGTTGACTGGGGTTCTCCCCGCGCAACTATTGATGAAACGGACCTTAAAGACTCGGCTCTCGTTAATCCTCCCAGATATGCATGAAATTGTTGAGGCAAAGCGCCGGAAGCTAACTGAGTACCATGACCGAAATTCGAAGGGGAGATGGAATGAGATAGGGGACAAAGTGTTTGTGCTAAACTATGGCAGGGGTCCCAAATGGCTTGCAGGGATAGTAACAGGCAAGGAAGGAAACAGGCTACTGGTTGTACAAATGGACAATGGCCAAACCTGCCGGAGGCATGTAGATTCACCAACAATGCTGCTGAACCAGAGGCAGACTCCAATGTGGAACTCACACCACACCTGGTGGACAGACAGAGGGAATAACCTGAGGAAAGGGCAGTCTCAACAGACAGCCCAGGCGAGATACCAGCAATCATACTGAACGAAACAGACAGCCCAGGCGAGATACCAGCAATCACACCGAACGAAAAACAGGCACCAAGGCAAACAACTGAACCACAACTAAGACGCTCCACGCAAGAGCGTAGACCACCTGAGAGACTGAATCGATAAAGACAATAAGACCTTGGGGGAGGGTGATGTCATGTATCTCACACTACTGTATATAACTGCATCTTACCATGCTATACATGACTGTAACTAGATATAACCTGTAACCACAAGTATACTTTACCACCAGGGGTGCACTTGCAGGAGACACTGCATACCTGTTCCACACAGGTATATAAAGGCAGGTCTTAGGCAAGTGTGGTACTCGAGAGCTGTGAAATAAAGGTGCAGGTCCAGAGTGACCTTGACTTCAGCATGTGCCTCGTGTAAGTCTGCACTGCAGGGTCAGGACTTCACACCGAGGAACACCTCCACAACCTGGAGGAGGTTCTACGCCAACTGGACTGAGTAGGCCTGCGACTCAAGAAGTCTAAATGTGTGTTATTAGCTCCTGAGGTTGAGTTTCTGGGCAGGAGAGTTGCTGCAGATGGGATTCGGCCCACCAAATCCAAAACAGAGGCGATTTAACGAGCACTCAGGCCCTGCAACACATCGGAGTTGCGTACATTCCTGGGATTGTTCAACTATTTCAGGAACTTTCTGCCAAACTTGAGCACGTTGTTGGAGCTGCTACACATGCTCCTGTGTAAGGGTTGCGATTGGTTTTGGGGGGACTGTCAGGAACGGGCTTTTGATCGGGCATGAAACCTACTTTGTTCAAACAAGTTGTCCCTGTACAACCCCTGTAAACGTTTAGTTCTGACTTGTGACGCATCGTCCTATGGGGTTGGGTGCGTGTTGCAGCAGGGTAATGCTGAGGGTCAGCTACAACCTGTGGCTTATGCCTCCAGGTCGCTCTCTCAAGCAGAACGGGGATATGGCATGGTTGAGAAGGAAGTGCTTGCATGTGTTTATGGTGTACAAAAAATGCATCAGTACCTCTTCGGTAGGAAGTTTGAATTTGAGACGGACCACAAGCCACTCACATCCCTGTTGTCAGACAGCAAGGCTGTCAATGCCAACGCATCAGCTCGCATACAGCGGTGGGCCCTCACGCTAGCTGCTTATGACTACTCCATCCGGCACTGGCCCGGCACTGAAAACTGCGCTGATGCACTCAGCAGGCTCCCACTGGCCACCACTGAGGGGGCAGTTGAGCAAAGCGCTGAGATGGTCATGGCTTTTGATGCCTTTGACAGTGCAGGCTCCCCCATCACAGCCCGCCAGATCAAAATCTGGACAGAGATCCCCTCCTATCCTTGATTAAAAAATGTGTCCTGACTGGGGATTGGGCGCCCACGCACAGAGCATGCCCTGAGGAGGTCAGACCGTTCCACAGGCGGATGGATGAGCTCTCCATCCAAGCCAACTGCCTACTATGGGGCAGCCGGGTAGTCATGCCCCAGAAGGGCAGGGAGGCATTCATCAGGGAATTCCACAGCGAGCACCCAGGCATTGTGATGATGAAGGCCATTACCTGGTCACACGTTTGGTGGCTTGGAATTGATTCAGACTTGGAACACTGTGTTCGCAGGTGCACGACCTGTGCCCAGCTGGGTAATAAGAATTACGAACAAGAGTAGGCCATCTAGCCCCTTGAGCCTGCTCCACCATTCAATAAGATCATGGCTGATCTGGCCGTGGACTCAACTCCACTTACCCGCCCTCTCCCCGTAACCCTTAATTCCCTTATTGGTTAAAAATCTATCTATCTGTGACTTGAATACATTCAATGAGCTAGCCTCAACTGCTTCGTTGGGCAGAGAATTCCACAGATTCACAACCCTCTGGGAGAAGAAATTCCTTCTCAACTCGGTTTTAAATTGGCTCCCCCGTATTTTGAGGCTGTGCCCCCTAGTTCTAGTCTCCCCAACCAGTGGAAACAACCTCTGTGCCTCTATCTTGTCTATCCCTTTCATGATTTTAAATGTTTCTATAAGATCATCCCTCATCCTTCTGAACTCCAACGAGTAAAGACCCAGTCTAATAATCATAAGGTAACCCTCTCATCTCCGGAATCAGCCTAGTGAATTGCCTCTGTACCCCCTCCAAAGCCAGTATATCCTTCCTTAAGTAAGGTGACCAAAACTGCATGCAGTACTCCAGGTGCGGCCTTACCAATACCCTACACAGTTGCAGCAGGACCTCTCTGCTTTTGTACTCCATCCCTCTCGCAATGAAGGCCAACATTCCATTCGCCTTCCTGATTACCTGCTGCACCTGCAAACTAACTTTTTGGGAATCATGCCCCCAGGGAGGCCCCGCTCAGCCCGTGGCCCTGGCCCACCAAGCCATGGTCACGCATTCACATTGACTACGCGGGCCCATTCATGGGGAAGATGTTCATCATTGTAGTAGATGCGTACTCGAAATGGATCGAGTGCAACATCCTGAATTCATGCACGTCATCCACCACCGTGGAAAGCCTACGTGCGATCTTTGCAACCCATGGCTTGCCGGACATCCTGGTTAATGACAATGGCCCATGTTTCACGAGCTATGAATTCCGGGAGTTTATGTCGGGCAATGGCATCAAACACGTCAGGATTGTGCTGTTCAAGCCAGCCTCCAATGATCAGGCGGAACAGGCAGTCCAAATCATTCAGCAAGGTATGCTCAGGATTCAAGGACCCTCCCTACAATGCCGCTTATCGTGTCTCCTGCTGGCCTATAGATCCCGCCCACACTCGCTCACGGGGGTCCCGCCCATAGAGCTACTCATGAAACGAACACTCAAAACTCGGTTGTCCCTCATCCACCCAGTCCTGACCGACATATTTGAGGGCAAGCGCAAGTCACAAAACGAGTACCATGACCATAATTCAAGGGAGAGATGTATAGAAATAAATGATCCTGTATTCGTCCTCAATCACACCATGGGGCCCAAATGGCTTGAGGTACTGTAATTGGCAAAGAGGGGAATAGGATCATCATGGTAAAACTCAACAATGGTCAGATATGCCGCAAGCATCCGGACCAAGAAAAAAAAGGTTCAGCATGGACTCGGAGGAACCTGAAGAAGACCATGAGATGGAGCTCACAACACCACCAGTGAATGAGCAACAAGAGCAATTGGAAGAATGCACAGTCCCTGCGGTCAGCCCGGATAGGCCGGAATCACCACAGGTGACAGACACTCACATCAGCGTCCAACAACCAGAGCCCCAACTGCGGCGCTCCACGAGGGAGCGTAGACCACCTGAAAGACTGAACCTATGATCCCAGTAAGACTTTGGGGGTGGGGAGGGGGAATGGGGGGAAGGGGATGTCATGTTTGTAACTACAATGTAACACCACTGTATTACTGTATACACTCAACTTAGATGCACACCTTGACCACAGTGGGTGAACTTGTGGGAGACTGGGAGACACTCCTTACCTGATCACACAGGTATATAAAGGGAGGTTCCATGCAGGGTCATCACTTCTGGAGTCCTGTAATAAAGAGCTAAGGTCACAGAGTGGCCTTGTCCCTGGAATGTGCCTCGTGTGGTTTCATGCTGTAGAGTAAGGACTTTACACTGAGCACACAGACTCTTCAGCGGAGGAGGAGAAGGAGCCTGCAGTCCAGATCCCACCAGCAGCCAAGCACATTGCTGCCTGGGAGGCCAGGGATGGGCTCATCTTGGCCAGATTTACTTAACTTCAGACATTACACCCATATGGCTGCCACATGCTGCGCCAGGTTCCCAGCACACCACAGCAACACCATAAAGGATCCCTACAATGGCCAAGCCATTCCTTTCACACTGACCATCATTGCTGGAGGTAACATTATGTCTCACCATTCACTTCAACTTACTAAGCCACTTCCAAAGTTGCTGACACAATTGGCATGACCGGAAAATGATGAAAATAATAATTTTTATCTGTCACATCACATTAATGGAAACTTCACGCAAACTGTTATTAAAACACCCAAGTGCTTACCTTTGTGCATCTACTTGTGTGTCATCTATCTCTTATGCGTGCTTCTATGAGGTGCTACCCCTGTGGCTACAGCAGAGGTAGAGGCAGCCTGCTCACTTCCCTGCTGCGACTGTGTAAGACACCTTTGGCGGACGTCCTCTGGGTTTTGGAGCCTGTGATGGCCCCGCCAAAGTCTGCTCCTCCTGCGACTGTGCAGGGGCAGAGTCGGCCATTGTGATCCCAGGAGGCATCTGGGGCTCTGACTGACGGGGAGGCAATGGGTGAGGTGTAAGTGCTTTGAGAGGAGCCCCCAATTCAATGTCCCCCTCTCAAGGTCATTCCTCTCATGGGCCACCCGCAGTGGGGTCATGAGGACCTAAATGCATGTTTAAAGCCCATCTAGAGAGGATGTCTATGAGCCTCTGCCATCTATTCTCCATAGGTAGCCATCCTTTCCATGCAAGAGCCTACAGTCGCCATCGCTGCATCACGGTGGTACTCATGTTGGAGATGGACTCCTCCAGTCTCTGCCAATTCGCAGACATTACAGTCGCAAACCTGTCAAAGCCTCCTTCTTGCTGTACCAGGGTCGCCCTTCTTTCTGGATGGCCCCCGAGGCTCAACGTCTGCATGCAGCTGAGCAGAGCTGGGTGCATCCTGCGCCCTCTGGTGAGGAATCTCCACTGCTGTCCCTGTCTGCATCATTTCCTCTTGCTCACTTGTGACATGTGAGACACCAGGTGACAACACTACTCTATCTCGTGTGTATCGGCGTTGGTGCTAGGTGCGCCCTCAGAGGCTGGAGGCTTCTCTGAGGAGTTGTCTTCCTCTTGGACAGTCGGGGGTGGGGGGGCTCTCGATGGACCTGTGGGAGGAACCTGAAGAAGACCATGAGATGGAGCTCACACTACCGCCAGCGAATGTGCAACAAGAGCAATCGGAAGAATGCACAGTCCCTGGGGTCAGCCTGGACAGGCCAGAATCACCACAGGTGACAGACACTCACATCAGCGTCCAACAACCAGAGCCCCAACTGCGGCGCTCCACGAGGGAGCGTAGACCACCTGAAAGACTGAACCTATGATCCCAGTAAGACTTTGGGGGGGGGGGGGGAAGGTGATGTCATGTTTGTAACTACAATGTAACACCACTGTATTACTATATACACTCAACTTAGATGCACATCTTGACCACAGGGGGTGAACTTGTGGGAGACACTCCTTACCTGATCACACAGGTATATAAAGGGAGGTCCCACGTAGGGTCATCACTTCTGGAGTCCTGCAATAAAGAGTTAAGGTCACAGAGTGGCCTTGTCCCTGAAATGTGCCTCGTGTGGTTTCATGCTGTAGAGTAAGGACTTTACAACTTGTGTGCTGAGAGATTTGCTTAGTATTGTCACTGGTGGCAATGCACGCCTGGGCTATTGCTATGGCCTTACTCAAGGTTGGGGTCTCCACAGTCAAAAGCTTGCGAAGTATGGTTTCGTGGCCAATGCCAAGTATGAAAAAGTCTCTGAGCATGTGCTCCAAATTCGCAATGTCCTGCAAAGCGTCTCAGCTCAGCAACATAACTCTCCACTTCCTGGCCTTCAGACCTTTTGTAGGTGTAGAACCGGTACCTCACCATCAGAACGCTTTCCTTCGGGTTCAAATGCTCTCGGACCAGTGTGCACAAATTACCGTACGATTTCTCCGTGGGTTTCGCTGGAGTGAGCAGATTCTTCATGGGGCCATACGTTGGTGCCCCACAGACGGTGAGGAGGATCGCTCTACCTTTGGCAGTGCTCTCTTCCCCATCTAACTCGTTGGCCACGAAGTATTGGTCGAGTCGCTCCACAAAAGTTTCCCAATCATCTCCCTCCGAAAATTTCTCCAGGGTGCCCACTGTTCTCTGCATCTTTGGGTTCGCTATCTGTATCTCGTTGCCAGTTGCAGTGTATGGAGAAAGAGTCAGACTGAACACTGTGAGCTCAAAGTAAAATGTGACCTTAGTCTTTTATTGCAGGTCTACACAGTGCCTCTCCAACCTGTGAAGCCTTCTTAAATACCTGTGCTCCCAACGGATTATGGGATCCCTTGGGATTCCGGGGAATGAGCCCTCTGGTGGCTGTACAGAGTAAATACAAGTCCACATATATATCAGTCATGACTTCAAAATCAGAATCATAACTCTCTTCATACAGTGCATGAACTTTTGGCTTGCCTTTATATTTAGGGTTATGTGTAGACTTCTGCCTCGATCCATCCTGTCTACACTTTTGAGAAAAGTGATTTAGTTTGCTGCAACTTGTGCAGGTTTTCCCATATGCTGGGCATTTAATTTTTGATTGCTCATGTTTTTTGCCACAATATCTGCAATTGTTCGTGAACTCTTTGTCTGTGAATTCTTTCTTTGTTGGTCGGGGTTTCTGTCTTACAGCTTTGACATCGTCAGAGTCTGTTTTAGTGAGCTTCATGGATTTCATTTACGCAACTGTGGCTGTAGCTTTACAGAGCATCACACATTTATCAAGTGTTAGGCTTGATTCTTGCAACAGCCTCTTACGCAGAGTGTTATCAGATATTCCTCAGACCATGCGGTCTCTAATGAAATCATCCCTCAAAAAGTTGAAATCACATGATGACACTAGCTCTCACTTTCACGAGATGTGTCAAACCGCTCGTCCCCTGGTACACAGTTGTTAAACTGGTACTGTTTATAGATGATGTTGGTTTTATCTTTGCAGTGCTCTTCCCAGAGCTTAAAAATAATCTCAGTTTTCTGCTTGTCTTCCTGATTTGTAGGGAAGATTATTGTGGATATCTAGGGCATCACTGCCAATGGCAGTGATAAACGTTGAGACCCTAACTCTATCTGGTGTTTCCACAATATTCATGATAATTTCATAACTGTCCCACAGCTGTTTGAATTTTTTCTAATTGGCTTTCAAATTGCCAGTCACCTGCAATGGAGGTGGGAGAGGAATGTGCGCGTGAGTTGGCACCGTGGTGGTCATGATAACTCGCTACAGCTTTGGACTTTGAGTTTGTCACATACATGTGTACAGTTCAAATACCCAAAAGACTAGAACGAGTCTAATAGTAAAATATCGTGGCCATGTATTTGTAGAAATACTTTTTCAATCGAGGCTCTACAATTACATGCCACTTTAAATTTACTTTACTAATGCCTTTAGATTATTTTACAAGTTTATGACTATTTATTGCCCTTCACGGATCCATGCGCGACGTGTAGCAAGCATGCTCCGCACTGCACTGCTTAATGTCAATTTCGATCGGCTCGAAAAAGTCTTACAGTTCCAATATTTCGGTCGTAGATGCATTCGACGAAAGATTGGAAGTGTTCCGCTTCCGACCCCATGAATTTTATAATCTCTTGAACACTCTTAGTTCAACTTAACTTTATTTATTTGAGAGATCTCAGACAGCCATGTGGAACTTTAAAATGGCACTCCTTCACAGACCCTCTCTCAATACAACAATATACTGCCTAGCTAGAGGGCGGTATACATTATCTCATTACACATACCTCTGACCAAGCTTTTGGTCACCTATGCTAATTTCTCCTTATACAGGTCGATGTCAAATTTTTATCTCATAATACTCCTGTGAAGCACCTTGGGACGTTTGACTACATTAAAGGTGCTATATAAATACAAGTTGGTGGTGGTGGTGGTGAGAATGTGACGTAGGTCTAACTCGATCACGTCCTTCACCCCGGTGCTCTTCCTTCCCGGCTCTCCGTCTTATCCACTCTCCTACCCGAGGCTGCAAGCTGTTTAAAAAAAAAACGGCTGTCAACAGGACGGATACGTGGCGCAGGACGCATGCGCGGCTCCCTGAGGCTGGGCTCCTGGACGCTCTGCCAGCAGTCACAGCGAACCCCGGCCCCAGCCTCCCCCGGCACGTGACCAGGGTGGGTGCGGCCCAGCGCAGTTTCAGAGCGCTCCGGCGTTCGGACGCTGCGTTAGGCGCGCGCGCCATGGCTCCGCCCTCCCGCGCTGTCACTTTGCGGAAGCGCCTGGCTCGGTTTGCCTTGGCCGGCTCGCGAGCGACTGACGGTTTAAAGTTGCCCCCGCCGCCAGAGTCCAGCACAGTCCCCGGCCGGCCCTCGACATGTCCAAGAACACGACCGTCGACAAGTTCCGTCGGGTCAACGTGGACGACTATGACGAGAACAATTACGTGGACGAGGAGGAAGGTGGCGAGAACCAGCTGGGACCCGACGAAGCCGAGGTGGACGCCTCTATCAGGCAATATCCTTTTCTGAGCTGGGCCCCGGGCCACACCACCTGGGCCCGCGGGGGCAGCGCCGTCGCTGCCGCCCATTGATTGCATTGTACTCACTCCGTCAGAAGTTCCTCCCTGACTTTTGCATTCGCTGCACTTTCCTGTGGTCGGGGCGTGGTTTTTGCTTCAGTGCAACGGTTTCAGGTTTAAACAGCAAGGATATACTTTGTATTTTTGCATTTGATGCAGTTTTGTACACTTTAAAAATGCTTTTTATTTTAGGGATTTAGTTCAAGGACACTTTATATGTACATGGTGCCATTTATTGTGGCAACGCATTCCGGGGTGGAATATAAATGGTGAGCTGTGGTTAGAAAGAGTTGGGGTGGTGACTGGATGACTTGGTTCAAGATGTAGCATTGAAGGGGAGAGAGGAGCCTTGGAGAAAGTGTGTCGGAGAGCTGGGAGTCCAGACAGCTGCCACCAAAAGTAGAGCGGAAGATTCATAGGCCAGAGTGGGGCGAATTGAAGATAAGGATTTTATTTTACTTCACTGAATTGGGGTACAAATAGCCAGTAGAGATTGATGAGGACAGGGGACTTAATGCAGGATGGGATTTGGGTGGTAGACTTTTGGGCAGGTTGGAATTTTTGTAGGATGGAATTCGGGAGACAGCTGAGGATTGCATTGGATAAATCAAGCCTAGAGTTAATATATAACAGCTTGCATTTATAAAGCATCTTTAATGTCCCAAGGCGCTTCACAGGAGCGTTATCAGACAAAATGTATTACCAAGCCACATGAGACATTAGGACAGAGGCTTGGTCATGGAGGTAGACTTTAAGAAGCACCTTAAAGGAGGAAAGAGAACTAAAGAGACGGAGAGGTTAAGGGAAGGCATTCCAGAGCTTTGGGCCTGAAAGCATGACTACTAACGGTGGACCAATGTAAGTTGGGGATGCACAAGAGGCCACAGTTGTAGGAGCCCCGTGATCTCGAAGGTCTGTAAGGCTGGAAGAGGTTACAGATGTAGGGAGGGGCGAGGCCATGGAGGGATTTGTAAATCAGGATGAGAATTTTCAAATCGAGGCATTGCTAGACAGGGAGCCAATGTAGTTCAGTGAGCACAGGGATGATGGGTAGACAGGACTTGGTGTGAGTTAGGATATAGGCAGCAGTATTTTGGATGAGCTCAAGTTTATGAAAGGTGCAAGGTAGGAGGCTGGTCAGGAGTGCATTGGTATAGTTATATCTAGAGCTAGAAAAGGCATGGATGAAGGTTAATGCAGCAGATGAGCTGAGGCAGGGGCCGAGATGGGTGATGTTACGGAGATGGAAGTAGGCAGTTTTGCTGATAGAGCTCAGCTCGGGGTCAAAAATGACGCCAAGGTTGCGAACAGACTGGTTCAGCCTCAGACAGTGGCCAGGAATAGGGCTGGAGTCGGGTCTGAGGAATGGAGTTTGTGGCGGGGACCGAAGAAAATGGCTTTGGTCTTCCTAATATTTAATTGGAGGAAATTTCTGCTCTATTACTGTATGTCAGACAAGCAGCATGACCAATCATGCAGTGGAGTGGCTGAGAGAGGTGGTGGCGAAGTAGAGCTGGGTGTCATCAGCATACTGTACATGTAGAACCTGATGTTTTTGGATGATGCTGCAGAGGGGTAGCATGTAGATGAGAAATAGTAGGGGGCTAAGGATGGATCCATGGAGCACTCGAGGTAATGGTCCAGGAGCATGAAGACATAAATGAGTGTTTCAGTTGTGGTAAGGCCCGAGTTAGATAATGATGTGGAGCTGGAAATAGATAGTCTTGATGGATAAGATGTGGGGGTTGAAGCTCGTCTTGACGTCAAACTGGATATTAGGGTTGCACTCCGTCAGGTTCAGTAGTCAGGGAATGGGCTGCAGTTGGAGCACGTGTCAGTACAACTTGTTCATGATTCAGAAAATCCAGTCTCGCTGGCAACCGCAGAAGATTAGGGTCATATTTACAAATAATTATTATGAAAGGATGATTGCATTGTATCACTTGGGTAAACTGATACTTTGTCTACATCACCAGTTTAGGCCATTTCCTTAGTGATGAAGGCGTGGGTGAATTATAGCGGACATTCTCACTAGGGTTTCAAAATTTGTATCCCATTTGTCGTATACTTGTGTTTAAAAAGTTTTTTCCTGTGGTACTGAGGCATATAAACCAGGGAGACACTGGGAGTCTATATATTGAGCAACTGATCTCAGGCAGGGTTATAATGGCCTGGTAACTGGTTCTGGACTGGGCAAGGAGGAGGAAATCAACGTAGGTTTATCATTCATGCTCTTGATCCAGTGACCTCCCTGAAAAGTACAAGCATCTGAACCCAGTGAGTACCAAACCAGTAACTGCTGAAAGAAAAGACGACTTGTATTTATATAGTGCCTTTCACGACCGCCGGAGCCAATGGAGTATTTTTGAAGTGTAGTCACTGGTGTAATGTGGGAAATACGGCAGCCAATTTGTACATCAAACTTTCACAAACAGCAATGTGATAATGACCAGATAATCTGTTTTAGTGATGTTGATTGAGGGATAAATATTGATCAGGACACTGGGGATAACTCCCCTGCTCTTCTTTGAAATAGTGCCATGGGATCTTTTACGTCCATCTGAGAAAGCAGACGGGGCCTTGGCTTAACGTCTCATCCGAAAGAAGGCGTCTCCGACAGTGCAGCACTCCCCCAGCACTACAGAGTGTCAGCCTAGAATTATGTGCTTAAGTCCCGGGAGTAGGACTTGAACCCACAACCTTCTGACTCAGGCAAGTGTGCTACCCAATGAGCCACAGCTGACGCTCAATACCTTCCATGATCAAATGGTTTAATAATTCTGGCCTTTTTGGGTTCCCTTTTATGTTATGTATGAGTTAAATGTCCTATTAGATAGCTTTTCAACTTTAATAGCACACTACTCCAAGACCATATTAAAGATTATCAATCATCTGCCTAAATCCCTTGCCGCCTCCATCCTCCCCTCCAACAGCAAGAGTTTGTGGACTTATTTTGTCACTAAGAATGCGACCATTCATTCAGCTGCCTCTGCTGCTTCCCCCACCCCTACCTCCTTGTACACCAAGCCAAATCTTCCCCTGCCCTAGCTCTGATCTTGCAAATTTCACTAGATTCTCTCCTATATTCCCTTCATGTCTTCTGAAGTCATCTTGTCTGAGACCTGTGTCCTGCTCCCTTGACCCCTTCTCACTGAACAACTGCCCCCTCCACCCCCCTCAGTCAGTTGGCATTGTAAATGGTTCCTTCTCCTTGGGTATTGCTCCTTTTCAAACCTCCCATTATCACCCACTTCCAAAAAAAACACAACCCCCGTGCCCTTGCCAACTCTCACCCCCATCTCCATCTTCCCTTTATTCTCAAGTTCTTGAACATGTTGCTTCCCAAATTCACGTTCAACTTTCCTGCCACTTCATGTCTGAATCTCTTCAAGTCAGGTTTCCACTGCTGCACAACACAGTCCAATTTCAAAGTCACCAATGCCATCCCTTGTGACTGTGACATGGTGCATTTTCCCTACACTTTCTTCTCTACCTCTCTGCAGCCTTTGACCACACCACCCTCCTCTGCCCAACTCTCTGGAACTGCCCTCACGTGGTTCCACTCTTGCCTATCCAGTCAGAGCCATAGCATCCCTAACAACTGCTTCTCTTCCCACCCTGCACAGTTCCTTCTGGAGTCCCCTAAGAATCTGCCCTTGGTCCTCTTTCTCATCTACATGCTGTCCCTTGCCGATATTACCCAAAAACTTTGGGTCAGCTTCCACATGTATGTTGATAATACCCAGATCTACCTCCCTACCACATGGCTCGATATCTCTACTTTCAGACTGCTTGGCCGACATCCAGTCTTGGAATGAGCTGCAATTTCCTCCTGTTGACCGTTGGGAAGACTGAAGCCATTGTCTTCAGACCCCACCACAAACTGTGTACATTACCTTGCCATTGATTACATCCCCTTCCTTGGCCACAATCTCAGGCTAAGCCATTCTCTTCTGTGTGTAATCAGCCTAATCATTGAAACTGACCAAAACGCTGCTAAATTTCCCCACTAAAAGTTAGACCCAAAGGGATTAGGTGCAAATGGGGTTTTGACAGCATTATTACTGCTAAATAAAGGTTAAGGGCTTGGAAAACTAATTTTAATTTTGTGCAGTGTGAAATTTGTCCATTTTAATAAAAAATTAAAAATATTAAACAAATTTTATTTTTACAAAGTTTGTCCATCTTTATTTCAGGTTTGCCTTTTCTCCATGTGAGAGCCCAAATCTTTCTTTTGCTCTCTAACATTTTTAAAAGGTTAGAATTTTAAGACCTTACCCACTTCCTTATTTGCTGTGTGTGAGAATTCTGCTCAGACAGCCTGTTAACATCACAGCAGTTCGAACAAGTGAATCCCCACTAACCTGTTGATTTGAATTGAAGGTTGGAAAACTCTGAAGTTCTAGACACAGGGATTACAAGATCATTGCACTTCAAAATAATTCATTGTGAACTGCTTTGAGCTGTTCAGAGAAGCAAGGCGTTTTATAAATGCGAGTCATCTGTTGCAATCTTGCTGTACTAGCAGTGGGAGCAGTAGTTTCTGATGTCACAGTAATGGCAGCTATTGAGTTAATGTTCATTACATAAAGTCTTGAGGGACTGTGAACACAGACTTGTAGGATGTGCCTGTGTGTAATCAGGCTTGATTCAAAATGGCCCACTTCATTGCTTTCAAAGGGAATTGTACACTTATTTATAGATACTTGGTAACCCAATGTGTGTAAGGAGTGTGCCACCCCAACCAGAGTGATGTCAATGGTGTGAACTGAATGAGGACTTGGATACCGTGATGTGCAGACCATGACCTCAACACATGAATGCTCTTATTTGTGGTAATGTTGCTCATTGGCTTATTCTCTGTCCACTACTCATGACTTCCCTTTTACAGGTTCTGCTGACTCTAAGCTCATTTGAAAACTTTCTGCCTGCTTTCAGATTTATTGCTTTATTTTTAACTGTAACCAGTATGTTTCCTGACTTGCGAGTATGTGATGATGCCTCTAGAATGGGTTATGAACAACGGGTTTATTAAGGATTTTGAAGCATGTTCTCCAGTGAGGTGGTTAATGTTTTGGAGGCCATCCCATAACACAGCTTTTGAATGGAACCATTGTACTTGATTCAAAAGTAAAATACTGCGGATGCTAGAAACCTGAAATAAAAACAGAAAATGCTGGAAATACTCAACGGGTCAGGCAGCATCTGTGGAGAGAGAAACGTTTCGGCTCGCTGACCTTTCGTCAGAACATTGTAATTGTCTTTTGTCTTGCATTTTTCTAAACAGCATGTCTCTCCTCCTGTACTGTGCATTGTGATGTAGATTCTGTGCAAGTCAATATATTAATTGAAGGAACTTAATGAACCACAGCCCAATTTATTGCATGATACACTAAATTAATAAATTTAATATAATCTGGTAATTTATTTCAGATAATAGCAGATATGCTACTGAAATCTGAGCAAATTAACTGCTAAAGTAATGGAGAGGCTTGATGAGGGTAGTGCGGTTGATGTGTATATGGGCTTTCAAAAGCCGTTTGACAAAGTACCACAATAGACTTGTTAGCAAAATTGAAACCCATGGGATTAAAGGGACAGTGGAGTGTGGATACAATATTGGCTGAGGGACAGAGTGATTGTTTTTCAGACTGCAGCGAAGTATACAATGGTGTCCCCCAGGGGTCGGTTTTAGAACCACTGCTCTTTTTGATGTATTATTAATGACCTTGACTTGGTTATACTGGGCATAATTTTAAAGTTTGCAGATGACGTGAAGCTCAGAAATGTAGTAAACAGCGAGGAGGATTCACAAAAGAAAGGGACCATTGGCAAAATAACCAGACCCGACATGAGGGAACATTGTTTTACACAGCGAGTTGTGATCTGAAATACACTGCCTGAGAGGGTGGTGGAAACAGACTCAATAGTAACTTCGAAAAGGGAACTGGATAGCTACTTAAAGGGGAAATAATTCAGGGCTATGGGGAAAGAGCAGGGGAGTGGGACGAATTGGATAGCTCTACCAAATAGCTGGCACGATGGGTCAAATGGCCTCCTGTGCTGTATCATTCTACGATTCTATAAAATACTTGATTCTGAAGCTGAAGTTCTGATAACACTTTGTAGCACTAATTTATAAACTTTCATTTTTGCTCTCCAGAAAGCCCAGAGCCCCAAACTATTAAATATAAAATTCCAGACGTGTTATCCAGCTTTAGTTTGTCACTCAAGCCTGCACAAGTCCAGAATCAAGAGGGAGCCAGCACAACTTGAATTCCTCACCCATGTTATATAAAATAACACACACACTTTTTTTTAAAAAGTGTTTTTCAAGTTAACACGCATGAGGAAGCTGTATGTTGCAATAGATGCATTATAACTGCCAGCTTCGAAACCAAGAGTGGAAATCCACTATTGTGTGTAGAGGGATATAACTAACATTGTTTTGTGTAAAAGGTTAAAACTAAAAAGAGAAATGTGCCTTGTATTTCGGACATCTGTGCTTCATGTACAATTAATTAACTTTTAATTGGCCAGTATCGCTGAGGTCATTTGGATGTATTGTGTAGAAAATGGAGTTGTCGCATTGGAGTTTAGTAAAGGACCTGTTTTGAATTTAGGTTGAAGGTTGTTGGGGAAAGTGTGAACACTAACTCAGTGAATGGAGACTTTTTTTTTAAAATGAAAGCTATCCAATTCAATGTGTACTTTTGTTTTACTTATTGCAGATTAATGGCTGCGCTAATGTGTAATTTGTACTGTTGGGTTACAGGACATAAGTGGAGTTGTATGTTGCATGGTGAAGATAGATTCCATTGTATATTGTTAGTAATGAACTGTTCCAAGTCAGCTCCTGACTTACAGATTGCATAGTGATAGACTACTTGGAGATGTTTGTAAAGTTAATGTAGATGGTACTGTGTAACCTTGCAACTGTCTGTCCTCAGTCGCACAGGACATTACAGCCACAACTTGTGGTATGCTGTTTTGAAGTAGAGATCTATTTGCTGTGGAGCTGTTGTGTTCTTATAGGGATATGTGATTTTTTTTTTTCATGCATCATCTTTGACGGGCTAGTCAGTTCCTGTCTGTTTCCCTGTGTATCTGTACATACCAGAATAGCATTTGCCTATCTTTCAGGATAAATTACTGCTGGGATTTAGAAGAGCAGTGTGAAAATGATATCTCTTATTCACAAGGAATCTTGGTCAGAGTAATGTTTCAGATTATTTACAAGGAGTAGCAAAATGGCTGCATTAGTTTTTAGACTAGTAATTTTAATATCTGGTAGAAATATGTTTTGAGAGCTGGAAAGGAGAGATATTGCATCTCCAAATAGATGTGTAAAAAAAAAATCCCACGGTTATCAAAAGATGTGGGACTAGAAACACAAAAAATAGGTGCAGGAGTAGGCCATTCGGCCCTTCAAGCCTGCACCACCATTCAATATGATCATGGCTGATCATGCAACTTCAGTACCCCGTTCCTGCTTTCTCTCCATAGCCACTGATCGCTTTAGCCGTAAGGGCCACATCTAACTCCCTTTTGTATATATCTAACAAACTGGCCTCAACAACTTTCTGTGGTAGAGAATTCTACAGGTTCACAATTGAGTGAAGTTTCTCCTCATCTCAGTTCTAAATTGCTTACCCCTTATCCTTAGACTGTGACCCCTGGTTCTGGACTTCCCCAACATCGGGAACATTCTTCCTGCATCTAACCTGTCCAATGTAACTTTTGTCAACCACTGTAACCTGCCCATTCTTGAGCATTCAGATTATCTGAACTGCTTTGGAAGAGTTGGGATTTGAATATTTAGGAGCTCGAATAACTGAATGTTGCCTATTATAAAATGTTTGAATAAACATTAAAATGTAATATCCTCACAAAGCAGAAGTGTTGCAATAGTCTCCGAGTAACTCTGTTCAGTGTGATTCTTCAGGTTCCTTCGGAAGAGCTGGTAATCTTGAGTACAAATCTGCCTGCCCTAAGTGAGCTTTTCTACTTGTGCTGCTTTTTAATCACTTTGATGTAGCTGTTATCTTCATCTATCTGGACAGCATCATAAATTACTATTTTTTTTAAGACCGGTTAGAAATGAAATTTGTTTTAGAAATGTGTAAATATTGTCAAAATAACTGAGGCTAATGGCGCTTGCCTTTACTTGGTGCAGCAAGTTCTGGCGAGGGGCAAGTGCGTGGTTAAACTCAAATATCCAAAAGTTGCGCCATTCTTGCGCTTTGTGAAAATGCCACCTCCCTGTCTGCCTCATCATTGATGTGCATTGAATGACTTGAAGTTGCTGTATTTGTGCGGTCGATGTGAACTAAACTCGCCACAGAAAGTTAAGTCGAAGGGCTAGAAATTCAGCAGGTTTGCGTCTGTTTTACTGACTTGGGGCAGAAAAATTGATTTGGGCGCTAAATGTGGCGCACAAAATTTAGCGCCCGGGCGGAAAATTCGGCAGCGGTTTTGCACCGACGGTAAAAATGATCCCCCGCCCATTTTTTTCACCGTTTGAGACTTCAATTGGCGTGCAATGCTCCGCTATCGCTGCGGGCGGAAAGTTCGCCGATACCGACATGTTCACTGCCCGCCCAAAAACACGCTGGAAAAAATGAAGTTTTACCTGCTCGGGCCCACAACGCACCTGGTGCTAACGACGCCATCTTGAAAAACGGAGCTGAAGTTCAGTGCATAAAAGGATTTGGAGGGAAGGCTGCATTTTACACAGATTTCTGAGAGTTTATATTTCTGTTTTTAAGGCTATTTAAGGACATTTAAAAGAATGGGGGCTATAATATCTGTCAATATTGCTGGCTGCTTTTTCTATGCAGCATCGAAAAGGAGGCTTATTCAAGAGCATTTTGAGTGTAATCAAAGAGCTTGCTGACGTATGGGGAGGAGGCCTTGCCTCTCCCCACGAGTTTAAAGGGAACAGTGCTCCTACCTGCAGCTCTCTGAGGCACAGTGCGTTTGAAGACTGCGCTTCCGAAAAGAGGTGGTCACAGCTGATAAAGGCAGACCTACAGCCCGTCGAAGTGAAGGTGACTGCGGCACTTGCCTTCTGTGCCTCCGGCACCTTTCAGGCATCAGCAGGGGATATATGCTGCATCTCGCAGTTCGCTACACATTGTTGCATTCGCCAGGTGACTACTGCACTGTACGCACGCAGGATGGACTTTATAAAGTTCCTAATGACCAAGGGGGCACAGAATAAGAGGACTGGGTTTTGTATGAATTGCTGGATTTCCCAAGGTTCAGGGTGCCATTGACTGTACGCACATTGCCCTGTGAGCACCTTTTTTGTAGGAGCCAGAGGTTTACCGAAACCGAAAGAGATTCCACTCCCTGAACGTATAGATCGTTTGCAATCATACTCAGTGCATCATGACAGTAAATGCCCAATTTCCAGGGAGCATCCATGATGCTTTCATCTTGTGTGAGAGCAGTGTCTCATGCCTGTTTGAGCATCAGCCACAAGACCAGAGCTGGATGCTGGGGGCAAAGGTTACGGCCTCGCCACCTGGCTCATGGCTCCCTTCCGGAACCCACAGACAAGCCGAGCATCGCTATAATGACAGCCACACGCTTCTGATATCTGCACCACTGGAGGCAGCCTGCAATACTCCCCTCAGCAAGTTGCTGAGTTCATTGTGGTGTGCTGCATGCTACACAACTTGGCCATCATGAGGGAACAGGATTTGCCACTGGGGACTGCAGGACCACCTCAGGAGAGAGGGGAGGAGGACAAGGAGCCTAGCGATGAACCCATGCCACCACAGGGAAGGCCTCGTGGAGCTTTCGCCACTGCAAAACTCTTGCGTCAACAGCTCATAAATCAGTGCTTTGCTTGAACAGTGAAAGGCACACTCTCCCACCATGTTGACCATTCCTTTTCTTCTACAAATGAGACGCTGCACAAGAATGGTTAAGGTGAACAAAAGAATTTATAAAAGATTTGTAAATTTATAAAACATTCGTACATTCTTGAAACTTTGTAAACTTTAATTTTGAAACTTAAATGTTTAACTTGAACACAATTTTGTAAAACTTTAAAAACTTTTATAAAGTAACAAATAGGAAACCTACAGCAAAACAACAACCCCTGCACCGAACGTCTTTTAACTGTGGCCACCTTTCTCTCTGTTCCCTCCCTCCCTCCTGATCTTAACCCTTCCATCCACCCCCCCCCCCCCTTGCTTCTTGCTCCTATCCTTACCTGCGTTGGGACCAAAACAATGTGCAGCAAGGCACGCAGAGTGCTGCTGTTGGGGGAAGAGAATGGAAATGTCATTGGACCCCTTGGAGAAGCTCTGGGTATGGAAGGCTCGGCTTCTGATTCGGTAGGCTCTTGCTCGGCCTCACCACTCAAGTGCTGTCGGTCTAGGTGGTATGACACTGGGGACTGCAGTGCCAAAAGTCGAGACCATCAATTGCCGCAGGGCATTGACCGCATTGCAGCTGCAATCTGCGACATGCCCTCACTCATGTCCGCAGATTGTGCCGGAAATGCCACCCAGGGCCTGGAGGAGCTCTCGACTGAGTTCGATGCTCTCCCTAGACAGTCCCACCATATCCAAGTGTGCGTTTGCCTGTCTTTCAGCTGACCGGCTTTGCCGACTCAGCCTCTGACGAGACGGCACACGGGGTTCCACCCTGGAGGTGCTTTGCTGCACACGACTTGGACCTGCTGCCTCAGATTGAACGAAGCCTGTGAATGTGGCTTCCTCCGAGGAACTTGTGGCCACAGCTAAAAGACGTGCTGACTGCATCGCCCCCCCCCCCACCCCCCCCGGAAACAGCTTCATGATGTTCCTCTCGTGGACGGTCCTCAGCACGGCCCTCATCTTCCTCTTCGACCCACACACGATGGGCTGAAGTGGAGGCTTGCATACGAGGACGTGGCGCCTCAAAATCCTCATCTACAAAATAGAAAACAACAGACGAGTGGTTAGCAGCAGGGAAAGGGGCAGGGTGACATGAGTAAGGTCACATAGAGCAGGCTTATTTGAAGGACCACCACTAGTGCAAGTGCATTATATGTTGTCTAGAGACACCATCACATTGCCCCAACCCTAGTCCACAGACATTGCATCACATTGCTCCAACCCAGCCCGGGGATTCTGCAGGACTTGTCGTCAGTTCGGAACATGAGCTCAGCACCCACATGGGTAGTTGACCTTCAGAGGCACCAATTAAACCAGCCACACTCTCCTCCAGGTCTGTTAATGGATGCATTAACAGACCTGTGCGTCACTGCTCGCGGGGATTGTGGGATAACTTTTCCTGCAAAAATAACATTAGGAATGGTTACCAGAGTGCCCTTCTGCTCTTGTGGCACACACAGCCATCAAGATGCTTATACCATATTGCGTACATTTAATACAGTCCTCTGTTTTAATGGTCCTGGTAGTTGCACGTGGCTCATGAAGACATCGACGTGCAGAAACATCTTTTAAGACATCAAAAAGCAGTCTTGATAATGTGCAACGATCATTCATGACAAATAAGGTGCAACACTAAGCCTACCTAGGATAAGGGTAAGCCATTTAGGACCGAGATGAGGAGAAACTTCTTCACCCAGAGAGTGGTGAACCAGTGGAATTCTCTACCACAGAAAGTAGTTGAGGCCAATTCACTAAATATATTCAAAAGGGAGTTAGATGAAGTCCTTACTACTCGGGGGATCAAGGGTTATGGCGAGAAAGCAGGAAGGGGGTACTGAAGTTTCATGTTCAGCCATGAACTCATTGAATGGCGGTGCAGGCTAGAAGGGCTGAATGGCCTACTCCTGCACCTATTTTCTATGTTTCTATGTTACCTACAGCAGCATATGTCAGATTTACAATTTAAGTAATCAAGGAGTGCATCAATAAAAAATATTACACTCACGACCTTGCAGTGGTCATTCCACCTTTTCCTGCATTGCTGGTGGTCCCTGCGAATGTCATCAACTGAGGAGACCTTCTCGGCAACACTGGTCCAAAATCTCATAACAGCTTGGGGGGAGGGGGGGGGGTTTACTTCGCCCGCACCCCCCTCCCCCACCATCTCTCTTCAATTGCTGTGATAAGTGCTTCATTGGCATTGGAACTAAATTTCCTGGCCCTCTGCCTACTATAATCACCCTGCTGCATCTTTTGTCTGTAAGAAATGGCAGATTGAGACCTGGGTGTGCCGCACATGTGCGGGTGCACCTTGACACCTGACCAGAATTGCGGGAGGAAAAAAATCGGCGCAAAAAAAAAAATTGGGCACGCACAGAAGGTCCATTTCCCCCCCCCCAAGATCGCTGAATTTGGCTATCGCTGGTCACTGCTGAATTTTGCGGCGTCAAGCTATAACGGTATTCCAGCGTGAAAAAAAAGTCGCTATTATCGCCCCAAAAATGGTCATGGCGCTAGTTATGGAATTTCTAGCCCAATATACCCTTTTAATGATATGTTAATTGCTGCCAGACAACCTCTGGCACTGAAAATTAACCATTTTGTGTGGAGTCTCATTGCTTCAGGTTTTAATTATTGTTGGAGATTTTAAATCTTTTTTTTTTAACTTTGTGTCTCTTTCTCTGTTAATACAGTCTTTCTTTCCCTCTTTCTCTTTCTGTTCCTGATTTTTGACATTGAATTTGCCCACTCTAATTTACACTTCCTTCTCGGTCCTTGCGCTATTAATTTCTCAATCCTTCAATCTGATTAATTAAGGAGATAGAGTTGCTTGTCCAGTTCACTCAGGTCAGAGATGCCCTGTTTCCCTCGCAGCCCATTGTTTAGGTTTTTTTTAAGCTTTCAGCTTTGCAATTGCCATGTGATTCATTGTTTTAGATTTTTTTTAATAATCGTTTTGATGTTTGAAGTATCTTTTCTCCTTTTCCTGATCAGTTTGACTAGCAGTTTCACTTCTTGGCACCCAATGCCAATCATAACTCATGAATACTAAAGGCTGGTTGGCTGAAAGATATCTTCAGTTTCAATAGACAGTTGAGCTAGATTCCAGATCTAATGGTGATATGATGTATTAGTATCTGCAGACAGCAGGGCAATATGAACAGCCATGTCTCTTTTTTTTCTCAATGTATTGTCAGCTTTGTCTAGTTTATAACATTCCCACCACTGAGAAGGTTATGGGTTCAATGCATAATCTAAGATGACACTTGAGCCTATTAGAGAATGCTGCATTATTATTGCTTAGATGAGTTTTTAAACAAGGCTTCTTTGCCTGTTCTGGTGGATGTAAAAGTTTCTATGCACTACTCGAAGAGCAGGGATTTCATCCTATGTACTGGTCAACATTCCCCTCTCTTTAATCAAAAGCGCCACAAACAGATGAACTGGTTTTTAATCTTTGCTCTTTGGAGAAACTTTGCGTGTAAATTGGCTGCTGCATCTACCCACAACAGTGGCTACATTTCAGAACATGATTCTTTGGGTGTGAATTCCTGTAGGATGTGTTGAGACATGAGGCCATATAAATAAGTTATTTTTCTCTCCTTACCTCATTCTGGGGAAGCCATTTTTCACCCAGCCTTCTGTTTTGAGTTGTAAAGGAATGGGAATTAGGTTATGCTTTTAATTGGTCAGATGTATCTGGCATCCACCTGGATATCTTTCATGACAATGCACCTGAACCTGAAAATAACTCTCATGAAGAATCACTGGGTACAAACTCACATCCGTGTTTTGTGGCACAGCACAATAAAATATTACTACATTGTCACTCAAGTGCTTTAGTATACAACATCTTTCAGTAGTGTTTGAATAGTAGTACAGACTTTGTAATGCTGTGCCAAATTTAAAAAATAGGCTGTAAAACTAAGAACATCAACTGTCAATTTGCTGAGAATATCCATGGAGTTCTGTTTAAAGCTGAGTAAACTGTTAGGCGGCAGGGAAAAGAAGCCTGACCCACTGTAGTAACTCACTGCAGGTACTGGCTATTGTAGCCCGGTCACACAACTCTTCGCCAATTGATGTAACTGTCAACAATAACATTAATTCCTTTTATATCTTGTGGAGTATTCCTGAAAGAAAAGTTGAATTGTCTCCTGATATTTAAATAATTATATTGATTCTCAAATGTTCAGTGCTCTTGAGGACCACCCAGAATTGTATTCTTGTATGCCACTCCACTCTTAACAGTGGGCTGTTTTTAAAAAAAAAAAAAATCCATATATGTTCATGAAGAATTAACCATTCTCTATTAAAAAATAATTTTGATTCTTTTGCTGTTTCCTTCAGTATTCTTGTGGGTAAAATATGGAGTCTGTTTTATTCCTTAACGTCTGTGCACAGGAAATTTGAATGCAGCTCTCCAAGCAGCACTGAAAAATCCCCCAATTAACACAAAGAACCAAACTGTTAAGGTAAGTATTAAATGGCTTGCCCATGCACCATTTTTGAAACTTCGAAGAAATTGAGGTCATTTTGCTCGAATCTGTTTCTTGGGTTTTGCACCAATCCACCTTGGTTCTGTCTTCACAAAGGAAGACACAGATAACCTTCCGGAAATACTAGGACAGAGAGTCTAGCGAGAAGGAGGAACTGAAGGAAATCCTTATTAGTCAGGAAATTGTGTTAGGGAAATTGATGGGATTGAAGGCCGATAAATCCCCAGGGCCTGATAGTCTGCATCCCAGAGTACTTAAGGAAATGGTCCTAGAAATAGTGGATGCATTGGTCATTTTCCAACAGTCTATCGACTCTGGACCAGTTCCTCTGGACTGGAGGGTAGCTAATGTAACACCACTTTTTAAAAAAGGAGGGAGAGAAAAAACGGGGATTTATAGACCGGTTAGCCTGACATCAGTAGTGAGGAAAATGTTGGAATCAATTATTAAAGATGAAATAGCAGCGCATTTGGAAAGCAGTGACAGGATCGCAAGCCAGCATGGATTTATGAAAGGGAAATGGTGCTTGACAAATCATCTAGAATTTTTTGAGGATGTAACTAGTAGAGTGGACAAGGAAGAACCAGTGGTTGTGGTGTATTTGGACTTTCAAAAGGCTTTTGACAAGATCCCACACGAGATTGGTGTGCAAAATTAAAGCACATGGTATTGGGGGTAATGTATTGACGTGGATAGAGAATTAGTTGGCAGACAGGAAGCAGAGAGTCTGGATAAACAGGTCCTTTTCAGAATGGCAGGCAGTGACTAGTGGGGTGCTGCAGGGTTCAGGACTGGGACCCCAGTTATTTACAATATATATCAATGATTTTAGATGAACGAATTGAGTGTAATATCTCCATGTTTGCAGATGACATTAAGCTGGGTGGCAGTGTGAGCTGTGAGGAGGATGTTATGAGGCTGCAGGGTGACTTGGACAGGTTAGGTGAGTGGGCAAATGCATGGCAGATGCAGTATAATGTGGATAAATGTGAGGTTATCCACTTTGGTGGCAAAAGCATGAAAGCAGAATATTATCTGAATGGCGGCAGATTAGGAAAAGGGGAGGTGCAACGAGACCTGGGTGTCATGGTACATCAGTCATTGAAAGTTGGCATGCAGGTACAGCAGGCAGTGAAGAAGGCAAATGGCATGTTGGCCTTCATAGCTCGGGGATTTGAGTATAGGAGCAGGGAGGTCTTACTGCAGTTGTACAGGGCCTTGGTGAGGCTTCATCTGGAATATTGTATTCAGTTTTGGTCTCCTAATTTGAAGGATGTTCTTGCTGTTGAGGGAGTGCAGCGAAGGTTCACCAGACTGATTCCTGGGATGGCAGGACTGACACATTAGGAGAGACTGGATTGACTGGGCCTGTATTCACTGGAGTTTAGAAGAATGAGAGGGGATCTCATAGAAACACAAAATTCTGACAGGACTGGACAGGTTAGATGCAGCAAGAATGTTCCTGATGTTGGGGAAGTCCAGAACTAGGGGACACAGTCTAAGGATAAAGGGTAAGCCATTTAGGACTGATGAGAAACTCCTTCACTCAGAGTTGTTAACCTGTGGAATTCTTTAACGCAGAGAGTTGTTGATGCTAGTTCGTTTGATATATTCAAGAGGGAGTTAGATATGGCCCTTGCGGCTAAAGGGATCAAGGGTATGGAGAGAAAGCAGGAAAGGGGTACTGAGGTGAATGATCAGCCATGATCTTATTGAATGGTGGTGCAGGCTCGAAGGGCCGAATGGTCTACTCCTGTACCTGTTCTCTGTTTCTATGAGATGTCCTAAGGATTTATGTACAAAATCCAAAAGTAATACATTTTGATGCACAGATTTTGTTTGCTTGTAAAGATACTTGAAAAGTTTGTCAACCTGGGGAGCTTGATTTCACTTTGCATTGAAATGGATTAAAAGATTAATCTGTGGAAATGGAGTATTATTAATTCAATGTCAGTTGGATTAATGGCGTAGCTCTTGCATCTGGCAGTTCTGTGAATTGAAGATGATTCCGCTCTTTTTGGAGTCCTTTTATATTGAAGGCTAATAGAACTTGTCAGCAAAAACGCTACTTCTAAAAACTAGTATCTTTTGCTCAAAGTCTTATGTGCTCTGAATTGGCACATTACAAATTGGACCCAGCTCATGATTGGCTTTCACTAGAATCAAATTGGTCTTCTGCCATAATCTATGGCACACAGAACACTGAATCGTGTCTCCTAACATTCCCTCCTCACAATTGAACTGTGTTCTGTCTGCCCAAACAGGCACGAGTGGGAGGAAAATGTTTTTGTGAGCGGTCTTGAAAGTATTCCATATAACTTTCCGCTCAGTCAATTCACTTAAGTTTGCTAAATCCAGGGACCTCACCCACAATTTACTAGCCAGTACAATATTTCATACAGTGGTAGTTCACTTAGCTAACACCTCTGCCCAGATAATGTCTAAAGCAAAGAAATCCAAATGGAACATTTAACTTCATTTGATAACAATTGAAATTTAATATAAATGCCACTGATAAAGCTTTTTTTTTTAACAGGATCGGGCAGAAAGTACTGTTGTTAAAGTTTTGACTTCATTTAAAAGTAATGATATTGAAAAGGCTGTGCAATCCCTTGACAAGAATAGCGTTGACCTCTTGATGAAGTACATCTACAAAGGTTTTGAAAAACCATCAGAAAATAGCAGTGCAATTTTACTACAGTGGCACGAAAAGGTTAGTATTGTATTTATCAATATGACTGATTCTTTTGCATTTTCCACACCGTAGGTGTATAGCCCAGCTATGGCAGGTTCTGTGGAAACTATGGCCCCAATATTATGAAGGCGGTTTCTGGGTGGGGTGGTGGAATTGTGTGGACAAAACCCAGAGGTCAACTCAGCGGGTCAGAATGTGCGATCTTAACTTAATTGAACCAATTAATCTTGACTTTGGAATTTCACGTCTCGGGTGTGATGCGCATCAACATGATGTGATCTCAGCTGTATTTAAAGGAACCCTGCACTAACGGAAATTGGAGATGTTCAAGATGGATGATGTATAATAGAGCAAGATCAGCATTTAGATTTAATGATATACCCCCGGAATTACTGCTGGGTGCAGTCAGGAACAGGGAAGGTCTTGCTTCCTCCCTGGCATTGGGAGGAAAAAACGCATGGCTCTCATCAAGAAGGCGTGGTTGGAGGTAGCTAAGGAGGTGAGCAAGAGCATTGTGCCCAGGTCTTGGATGCAATGTAGGAAGCGGTTTAATGACTTAACCAGATCAGGAAATGTGCGTACATTTACTGCTTCAAATATATCCTGTGGTTTAAGCCTCTGCCCCCTTTCACTCTGTCTTGCTAAGTGTTCCCCATCACTTCACTCCTCGCATACCCACTCAACTTTCAGCAGCTCCCAGCCTTCACTTTCTATGCACTTCATCACCTCCTCATTTATCTACCATTGCCACTTACCCCAATCCTATGCAATTTGATGCATCTGTCTCAGTCATTTCACTGAATGCACTGCATCCATCAGGTGAATACTTGACCTTCACTCATTCACAGATCTGTTTTTGTGCCCCTTGTGGGAGAAAAGAGCGCATAACACAAGGGAGAGGACTGGAGGTGGGCCACCACAAATACTCCAGCTAATATAGGAGAAGGCCCTGGAGATAAGTGGCACGTCTGCATCCCTCTGTTGGAGATGGAAAGACTGGGAGCTCGCAGATAGTTGGTGACATAATTACAAATACTCGCAGATAGTTGGTGACAGAATTACAAATATCTGACATGCATATTCTGACTTTATTTCATCAATGACTGAACTGTGACAAGATTGAATGGTGATTTGTCAAGATTGTGACTTTGCCATGATCAAATCATATCCCTTTTGTCTTTCAGGGTCATTACACACAGCAAGTGTTGCAGTACATGCACAAGGACAATTCCTCCGAGGACCTCATTTCCTCTGAGGGTGCAGTATCACAACATACATCTGTGCACTAGTACAAATACTCACTTTGGTGGGTCCATTTAGACAGTTGGGTTTTCACCTGGTGATTCACACCTCAAAAGTGAGCACGAGCAGACCCTGGTGGCAGCAACAGCTGTGGAGAGTCTGCTTCATGCGAATCCCTGTCCAAGCTCTGATCACTTGGACACATGCTGAACCCCAGGGGCTTTTGTGGAGAAGGAGAATAGTAGAATTGCATCATCAACTTAGCCAGGGGTGCTGACAGACGTGTCAGGCATACTCTCCACAATAGTGGAAAGGATGGAGGTCAATTTGAGCTCTGAAATGAGTACATGCAGGCTATGACCATGGCTGTACAGATTTTGAATGCCAACTTCCCTGCTGCCTTAAACAGGGTGAGCAATACCTTATCCATGGCCTTATGATGGGGTTGTGGAGCTGGAGGAGATTAGAAATAGGGAGGGGCAAGGCCACGGAGGGATTTGAAAATCAGATGAGAATTTTGAAATTAAGGAGTTGCTTAATCTGGAGCACGTAGGTCAACGAGCACAGGGGCGATGGATGAGCGGGACTTGGTGCGAGTTAGGACACGGGCAGCCGAGGTTTGGATCACCTCTCGGTAGGGTAGAATGTGTGAGGCCAGCCAGGAATACGTTGGAATAGTCAAGTCAGAGGTAACAAAAGCATGGATGAGGGCTTCAGCTGCGGTTGAGCTGAGGCAAGGGCAGAGAAGGGTGATGTTATGGAGGTGGAAATAGGCGGTCTTGGTTATGCTATGGATAAGTGGTCAAAAGCTCATTTCAGGGTCAAATATGACACCAAGGTTTTGAAACAGTCTGGTTCCGCCTGAGACAGAAGTTGGGGAGAGGGATGGAGTCAGTGGCTAGGGAACCAAGTTTGTGGCGGGGATCAAACAATGGCTTCGGTCTTCCCAATATTCAGTTGGAGAACATTTCTGCAACATCACCTGGTGGTCATGTGGCTTTGGTTGTAGCACTCCTGTGCCTCTTTGGTGGGGTTCCTCACAGGTGCCTTGAGCCAAGTTTGAAGGGGCTATCCCTTGTCGCTCTCTCTCGAGCTAGCCTTTAAGTCT